>NW_028185694.1:1443375-1510998 GCF_003343005.1 Rhea americana | reverse complement strand
AACACCCCTTCCCATTTGCTTCCCTTCCCTTCCCTTCCCTTCCCTTCCCTTCCCTTCCCTTCCCTTCCCTTCCCTTCCCTTCCCTTCCCTTCCCTCAATGCAGGAGACACAACACGCATGAAAAACCTATGTCTGAAATCTCCAATGCCAATCCCGTGTTCAGTATCAAATTATAACACACATAAGAAGGAAGAATTTTTTTTCTAACCTGGTGAATAGCAGACTGAAATACCAACAACTAGTCAACCAAGAATCTATGCAGTGAGCATTGGAGAGGTGATGTTCAAAATCCGGGAAGGGAGATTCTGTACATCTGCAGTTCCCGCCCCATCAACTTTGCAGGCTATATTTTTTGGCATGACAGTAATACTCACTGCACTCAATAAATGATGCTTTCAGAGCTATGATTACTGAATTTTATATTCACAGAACAACTAGACCTTGTCAGCCCTGAGGTATTGAACAAGGATCGGGAGAGACAAAGAAAACAATTAGATCTGCTGAAGCTAAGAGACTTAAGTCATATTATTTCTCCTGCAGTAAATGTTATCAGTAGGTATCGATTCATGCCACTACTAACCACACAGCAATCAAAGGCTTTAAAATCTTCTGCTTGGGTGGAAACTTTGATACAGTGGGTTGTTTAGTGACTGTAAATGGGTCTGGTTGTTATACCAGTATAATTAAGTTAAATGGTTGTGAAAATGAAATATCCTGGAAAATCTACAAATATTTTCTTACTTAGTGTGAACAGCATATTAAAAGCATAGTTTTCTCTATGGTATAGCATGCACAAAACCCACAAATATTAATCTGGATTTAAATCTTCTTTTTATAACAATCAAAAGCTGGGAAAGTTTTCTTTGAGATTAAAGCATGGTTACCTCRAATGAGCAACCCTTTAAAAACTTAACTGGTCCTCTTAAAATGAATTGAAATATTTCAGAAGTAAAGAAGTGTGACCGAGTGTGACGCAAGCTGGACAAGGCTAATTTAGGGCTATTTCCTGCTGTTGTTTCCTGAGTTGTACCCAAATTTACTTCTGCCATGTATTACTATATGTGCATTGCAAACTTTGTCTTTCAATGTAACAAGGACTCCACTAACAGCAATGCACGTGGAGCAGTCTGCGACGAGCTCTGGAGGAAGATGGGTGGGCAGTGGGACTCCCCCAGGTGCAGCACCCTGGCACGGGACCTGCTGAGGAGGGATGATGTCTGGTCCTCTGCTTCTTCCCTTGCTGCGCTGATACACCAGGGACATTGGGCAGCACAGAGAGCCTGGGAAGGGCCTGACAGTRTTTACTACAAGGGTCACTGGAAGTATGTTGGTGGCAGCCTAAGCACACTTTTATTTTAGGATACTTGTAAGGAAAATATAGATGAAATAGTTTTGGAAATGTCAGGTTTCTTCTTGGAACAAACAGTTCTGATACACTGTGCAGGCAGCCAGTAAGACCAACATCCAACACTGTTTCAAACATCACTCTGCCTGGATCCTTTTCCACATAAAAGGATCAGAGGGATCTGTTTATTTTGAAGTATGGATTTTTCCATCCTGATTCAGCTTTCTGTCACTCCTTTGGCAAACTCTATCTAGGGAGTACCCCAGTTCTGACCAGATCTTGGCAGATGGTGGCTGCTCAATGGAGCAGTGACGCTGTAATTAATACAGAGTATTTGGCCTACTCTGTTACTGGCAACTCTCTCTCCAGTTTCTGTGGGAAGGTTGCTAAAAGTATAGGCTTAGGACTGACTGTCATAAAAATTARTCATCTAGGACAGAAACCTTAGTCTACTGCAAGGCTGCGAAACCAGACTGTGTAAGGCTGCATAATACTGAGTTGTATTCATGCCAACAAATTAACAAAAGCTTGTRCTTCAAGTGAGTCAAGTTGGATTGCAGATGGTTTATGTGGGTACATAAACTATCTGGTTCAAAGGATCTCCTGGCACTCAGTCTAGCTCCAAATACTGCAAGGATGTGCATGACAAACACATCACTGGACACTGATTTGAATGCATCAAAAACGTGAATATTCTTCATTACTCRTTGTCAAGTTTGAAATACAACTTCATATACTCTCTTTACGTAGKCTACTTTGGTACTGAGTTGTTGGTTAAACAGGTTCCATTATTATTGTGCAGCCGATGATATATTAATGTTGGACTATTTTATTGCTTGCCAGGCTGTCTGAATGGAAAAACTAATCCAGAATTGAATAGAATTCATTGCCAGAGATGATCACAGCAACTGATGTTTGAAGTGGCAGACTGCGGACAAAAACACAGCACAAGGGCAGTCCTGATTTATGTAATTTTAGATCTTAYAGTATGTACAAGAGTAAAAACTTTTCCCTTCTTGATTACACACATTACTAAAAATAATTTCTTACCTGAAATGATAGGTGTACAGCCTTTATCAGTAATCTTTTCAAGCTATTTCTGCTTTTGGCATGGATTAGAATGTTTTAAATGGATTTCTTTGTGTTTGTGGTCTAATAAGCATCGTAAAAAAAATACCATTTAAAATGAAYGCATCCTGTGAGAATTTTTTCCTTTCTTGCTCTTTTTTTATTCACCTATTATTTTTCTCAACACTTATTTTGTTTTGACATTTCTGCAACTTGCTCTTCCATCTAACTTTCCACTGCTGTGAAGAGTGTTTTGGAAAAAGAGTTTTGTTTTTTTTTATTTTCTGACAGGAGGACTAGGAAAAAAAATGCCTGATGGAGCTATTACCTTCAAGTACTTTTCCAATCTAATGATAATGAAAGTTATTTCCTCCTGTAGTTAAAAAGACGCTTTTCAAAGTAATCATTTCACTCTCCAGCCACTTCTGATGACTCATTGCCCCAAGGTAGGGAACCACAGCATTGTTTGTGAAGTTCACAATCAAAAGAAATTTAAAAATATACCATTCTGTAAATCAGTGTTTCCCTGAGTGTGAAAAACAATTAAATCCAGATAAGAGGTGTAGAAATAGTTCCCCTCTTAATTYCTTAGAAGAGGAAGTATATTTACAATGAAACTGGCACTCTGAACAAAATATATCTATGTATATATCCAAAGACCAAGATGTTAAATAACAGCTTTAGGCCACTTGRTTCTTGATTTTTGAAGATATTAGAAATGTTCTGATATGGCAAATACAGCAAAATCAAGGTAAATCAGTATCTTCTAAAACACCTGGACACCTAACAGACTCCTAGAAGCTTTGGAGTTCCTATTCKGCCACTCTGGATCTGTAGATTGTTACATATAGTTTTGGAGTCAGGATCTCCCTCCAGTGGACTTTGCTCTTRTGGAACTTGCAGTTTTGGTTAACCATTCCAGGTTCTTTTGAAGTGACTCATAGGTCTCAGAAGAGTTATAGATATTAATGAATTAAGCCAGTTGCCTTGTGGCAGGACACAAGTTCAATAGGGTTCTTTGGAAATGCTTCTG
The DNA here is from genome assembly GCF_003343005.1 of Rhea americana. Classification (NCBI taxonomy): domain Eukaryota; kingdom Metazoa; phylum Chordata; class Aves; order Rheiformes; family Rheidae; genus Rhea; species Rhea americana. The sequence goes on along the minus strand of NW_028185694.1, from coordinate 1,507,552 downwards.
ACCAGCCTACGCCACTACCACAAAAATAGGAATTAACAGCCCTAACATTCAGGTGAAGGCACTCCATGTTGACAGACATCTAGAAACTTGGCCATTATATGTGCATGGATTAAAACTGGGCTGGGAAACTGGTCAGAAGCAGGATGGGTGGATGTTCAAAAACAACATAATCAAAACCTTCATGTAGCTTTGTCATCTCTGGGTGCTTAAATTTCCGGCAAAATCACTCAGCATAACTAAAGAATTACGCGATTATATAACAAACTTATGAAGCAGCCTCCCTGATGGCAATGCAGCATGCGCTGTGTGGGAGGAGGTGCAACTTTTATTATAACCGTGATTTATTAATCTTCTTCTAAGGAAGTCCCCAAAGAAATTGTACCTCACAGGAAAGAGAAAAAGAATCTCTGCGTTAAGCTTACTCTCCCTCCGTCACTGAAATATCGATGCTTTAGAACAAGAACCCTGCTCGTGGCTGTTCTTTCATGCTTTTAATCACTGAAACAGGCTGCTGTGATTGTGGAGGTGGTATGTTGGGTCTGTGCAAAGCAAATCAGCCAGCACATGTGTAGGCAGCCGTCTTATTGTAGTTTGGGAGGGTTTGTCAGTTAGTTGAAAGGATGGATGATTGGAGCAGCAGCAGAAGCAGCTTATGCCTGTGTGGGAGCAGAGACGCGGGCTCTGTACATGTTCTGCCTGCAGATGGAACAACTGGTGCTCTTTGGAAAGGAGCTCAAACACTGAGAAATTCCAGTAAAACATAAAAGCTAAAAATAGTAGGCTATCTCTTCAGTTGGAGTAAAGTTGCAGAGGTGAATTGAATCCCTGGATTTACCTCAGTTGAAGATCTCATCCTGTGCATGTCTCCCTCCTTTCACACCACTCTACCAGCACTTCAAGGGCTAATTGGATAATTTTGATTTAACCACATTCAAGTGCGAGGTGGGAGGGATGGTGGGAGAAGATGATTTCRTGAGAATTTTTAATATCACCTCTTCGATTTCAATACACTTCGTATTTATACTTCATCCTGAATGAATTCATTGCTATAAAATTAAACTTTTGTTTGTGATAAAGGACAGCTCTTTTGCAATGGCAGTAGGTTGGTATAAAAAAGGTAGCTGAGCTAAAAGTAAGAAAAAATGTTAACATAAAACTATTACAACAGGAAAACAATTCCTCTGATCTAGTATCATAAAAATAGAACCTCTGAATGTATGACTTACATGTACTTTCAGAAAATGTACGAGTTTTCAAGTAGGAAATATTTTATCTGCTCTGGTCTAACTGTCTATCACAGAAAAATTCAATAACATTACCTGGAGGTGCATCATATTTCTGCAATTAATTGTCAAGGCCTTACAAACATCATTTTTTCACCAGCATTTGTTCCTTTTTTTTTTTAAGAGTTCAGAAGAAGTGTACCTTTGAAAGAAAAATGCATTTCAAATCATCAAAAAGAAAAAACTCTGATTTCAGGCTGTAACCCAGTTGCAGACGTTTGATGTATATTTAGCTTGAACCTCAGTAGGATTTAATTTGACTAACTTTAAGCACCAGGGAGTCTAAAAAGCCATGTATATGGAATCTAAAAACAACTTGTCAGTCTTTGCAATATCAGGGTCTTCTGTGTGAAGAAAGAACAAGGAAGGTTCTTATATGAGATGGCTCTTTGCAACCTCTCAGTTGTTCTGTATGAATTTCATTGAAGATGGGGCATTTTAGAGGATCTAATCATCAGAGTGCTTTGAGAGAGACAAGCAGGATTGCAAAGCACTTCCTTGTTTAAGCCATTCTGAGAAACTACACTGTATAATATTTTCTTACCATATTTACCATCTTACCATTTACCACTCATCTTACAGCTAGCTAGACTGTTATGTTGGTCCCAAGAAATTCAAGGATATATTGTTCCTTTCTATAACAAGCTGTTCTGGGTCATTTCTCTCAAAACCAGAAAATTTCCAATAGGCTGCTCAAGGTTAATAAGGTACCACTATACATGGCAAGGAGGAGGAATTTTCTGAATTTGAAGTGCTAACATAATGCTTCTAAGAAACATACCAAACTGACGTTTCTTAATCTGACCTTCTCCCAGTTCATCTCCTCTGTTTCTTATTGCCATTCATATCTTTGTTGAAATTACTCATCTCCATCAATTTTTATTTCCCTGTCATCAATTATTCCCCTCAGCCTTGAGCCATATTAAACCAAATCTTTCATACTTTCCATCCATTGTAATCTGTCTTATACTCAGATTTTACTTGTGCTTAAATAGCTCTCAGCAAGGAAAAAAGTCGGCACTGTGTGATTGCAGTGTGGTTAGAATCCCATCCCCTTTGTGCTGCTTTAAGACCAAAATGTAAGCAGTTGAGATGGATGAGGAATGTGGAACGAAGAATAAATAAGGAAAAATTGTTTGTGACTGTTATAGATTACTTGTGCAATTTGTTTGCAGAAATTTGAAAATTTGTTATAATCTCATAAAGTAATACAATATGAGATGTTGTGAATTAAAGGATACACCTATATTAAATAAAGTAAAAATGTAACATGATGTTACATCATTGATACACTTTTTAGCCCTTAGCTGTTTATGAGTTGTAGCAACACTGAGAGAATCATTTCAGAAGATTTCTAAATAGGTATGTAAGATTTTTCCCTGTATCAATAACATATCTTCAGTTTTTCATATTACAGCTTGAAAATCATGTCGTACTGATTACTGTACATTGAACCACATGGCTTTGATTCTTCTCTGAATTAATTAGTGAGAAAAAAAAACAGTTAAAATACAACATTAGAGRTGGTAAAAAAGAAGAGACAGGAGAAAATATAAAAGGAAAACTCATTTTCAATTGTGATTAAAGTATGCATTGAATTTCAGAATTCCTAGTGAGGACATTCACACACACAAATACATTCTTCCAGTTTATACTGTGAGCTTGGTGTTGCTAAAAAAGATTTGTTCCTGACCAAAATCTGTTTGGAAATAAAATGGCTAAATATATAACTTTCCCAAACTAACTTTTAAGCAATTTCATTTAATTAATTTATGCCTTAGAATATCTTCAGATGTTACCCCAAATCCTGTCCTGTACAGAAGATGGTTCCTGGGTCACACTAGAAGACTTGTTTGCTCTTGCCCTCCAAAGGAAGACAAGTCACCCTTGATCCTGATAGTCTTCTGCACCCTTTTTTTCTGCTACGAGGTTCTGCCCTGTCTCTGGCCATGCTTTTTTGTCCATTTGAATACTCTGAGAGAGTGAAAGTAGATTTAGACCCTTGTATCCTGCTGTATGACACTGGTGATGAAAGCGAGTAGTGTAGCTGCAGGAGCATGGATGGAGAAAGAGAACAAGCAGGCAGAAATGTCTCTCACTTTCTAATGGCCTGTAAAACTCTATTAAATCAACATCCTAGATTTCCAGAAAGCTCACCATTTTGGAGACTGTATTTTCTCCTGTGGAAGCAAATGCAAAGCAACACTGAAATAAGTTTGAACAGTTTTAGGCGTTAGCTTGCAGGGGGTCTCCTTTGGATAGCATAGTTGCATGGTGCTGCTTTCAGGTCTGGTTTTCCTTTGAAAAYAGAGTACCTTTCTACTGAGAATCCAAATGCGACTTTCTTCTTGCTTGAGCAGAGATCTGAAATGATTGCAATGAGTCAGACCGCAGTTTTACAAGGACGTTTTCCCACTGAGGCTGATTTGCTCTAATGGCTATTGATTCAACAAACTGTATCTTGGAAGAAAGGAGTTGTGAATGGAACGGGGCTGGAGGAATTAAATTACCCTAATGCAACTTCTAATGGAACCTACCAGCAGTGTCCACTCCATGCAGAAGGCCAAGAAAACAGTTCTGTCCCTATTTCTAGCCATCATCACAGACAGCTGCATTAGTAATGCTGTATATTGATAAAAGGATAAATGCTATTTTTGCTCTCAGTGTCAGGAGGGCTGGGTATCACATTAAAGACACAGATTGCTGAAGTTCTGTCCTTGAAATAGTCATGGCTTTCAATTTCTTTCTCAGCATGTGTTTAAATATTCCCAAGAGTCCCAAACTGCCTCCAGTTGCTTCCTGTTTAAATAAAATATGATTCCTCTTTTTATTCTGTGGAATCCATTCAAAGGAAAAGGTCATGCCCAAAGGGAGAAAGCAATTTCCTTATTCTTCATTTCAGAGCTCTAGGGATTTGTAATTTAAGTTTCCCAGAACAGTCTCCATGTTTTTAATTGATATTCTTTGTTAATTTTTAGGGAGGAGGGTCATGTTTTTCTTGTCCTAAAGCAAAACCTTCCCAGTGTTTGCAGTTGTTAAACCTCTAGCAGCTCAGAAATACAGTGTGCCTGAGACATCCTCAGATTAGGCAGAAGCTTAATTAAAAGAACTTATTTCTTCTAATTGTCTTTATTTCAGCTGAGTCCCAACATCAGTGATCCTAATTGCCTCTTTCTTTTCCACTTTATGAAAGAAGGTGATGATGTATTTCACAATAAAAACACACTGATTTTATAACCTGAATTTGTCTCTCAGTTGTTTTATTGTAAAACATATCTTACACTGATGAAACAAGATTAATAGATGATAGAAATAAGATAAAATCTTCAGTGGTAAACCCCTGTGGGCATAGTCAGAACTAGCATAAACGGGTGTAAATCCATTGATTTCTGTAGAAGTTCAAGCTGGGGAATCCAAACCTAACATCTTGGAATGAACAGAAATATTTTTATTTTTTAAAGAACTCGTGATGCAAGGATTTTCTCTCAAATGGTGCAGAAAACTGCCAGAATAAAGTATGATATATAAATATATATTTCAAAATTTAGTCTAATCTTCAGTGCTGTTCAACTGCGTTAAAAAAAACAAAACCAAAACACAGTCATGAAGCTAAGGTTGTCTATCTGAGTTCTCATAGTTTACCTGCATTTCTCCTCCTTGTCGTTTAAAAGGAGAGTGTACTTTCTAAATTACCCAACTCTGTCAAAACAACAAGCATGTGGAATGGCTTCTACTTTTATGATCTTAGACAAACCAGTGAGGAAAGGGGAGGCGGTGTGAGGACAAGGAATTTCCCAACTGATGCAGAAATGAGCCTGCCTGGACAGGCGTTAGGCGGGAGCTTGGGTTTAGTCATGGGTTCTTAGGGCCTTGCTCCTYGCTGCCTGCCTCATCGTGGCCCACAGCACAGTTTGTTATCTGGACACTCTCTAATGCAATTAACATTTTGTCACTAGACAAGATCAACATTATCAGACACAGGCCATCACAAATGCAACAGCTATTCTTACGTGATGGTAGGAACYGCAAAGCAAACTGGTCATATTGTTTCAAAACAATAGTCATTGCTTGGGCTTCAAGTGTACATAAAAGAACAAACTTAGTATTTACAAATAAAACATTGTTTTAAAGCTATCTAGATAAAGTCATGTATAATTCAGATGGGAACCAATGGCCTACAGTCTACTTTCCTTAATGTTACATTAAGCATATATAAGTAGTGCCGTCACCTGCCTCTACCCCGTACAAGTCCAGATTGATTTTCCCCTGGATGTGTTATTCATAAGTATCTACTGAAAACTGTGTATTAACCATTTTAGGAGCATGGTTTGCATGTGAATTTGCTGCCGACCTTTCTACTTCTTTTTTGTTTTTGTGCTGGATCACACTGTGAAAGGATCACTGAATCATTTTAAGAGGAGAGCTAGTAATGAAGCATGAAACTACCATATAAACTTTCCTCATAAATAATAATAGATTGAAAAAAGAAAAAGCTATGGTGCTAAAAGCCCTACAGCTTTTTGGCATTCAAAATACATTATAGACTTGAGGGGGGTCTTCACAGATAGTGAATAATATGAACAAACAACCATAGCAACCCAAATCAATAGTCTCAATTCATGGAGACATGGTAGGTCAAGCTTCCTTGACTGACTGATTCCGACTGAAACCACATATGAAAAATTACTCTACTAAGCTGAATGAAATTTCACAGGGGTGCCATCATTACTATGCAATTTTYTTATTCTGACTATGATTATTGCTGCTTGACTTGAACAGATGAGACCTGGGTGGGGATGTGTGTGTGAGAAAGATAACGGGAAGGATAGCAAGTGACAAAATACAATAAAGAGAAAAAATGGACTTGTACTGCTGCTATTCCACGCAATGTGCTGGAAGTGATCTCTCCTGCAAATGAAAAAAGAGAAATGTTCAACTGCTCTTCCTCGATTTGCGTTTAATGCATGCACAGTTGTGTACAATTATAAATGCATTTGTACATATAGATGAGTATTCAAAGAATACGAGAAATTCTGCATATATACATTTAGAATCTAGCTTACAACCTAAATAAAGTGTCATCATGTGGAGGAACCTCCTTCCAGCACTGAGTTAATAAATATATTCGGAAAAAAACCTACAGAAATCTAATCCATAAACCTCCATACTCCTTCAACGCTCAGGCATAATCTGGAAACAAATGGATAGTAAATTACCATCCTAAGGAATAAACCAAACCAAACCAAACAGGACTGCTGGAAAAGTCGATCAAGGATACACTGTCCTTTCCTCGCTTCTGCCTTCCCTAATGAACAAATTGTTCAAAGATACAAACCAAGCTGTTGTAAAACTTCAGACTAAAGARCGTGCAGCAGGTGGCAACATATGTGTCCAGCTAGTTCCAGCCAAAACAGTCTAATTTGCAGAAAATGGTACAGAATTTCGCTGTGACTCAACTGAGGGGGCGATCTAAAGAGAAAAAAGGCTTTAGCTCAAGTATTAGGCCTGCTGAAAAGAATAGTTATTCATTTAAGAGCATTTTTTGACTATTCTAGCACATTTGGTGTGCAGTAATTCACTTTAAATTTTGTGTCTGCTTGAGGTACGCAGTTTCCTATTGGGATTTGCTCTTCCTTTGTTTCTTCTTCTCTAGAACTGTCACATTAAGTGCATTTATATAGTTATTAGCTTGGAAAAGAATAAGTGAWTTTGGCCAAAATCAAATGATAGAACCTCTGACCTTTCAGGCATTCTAATAAATAAAATTGACCATTTTATTTTTCAGTAAGTGAAGGCTCCCTCTAGTGATCCTCTAGTCACTGCTTGAACCAGTCAACACTTTTCTAATTCTGTAATGTAGTTATATCTTGTCCAAATTAGTAATTTTGATAACAATATATTGAAAGAAATTGCTCTGACCAGGAACTAGTGGCACTCAAATATTCAATAAAGAAAGTAAGAATTATACTACACACTAGCTTCATGAATACAACAGTCAAAATAACAAGCTTAACCCATTAGAATAGTGGCAGAAGGCCATTACTACCTGCTGAGTATCTGGGTGGGAATTTAGTGGTTTCTGTTGAATTATGTCTTCAGTGTTATAAGCTTGATCAGAGTTATGAAAATAGTTTTTTAGTCTGCACCAAAAAGAGCACAACAAGGCCTAATACACTAAGTACACTAAGGCTAATTGTAGCCTGATTAATGAAATTACATAATTCAAACATATGATTAAATTTCATTAGTTTGAACATAAGCAAAAGTTAAGCATATGCTTAATATTGAAAAAGAATATTTTCTCATATTAGATCTTCAATAACCAGTGGAATGGTCCATTAAATCATATTTTCTTCTGAAAAAAAAAATTTTAGTGAGGGAAGGGGAGAGGGAGAAGTAAGATCAGCGGGTGGCTACTGTTGAAAAGAGTTTGAATTTGCAAACAGAACAATTCTATTTTAGGAAACAAAAGGCTAGTTTTTAACAAACAAACAAACAAACCAAAAAACCGAAATATATCTTCAATCTGAAACCAAATCAAACTAAAAACTAAATCAGAATTTCATAAATTAGGGGTATTTCTTGGGAAGTTCTGAGTTACAGCAGCTTYTCCCTCCATTTTTCACAGAATGCACATTTCAAAACGCAATTTCCAACCAACACATATATTCAAATAGTTTTTCATTCTGATCACTTGACATTTCAGGTAAGTTGACTGGCTGTATGGATGGCTCTCATACAGCACTTTAGACCAGTAGATAGCAAAAAACTTCAGGAAAGTAATAAGAATAATTATTTCCATTTTCAACTAGAATACTAGAAAACAGAGGAAACAACTTTACTGAAAGATCTCCTAGCTGACTGGGAATAAAGCCTATGAATTTTAAGGAGTGATTTTTTTTTTTTTTTTAAACATGTTCAAGTAAACTAAAAGGATGAGTAAAAATACAAGTTTCTTTAAATCATTTTGTTATGATAATTCTAAGGTGATATTTAAAGTGATATTAAAATGCTAACTCTTAAATTCTTCTGGACTAAGCTTCCTTCTCTCTGAATGTCAGGTAGAACAAAAATCTACGTTCTTGTCTGAATATGGAGAGAAATAAATGATAATGGAAATATATCTCTTAGAACAATCCAAAACTAATTTTCTCTTTTTTTTCAGTTTTGCCAGTACATTGAAAACAAAAGTTTTTTGCAAAGTCATGTCTCCAATCTGAACCTAATATCCTCCTGTAGGGGAGGTACATGGCCATATGAAGCAGCATTTCTACTTCTAGAAAAGTCAGTTTTGTTTGGGGATTGGGTTTCTTTGGGAATAGGAAGGGAGATGTAAATCGCTTTTTTAGAAAAGTAACCTCTGAGAAGCACAGACTTCAGTTTGTACTGATACATGTCTCTTTTGTAATGTTTCTCAAGAAGGAAACTGAAGGGAAGAGATGTAAAAACATTTTGTTTCACTCCAGTGAGCACATACTAGCCTGATAGACTGCACTTTTTAGATTGGATATTTAAGTAATTCCAGCAAAGCACTAAAAAAAAAAAAAAAAAAAAAATTAAAACTTACTGTTAAAAGAAAACCAAGTAACATCATTACCTAAATAAAATGAAATTGCTTTTTAAGAATATCAACCAGTTAAGGAACTGGAAGAAGCTTTAAGCCATGTATCCTACTTTTTACTAATTTTTGTCAATTTATTCCACTTACACTCTGTCAATCCCCTTTTTCCTTTTGAAACAATCCAGATGTTGCCTGAACTCGGTTTTATAGCCTGACCTTCATGGTTCCAACAAGCTCCACAGACTTACTAGCAATACAAAGCATGCGAGTAAATATCAGATACCTCACTTCCTGCCGTCTTTCTGCGTATTGAGGAGGTAGCAGCTAGGGCTCTTTCTGGGAGTCCCTTCCCGTAGACGTGACGGTTACATCGGCATTGCGATCCTCTCTGCTTCTTCAGAATGGCACAAAGGGGCCGACAGGGATTAACGCATTTGACTGTCCTTTCATTCCATCCTAGTCATGATTTTCACTTCTCCTCCTTACACCTTAGGGTTGAAAACTGTTAACAGGGCATTCAGCCTAAAGCTAGTATGTCATTTTTAAGATAATTTTGAGTATCAAATGTTTGGCCTACACTTTTTGAATAGCAGACACATTAGATCACTCATTTAGTGGTACTGTTGTTTATTGGAAAGCAACTTGTACTTTTTCTCTTCAGCCACAATCATTTACAGTGTTTTGGGTAGAAGAATCCAGTTTTGATTATTAAATTATTTGTTGAGAACTGTATTCTTACTGAATTTCCAAGTTAACTTTTCGTGTTGTGACTGCCTACTTTAGTTATGACTGCAGCAAGTAACCAGATGTCTGTCTCTACACAATGCCATGAGTCAATAGGGAAATTAGGAAGAAGAAACTCCTTTTGCACAAAATAATAATCTCCACAAAATGTAGAATAGTCTGAAAAGCAGAATCTGAAACTCACTTGGCAATGCATTGTTCGTTCCTGCCCAGAACCTACTGCCTCAGAAAATCCTACCCTCAGTCTTTCTATATAGCAAGACATCGTGACGTGTTGCAACTCGATGGTCAGCCTTTGCAGATTTGTGGACAAGTGACATTATCAGGCATCTGAAAATCTGCACTGGAGGTTATAAACCAGAATGTGGTAAAGAAATTGAGACATAACATTAAGAAACACTTCAGAATAATAGTGCATAATTTCTGTATAACTCAACAGCTGTACAGGTAGAGAAAGCCCAGCATGACGTTGGCTGATTTAAGAAAACTTGAAGGCAGAATTAATCATTGATATGGCTATTTCTGGAAATGAAGGAGATTTTGAAAGGGAGGAAAATGTGAAAACCRTACAGATTGAGTGACTGTACCATAAAATAAGATTTCTTTGGGTAGTTTAGCAGTAAAAATAAAATGTGGCCAGCTCTAACATCTAGCAAGAATGTGTTGGACACAGAAATTGTCTGGATTTACATATGATGCTTGCCAAGTCTACCATTCTTGGAAATCCCTCCTGCATTCCTGTTTCTCTAAAGGGAATTCATAGTTCATTTGTTTGGTTCCAAAAATGAATCTGAACARAAATCATATCCTTATGGGAGGATACACATTGTAGCCCAAACTTCTCTACACTGAAAATGAAAGCAACTTCTGATACCTCTCCTCACAGYGTCAGAGAATAAAGAATATCATCAGCAAAAAGGATTTCAGTGTTCAAATCACTGCCAATGGGATCTTAAGCAATACAAGCAGGAACTACACTGAGCTAAAAATGACATAAATTAAAAAGCAAAAGACAAAAAAATGACAAGATGAGAGACAAAACAGCTGAGAGAAAAGAATAAGAGAAGGATGATTTGGGTAGAATCTACAGAAGAACATATCATGTGGGGTACAGAGGTAAATGAAGCTTCCCATTAGAAAATCAGRGAAATGTTTTGAAGTACTGGATACAAACAAATGCAGTATTTAGCTAAACATCTGCAAGGAAGAGGCTTGCCTGCACCTGGAATTAATATTATATGTGAAGCAGAATTGGCAGGGGTGTCAAGAGAAAGAACCTGAGCTGAGTTTCTAGGACCTTTGATGCAGACATAAGAGATATCCACTTGAAAAGRCATTTTTTAATGCCCTGACATATCACAGAACTACCAATTGCTAATAACCTGTATATATCCTAGAAAATACCAAGAGGGCATGAGTCTTATCCCAGACTTTCCAATTATATAACCAGAAATTTCTGCTGACTTTGAAAATTTTATGGGCCTCAGCAAACAGGTTTCTTTTCAGTACTGCTCTCAAGTTAAGTGGCTATTCCTGCTTAATAGTAACAGTGTGCATTACAAAAGGCTGGACAGKGTATCATTTCATGAAGTGTGTGGGGAAACAGGTTTTAAACTCATAGAYAGCTGAATGCCTAACCTACTAGATTTCCGCCTTTGCCTGTGCTTACAAGTCAAGCAGGTTTAGCTTGGTCAGCATATGTGATGAGAGGCCTGCCTGGAAGCAACCCTGTCTAMCATGCTCTAGGTGACCCTGCTGAGCAGGGAGGTTGGACTAGATGATCTCCAGAGGTCCCTTCCAACCKTACTGATTCTATGATTTTATGATCTGAGAAGACGCTTGGCTGCAGTTAAAACAAAACAAAACAAAACAAAACAAAAAACCCAACCCTCAGACCCTCAGACAAATCTCCTCCCTCCCTAGTTATTCTGCAGATCACCGTATTTTTCCCGAACCAATACTCCAGCATTTTAGAACAAAGTACTATGGTAGCCATCACTTCGGAGTGTGAGATAGGGCGGCATTAAGTTCTGACTGATGTGACTCATATTTGTTTGTCCTCATACAGCTCARATTTCCTACTGGCATCCTCAACTGCAAGAGCATATGCACGGAGCATACACGGAGCAATGACTGTTTCCGAAGGCACAGAACTGAACATTCTGTGATAACAGGCCCACCCCTTTGGAAATCCGATAGTGCAGATCTGTTCTGATGATGAAATCCACAGATGATTTCATGGGAGAGGATGATGAGAGGAAACATTTAAGTGATCCTACAACAAAGGCTTGTAGGAGACTTTCTAGAAGAGATGTTATGAATATAAAATGAATATAGRTGTAACTGATTTCTGACAATGTATATTTAGGATAGAAGTACAGTTACTGACCTTTCTATAATGTTTCATAATAGCTATTTATTTTTATCTTCAAAAACTGTGTAACTTCTGTTATAAGAGAAATTTGACTTGGTCTATTGCTCTCAAGGTGTTTATTTTTTTTTCTTAATAACATTATTCTCTCAGTAAAATCATGCAACTTCTCATAGCATGTAAAGCTCTGTGTCTTTCTGGCATTGCCCACTCATCACCCTGACCGCTGCAGATTGGTGTCATACAGCATGACTTGCATTTTCCTGCCACACATTTAACAAATCAACTACTTCTAGATCATCTACATGTGGATGAGAAACAACACAAATTTGGATCAGCTTCTTCCTCTAAAACCAAGAACAAAATCCCAAAGAACAAAATCCCATGGTCTATGTCATTTAAACCTCAGCAGCCACTTTGGCAGATCTAGATGAAGTAATTGAGCAGTCTGCAGAAATATACATCACTGAACAGGGATTTGCTACACCCAGAGGAGGTTAAGAGCTTTCTTTCTGCTTGATTCAAGATAGCAGAAATGCTAATTTTTCTCGGCTTAAAATACTGTGTTTAAAAAAGAAGGAGGGATGAAGGAACTSTTTCTGACAATGATACAGCACTCGTGCAGGTCAAGGAAGTGTTGCCCAAGGCTCTTTTTTCTGCAGTAGTGGCTCTCCTGCCCCAGCTCCTGCTGAACCCTGATCTCACTGGAAACTGGGAATCACTGTCTCCAACATAAGGACTGATTAGATAAGGCTGCTTTTTGATTACTGAACAGGGCTATTGCCTAAAAAGCAGTGATATTATGTTGCTCAGCTTAGCAAGCTGCTGTATGGCACACCATTAAATACTGAGCCTTTCTGTGCACTGGGGGTAGCTACATGTCTAAAGACTTAAACCCAGGATAATTTTTCTGACGTACACCACCTTGAAAATCGTCACGTGAACACTTTTTTTTTTTCCTCTGAACAAATTTAGAGCTAAAACTCCCAAATACCATTTCTATTTTGGAAACATTTAAAAATGTATTTATATTTGAAACTTTTACCACTTTCTCAACTGCAGCTGAGGTTGGCTAGTGGGTTCAGAACATTTTTTTGGAAAAAATGAGGAGCGAGATGAGACAGCAGACAGACAGTTAAATGGGCAGACAGCACAATCACATAAGCACTATTTTCTTAGGAAATAAAACCATATTGGAACATCAAGAGGCTAATTGTCTTAGATCTCTCATCTATGACTCTAGGGTTAAAGTTATGTTGGCRTATTGATCTTTAAAAGTTTATTCCTAATATACCTTTGTATAACAATCTGTCTGATCCCTAATGGAATACAGAGTATTTCAACATCTTCTAATACAAAGAAGGATGTATTCAAAACTGCAGTTCTGAATCATTATTAGCAATATTACTGTTTCCATTCCACCAACATGCCTATAGTACCGTGACCAAAACATGATGGTCTCCTGGCCAAATTTTTCTTTCTTTATTGTGGATCAGTGGCTTTTTGGCATCTGAGAATGTCTTCAAGTTCTCTCATTTTATTTTCGTTTCCCTCCTACTCAATATTACTCATACTTATCCTCAGCTTTGGGAAATTAGTTGTTTAGAAGAATCATGTATGCGGCTGATTAGGACTGTCCTCTGTTTAATTACATATTGAATATAATTAGATCATGACGATCAATCTGAAGGTAACCACCTATTCATAGGTCTAGTCTTCCAGACTACTTCAGCTGTTGACCAGGAAGATTAGTTTGTATTCCTGATTAGCAACTATAGTCTGCCCATTTGAGAGGAGTATTTTTTACACAGAAATGTTGCTGAAAACTCTRTAAAACTTGAATCTTCACTTTCTCATCATTCATATCTCAACAGTCTACCTCTCTCCACTYGCAAGCTAAAAGCATCTCTGAGAAAGTCAGTTGAATCTTATTCTTCTTTAACTTCCTGAAGCCAGTACATAACTCCATGTTATATCTCCTTACGGAAGAATGACTTTATTACTGTAGGAGCTTCCCAAACTTACTACAGGCTATTGTTAAAGAATTATTTTTACTCTAGTAAAACAAAGCAGCATCTTGCTGTTCATGTGACTTTTGCTAACTTCTGCCATAAGAACTTGAGTTTATAGGGATTTCATCAGTTAACAAGTTATATTTACTATTAACATTAATACTGATCAACATTAACTTAAAAATAAAAAGGATGATATTCTCTCACAACTTATACTGAGAAACTTTTCCAGAAAATAACTCCTCAGAGAGTAAATTTCTAATTTTCAGCTGTATTCTTGGTCAGCTTATATCATTTGTTGTTCTCTATTCTTCTCAGTATGTAGTGATGAATTGTAATTTATTTCTTTTTCAAGGAGGTTGAAAATCATCTCTTGGATACYGCTTGCTTTGTTGCATCAGGATTATTATCACGTACAGACTTGGTAGCTTTCTATTCCTTCAGAAGCTTGTTGTTTRGTGTCTGACTCACTGAGTGGCTAAGAGTGATGCTGTACTTAAAGCAAGGTTGAAGGCTTGCTGATTTTCTTTCTCTTTCGGTCACCAGCACATTTATGTGGTTTCTTAGCACTTTCCTGTTTGGTATTTGTTCCCAAAGCCTTTGTTTACATGCATGTGAAATGGTGTTACAAACAGCTGCTCCTAGACCATGTACTTTTTCCCTCATCATGTTAGCCAGATTGCACTTGATATACTGGAAGGAAAAATTCAGGAAATGTTGTATATCAACACCTACATAGAAGCCTTTTGGGCTGTTAATCCCAGGTATTTGCTGAAATTCACCTAGCTCTTGACTTGAAAGAGTATCAGCTTAAATTTGTCTTCTTGATTGCCATGAAAGATTTACCACAAAAGATGAAATTTGTATTATCTRATTTTAGTTATGTAAACCTTAGGCATTTATTCTTACTAGTCGCGTAGGTCCTTTTTATAAGCAATGGGAAGATAACACCTCACCTATCAGAAATATCTATTTTAGGGTGTGACAAACAACTTTCTGGAGGTACCTCTCTCCCTCTATTTATTACACAAAGAGCCTACACAGCCAGCTTTACTGTGATGCCTACATTTTGGATGTTTCTTCATTAAATCTATCCTTGGAAGTCCTAACGTTTAGCAGGGCCCCAAATTTGTCTCCTTAGTTTCCACAGACGATCCTTCACAGTTGTCTTTTCAGGGGGACAAAACCACCACTCACACAGGAAATGTGAAAGCCCCATGTGGCCTGGGAACTGGTTTTGCAAGGAGAAGGACTCAGACTTGACAAAGAGCAAACTGAAAGCAGGCAGAGATCATGAACGAGAGAAAGAAGCTATTTCTTGTCAACATGGCATATCAGATCAGCTTCTAGATCTGGAATTGTTGCTTCTTCTCTCTTAAAAACTGTTGCTTAAAATAGAAAGGGCACGTATACATTTAAAGAGACAGACTTTGATGCTCATTATTCTTCTGAAGTGCCACTGATTTCCTGGGATATACTCGTGCCAGCAGAGTAACAGACTGCATAGTGTAAATAAATGTTCCAGAGTTCATTGTGAATTGTCAGACTCCCTTAATGTCTCTAATGTGTCACTAATTTCTCCTTAGCAAAAACCTGAGAGCCCACAGCCTTACAATCCCCTTTCCTTCAGCAAAGGAATGATGACATATATAGAATAATTTATGTAAGTAAGTGGCTTATTGAAAAAGCCAGATTATTCTAATAAAAGACATTTTTTAAACCTACTGAAACAATTGCATTAGCTTTTTTGACCATTTTAACACCTGTTCTGTATATGACCTTAAACAAGTCACTGCTCTCTCTAATGCTTCAGATACTTCATCTATAAAATTTGCTATTAATATTTCCTTTGTAATATGCCTTGAGTCATACAGATGAAAAAYATTAGATAAGGAGCAGCTATTATCTTCATTGTTATTAAAACCTTGGTGATAGGACACAGCTAGCACTGTAAATCCTACAAGACCTCCAGATTCAGTTTCAAGCATTTTATGACTGATTCTATACTTGAAGTCCTAACTCACATAACATAAAAAATAGACAACATAATACAGTGGTTCTCTGTTTTACCTGGTCTGACTTTTAATAATCAGGCAGTTCCTAGGAATAACAGCTCAGTGTATTCTAATAATAAAAACTTGGAGCAGTTGCACTTATTCCATTCCAAGCTCTCCTTTTTGTACAGTTTATCTTCAAAACCACCTTAGAGCAAACCCCACTTGTTTACTTCAGTGGAAGTTTTTCCACTAAGCATGTAAACTCATCCAACCCATCTCTCCCTAGTGTTTATATATAAAAATACCTAATCCATCTCTGCCAGAAAATTCAAGGAAGAGAGTAAGTGTAGTCTATCCAAGGCCAAGCAAACAAAAAAATCATCAAGGTTTTGGAAAAACTTATTAGTTCATTTGCTTCAGAAGAGCAAACTGTTTGGTAAGGAAAGTCGTGAGTGAAACCTGGTTTCCATTCCTTGTTYTCTAAGCATACCTCTGTCTCCAGCTAAACTCTACACTGTTGCAATAACTTCAGCTCCCCTTAAATCTAAATGGGAAAGAGGTTGCAATACTGTGGTTATTCTGGATCCAGGGTCAAGAAATACTAGGCTTTTGGGAGCAGAATGAATAGATAGGCAAAAATGTGAAATTGAATAAATATTTTTTCCCTAAGAAAAACATACTAAAACCTGCAACAGATCCTCACTAAGTCATATGCAGTATAACCTCAACAGCCAAGATTTCCAAAAAATGCAAAGGTTTATCTGCATCATCTATATGTTCTAATGGAAGACCTATGTTAAATTCCCTGCATTGCTTTGAAATCCTCAGTTCAAAGACAAGGCTTATTCCAGTCTTTCCCACCCAGAGCCTGTGATCCCTATTGATTACACAATCATTGCAGATTTGTGAACATTCAAGTAAAGGATTAAATTGCTTTTCTTCTTTTTCCCTTTGCATCCAAGCTCAATCTTACTAAAATTTGCTTTATTTTCAATATTGTACTGCTAGAACTATTGGTCAGAAGTACTATTTATAAAGACTGGTGTAACTGCTAGTAGGATGCTGTTACACGGAAATGTTGGTAATATATTTCTCTTCCATATGCAGAAAAAACTTTAGTGATATTGACTGATTAYTGAAAATGACTGATATTTTTTATATCACTCTTTGGCCCATAGACTGTAAACTTTTAATAAACTATTATAAAGTGCTTCAGCTTCTGTTCTTAAATGTTAACATGTTAGCTTGAAGTGAACCTGGTTTTGGAGCTAGTTAGCCTGTCTGTTGCTTCCCTGAGGGAGGAGAATGACACAAGATCCCCAGAGTATAGCTGAAATATTAGTCAAAGGCTGACAAATATCTGAACAATTTGCTGGTGCATGTAGAGAAGGTCTCCTCTTGGGGAAASAGCTGTGACCTCAGTCCTTGCATAGTGTCTGCATTAGTACAGACCTAGGACTATTCAAGAGAAATAAAAGCCTTCAGGCATCCTGACTGTAATCAGCAACTAGCTTCAGCCTAATCTGCTCTCAAGGAACAGGCCTCACAAATCATCATCTTATGCCTGACCTCCCTCTCATGATAGACATGATAAACACAAAATTAGACCAGTTGCTCCTGGTTATAGCAGCCTACTGCCAATATCATGTCCCTCATAGTTAAATTTTAAATCAAACCTATTAGCCATGCTCAGAATTCAGGATATGTCTGCCACATGTGCACATGTGATAACTATGGCACAGTACTATTTGCCTCAGGGTTAGGACAAAGATCTGTGGGAAAAATTAAAACAAAAGCAATTACATTTCTCCAATCCTTTCTTTCAGGATGTTTCTGGAGCACGGTGATGGGTGATGGCTTTTCCCACTCTCGTTGTTTGCTTACTTTAATGAATGAGAGATCACAAATAAGAAGAGAAGAAAATCTCAAATTAAAAATAGTAAGAGAGGAACCTGAAATGAATGCTTAGAGTCAAGGTCACATAGACTCAAAATTTGGTAACATGGACTTTGGTTTAGATTCATCCCTACAAAGAAGACATACATTTGTGTGAAGACACATGTAAATGTGTCTTGCAGACCCTGAAACTAAGAAAAATTAGAAACAAACAAAAAAATCTGCCTCTTGTATCAGCAATGATATCTAGCAGAGATTAAAACTAGGTCACGCCAAATCACAACTTCTCACACGTGCAGCAACAAAGTACCTGAACTATTATTCTGATATTGCTTAGTTCTAGAACAGTATTACCATATCCATCTCTGCTATTCTAGTAACCTGGGAGTGCATGCCAGGAGAGACATGCCTTGTAATATCAGAGACACACAATATCTGCTATTACAAGCACCCATGCAATACAATAAAATCGTAAGGGTAGCAGGCTTCAACTTAAAACTAAGAGTTAAGCTTATTTTATGATTGCTGCTATTTCTTCCAGAGTGTTATTTCAGAATCCCACTTCTTTGATGGTTAGAAGGTTATTGTCATTTTCTAATGCTTTTGAGGCCCAACCTGAGCCTTTCAATTCAATAGGAAAATTAGGTTGGACATTTCATAATATTTCTTTACCATGTGCTCGTGTTGTGGTATAGTCTGAAGACCTCTACTGGAAACAGGTGCCTAGGTGTCTTCTTACACTCCTAATCTCGGAGCCATCTGCAGGATCTGGTACCACTGACTTCTGGATAGTTCTCTATGCCAGAACATGCAATTAGCTCCTCTGCTATCATATTATCCTTTACATCAAAGAACTGAATTTCATTTAAAGAACAGTAAGGGTGCTGCCTCTATTTTGATTGGAAGGCTATTTTAAAATATCGTTGTTCTAACTGCTCTAATTTCCGAAGCAATTTATTCATGAGTAGCATATATGATGTTGCATTTTTCTTTAGCATAAAATTGGTCTCTTGAATGCTGCTTGTCCCCTTATAGCAAATATATTCCCGCTCAACTTTTGTTTTCTTAAACAAACCAAGCTCTTTGAATATCCTCCTGCCAGATAGACCCTCTACTCTCTTACTTGTATTGGTAGTCCTTCTTTAAATCTGCCCAAGCTCTAGTTCATCCTTCTTGAACACAGATGATCTGAATTGTCTCCTAAGTGTCTTATACAACACAGCATTAACACTTCCCAGTCTTTTTTAATGTTATGTTTTTCAATATATCCTTAGAACTTTTTTTTTTTTCATAGCTGAAGCACACTGGCTTAGAACCATTCTCTTTCAAAACTCAAGAATTCTAATGCCTTTGTTTTTTTTTTTAATCTGTTAGTAGACAAATGACAATTATTTACCATAATTCAATACACTAGCTATCTACCAGTCATCTGGCTGATGATATTTGGATGTTTCTTCAAAATGACACAATTTACTTTCAAGAAAAAAAGAATGTGAAATATAAAGTATTCCTGAGTGTCTGGGGAAAATTTTCACTTGTCCTCAGTATCTTTTACAGCCTAATATTTAGGCATCTAAGCTAATTCTCTAGGCTATTTTAATCATCAATAGACAAGCATCTCTAGAGTGTGATTTAGTTCATCCTAAAATAGATCTCTAAAACAAGAAGGAGGAATTGCTCTTTGGAGATTGCCTGTCTCTCCCCTGTAGTTGATAAAGGAAGCCTAGACAACTGTCTCGGATGTCTTGCTAACTTGTGTGTGGCTAAAGTTAGGCAAGACGAATCTTCCCCTAAGTAATTCAGGACAGGGAAAATTTGTTTCAAAAGAGATTTAGGTTTGCTGCTGCCTACACTTTTATTAAAGGCAATAACATTTAGGTTTCTAATTCATTTGGAAACTTTGGACATATTTATCTGTTAACTGTAATAAGATAATATATATAGGGAACAGTTCTAGTAATTTAAATAGGCACCTCTTCAGAAAAGCACCTGAATATGTCAAAGGTATTTATGCTTGCTGACTTGCACTGACAACCCTGGAGATCCACAGATATAGTAGACAGCAATGAATTCTGACCTAGATCCTACAACTATAAATACAATTATTTATCTGAATAGGACTATTCACTTAAGAAAAGTTACTGATGAATGCAAGTACTTGCAGGACCTGGATTTTTGGATTAGGGCAATGTTACAAATGTATTATGCAGTACTGCAATAATAAACTTCTTATTGAATATATAATATGCTGGATTATACCCAAATATTGTAGTACAGATGTTTCTATTATTTCATTTTCATTTTATTATTTTTATTCTTTGTCTTGTGAATATGGTTGATACATATTTGCATATTAGCATTTCCAAAATGAGTCAGAAGGATGTCATAGGGTTTATCTAACACCTATCAGAGTTCAATATCATTATCTATATACATCTTTCAGTAAGGGGAACACAGTCTGACCAAAAGAGCCCTGCTATATTTATTTTTAGTAGTCAATGAAGAAATGCACTTAACATTTTGTTCCTTGACTGTGAAGAGGCACTTAAAAATGACACCCCCTTTTGTTGTGCTTAGACACACTTTCCATTCACCCACCTGAATGCACAAAAAAATCAATGAAGCCTAGCGAACAATTCAATTTTTAAACCTAAGATCACCGTCTATCTTTTACTGAAAGGCATCCCTGTCCTTCCACAAATAAGTGTAAAAATAAATTTGAGAGCGCTACTTCCACCTTTCTGTCACAGGAAATCTTGCTGAGACTAATCTGCTTTTTAGAAGGTTTGCTTTTAAATAGGATTTCCTTTCAGCGCATATACACACTGAGTCAGGAAGCTCCACTCTGAGTCAATGCTAAATACATTTGGTTTTCTACTTGAGTCGGCTTGCAAATGATGGAACCAATGATTCATAATTTCCATCCTGACCTTGTTTGCTTTATATTCACACTGTGGCAGGTGAACTGTCATGTTCAAGATCTTCAAGTTACTTGGGGGGAAACTGATGCCATCCATTAGCCTGTCATGTGAAAGACACATTTGCATATATGAGAACAAGTTATAGGAAGCTGATATGATATTCAGATGTTTCAAAGAGTTCTTTTTTTTTGGTAAATCTAACATAATTTGCATAGCCTGGTAATGCTGAACAAGTTAATTGTCATCTGGGCATGTTACAGGTCTATTATTTCTCAGTCATTTACTTCTAATATCTAATTAAATAAACTATTTTTCTTACAGCAAGTATATCTGGTAATGGGTCCATTATCTAGTATTTTGAACATTGGTTTGGGGGTAATTTTAAAGATATATATAAACATATAGACATATATATGTAATATATATATGTATATAAGTAACATATATATATAGAGCTGCATTCCTGAACATCTTGTTGGTGTATATAATTTCTGAATGATCTTTACAAGTGTATTTATCTTGTTCCTCACTGTCCAATAGGAAAAGAAAACAAAACAGTATTAAGAAACAGATGTTTGACAAATTTAAGAGCCAAGTGCTCTTAAGTACAAATTTCTTTCTTGCACTAAAAATCCCTAAGAACTTATGAGAAAAAATTCCTTCATTCATTTGTATTTACCATTCCAGTTTTATACACTATTAGGTAATGTAAGAACACAAAACAAAGRTACTTGTAAATACCCATTTTCACTGGGAAAAAATAGAATCTAAAGAGACTTTGCAATGTTTCATGTAATTTCTTATCAAATATAAGACCTGTGGGTCAAAATCAGACCATCTGTCAGTGAGTCTGATTATTTACCAAATCAAACAGAGCATACATTCTGGACCACAACATTTCGAAAGGTCTRTTGTCCTGATGGAGAAGTGTGTGGAGAAGAGTGGGACTATGCGATTGTCTAACCTTCTGTTGAAGTGTGCCTTTTTCCAGTCAGGAGAATAACACGTGGGCAGGAAAGTGCATGGCTCTGCTGATTACTGATGTGGACACTCCTGRGAGTTGTGAGTGGCAGTTAAGGGACTATAACACTAGACGTGTCTAAACTTGCTCAAGTTGAAAATCCTGTAACTTTTGTGAAGCCACTATGTTATGCTGCTACACACACACACACACACAAAAAAAAGCCTTTTGTTCAAAAGAGGTCTTAACAATGTAGATCTCAATGGGTAAAAGCATCTAGACTTCCATACTGGCTGACTCAAGGTAGTTTCTTGGTCAATATGAACAGAGACAATCTGCAGAGGTATTTAAGGCACATGATTAACGTTGGCAGGAAAATGCACTTAGTCTTATGAATCATTCTTTAGAGGTGCTGTGTTTTCACAGTATGCCTATATATGTATCTATATATAAGATGACTAGCTTCCCCATACCTATCTTAGGCCGGCTGACTCATTATGATGAGAGCAGGTGTTTATTTTTTAGGAATTGACCTAAAAGACAAGATAGTGTAGATGTAATCACCACCTGTATGATTAATTTTACATAACTTTATGCATCTATAAATCAATTGCCTAAGCCTAAACTAATCTTCTTGTTTTTTCTCTCACCAATAGTAAGAAACAAGCACCTCTTAAAGGCAATTTTTCCCCCAAACTTATGGACACCTACATTARGATGGGTTGCATTATCATCTGGTACTTCCTGTTTCTTGTAGATATCTAAAACTAAATGAGATGGRTCTGAGGTATTATGGCCTCACTAAGACTGATTTCACTGAACCTTTGTCTGGTGCATTTACTCTAAGCAGAGTGAGTGACAGTAAATGAGTGGAGGAGGAAGGAAAGGGTCACAGTACTACATTCTGGAAAATAGGAAGAAAGATGTGAACAGAAAGCCAGCATAAGACTAGCTGAAATAACTGAAAGAAGTAAAGAAGATTAATGGCAACAACATTATTTAGAAAGTTTCTAGATGTTTGCTGTCTGGTGAAGGGCTCTTCATTCACAATGATCCCCCAGAGTTTGGCTGTGCATGACAGCCCCCAGTGTGAACGCAGCACTTTCCATCARGCGTTCTCTCCCACTCGATGTGTGAAAAGAAAATGTGACTCACCAGAGCTTGATAACACTTATTTAGCAGGGGTTTTTCACTTGTGGCTGTTACACACTGTAGGCATAATAAAACAAGAAAAAGATCTGTAACCCAGATCTCTAGATAAGCAGTTAATACACTTCCTTATACCTTCCTAAGTCCAGCAAGACTTAGGTTCCTTCGACACCCACTGAAAGAATCTGCAGGTATAGTGAAGATTTTGCAAGAAATCAAGTGAAGACCAAGGGACATCCCATTACCTGATCTTTGTGATTCCAGCAAGGTCATACTAGCTCAGATACAGCAGAAGTTTTACAAACACAATGTTATTAGCAGCAGTTTTARGTATTTCCCTATGTTTCTTTGTCTTGGCTCTACAATTATATTTTAAACTTTCCCTAAAATAAACTGATATGAAGGAAATGAACTGAACTGAGCTAAAATGAAGGATGGGTGAAGCAACTTCCTCTTTTATAAAGTCTTGGCTCCAGCCTTCAAATGTCTTGACTATTTCTCTACACAAACTAGCTCTCATTTATGCAGCTACTGAATAAGCTGTAAATCTAGATAGCTACTTTATAATAGCAGTAGTTTAAAATTTGCAATGTATTCTTAGCACAGCTGAATTATTAAATGCACAGAGGAGAGCAGTCTCTAGGCACAGAATTCATGCAAAGATGGGAGATTATTTTGCCTATTATTTTGTTGAGAAAATGAAGCCTAGCACTGTGGTAGCAATCAGAAAACATGTTATGATTGTTTATAGAGCTATTGAGGAGTAGACATTGTTAGGGTTAGGTTGCTGAATAGGGTTGCCCAAGAGAGGTGGAGCTGCTGCAACTCAGTGACCTCAGGTTCAAGAATTATCTCTTAAGACTCATGCACACACACACACATACACACACACATAGTCATAGAATCAGTAAGGTTGGAAGGGACCTCTGGAGATCATCTAGTCCAACCTCCCTGCTCAGCAGGATCACCTAGAGCATGTTAGACAAGGTTGCATCCAGGTGGGCCTTGAAGATCTCCAGAGAAGGAGACTCCACAACCTCTCTGGGCAACCTGTGCCAGTGCTCCGTCACTCTCACAGGGAAGAAATTCCCCCTCACGYTCAGGCGGAACTTCCTGTGCTTCAGTTTCTGCCCATTGCCTCTTGTCCTGTCGCATGGGACAACTGAAATGAGTTTGTCCCTGTCCCGCTGACACCCTCCCTTCAGGTACTTATACACATTGATAAGATCCCCCCTCAGTTTTTTCCTCCCCAGGCTGAAGAGAGCTGACGCACACACACACAGACACTCTCTCTCTCTCTCTCTCACACACACACACACACACACACACACACACACACAAATGGGTCTCAGTCGATCCACAGACCTCATGGTCTGTTTAAGAGTTGGATTGACTGCTCTAGTCCCTCCGGCAGCCAACTCCTCCAGTGCTTCCCCCTCCCCACACACATGGCTTTGAAGCCTACTCAGCAGCTAGTCCAGCTTGATATTTGCTAGCAATCACACATTGAGTTACGTCCTGCCAGTCACTCTAGTTGCTTGCATTCCAGAAACACAGGCCTTCTGGCCGTGGTCTRTCTCTAGTTGCTGGTACTTGGACCTCCATACACACACACATCCACACAGAAAAGAGCCCCTCATGCAGGAAAATTATTAGAAATAAGATGTAATGAGAAGACAGGACAGACTGCATTGAATAGGTGCAGGGCATGGCCAGACAAATGTACTCACCAGCAACTTGTTTGCACATGTATGGCCTCTTTTGTCTCCTTACTTCTCTATTTTTCTACATTTGTTCCTCTCCAAACCACCATGATCCTTCCCTTCCCCCACCTGTAGTTCCTTCCATAAACATCCCACAATAAGGCTCATGCAATCCCCAAACTCTCTTCCTCTGCATCCCATGATGTGGCCCATACCCCTAGGCAGTAGCTTGATCAGCCCCAAAGGTCCTCCAGAGAACCACTCCTGTTGACTCATCTAGATGGGCCTCAGTGAGCTTTCTATCATGTAACCTAACAAACATAGAGGTCTAAAATCCAGGCAATAGGGCTGTGATAACAAAAAGTTTATTTTCAGGAAGTGCGATGCCCTTAGAGAACACAAAAAGATATCTTGTCTCAGAACTCTGTTTTTTAAGACCTTATTTTCTATAACCTTAATTACTTAAGACGCTTAATACTGAATTTTATTTTCTGTTTCCAGTTCAGTCACGTTAAATTAGTAGCCTATCATATATTATAATTGAAAGGGAAATATCTGAGTTATGGCTTCCCATCAGAGTTATTTTCTTGTCTTAGATCCTTCACCTACAGGATTTTATAAAATTCTTAAGATGTACCTGGGCCATATTCCACCTGCTTTCAGATAAACAACAGCAGGATGAGTATATGTGGGCCTTGAGTTACTGCGTAATCATTTTCTTGCTGAAGGTATTATAGTACCAGGAATGTATTTATTCAGCTGTTAGAAGAAAACAAGCAGCTGGAAATTAGTTCCCTTGCCGACTGCAGGAGAACTGCTGGGAACTTGTTTATTTACTATTAAAATGTATGCGCTTGGCAGGGCATCTGGTCCCACTTTATTTTGTCAAGAGTGGGCATCTTGGAGGTAAGGTAGTGTGAACAATCTGAGGACTGTTTAAGGTAAAAAAGAACTGTAGATTAGTGCTCTAGTGCCTGAATATTTTCAGATCTTGCACCAATTTTTGTTTGAATATTTTAACATTATATATCTTTCTTTGCAATAACTTTTTGAAGCACAAGCAGCTACCAAAACCAGATAGTTTGCAAGAATTTTCTTTGATCTAATTTATCTCTGGAGTATTAATATACTTTAAAAAGAAACTGAGCTTAAGCTTTATATCCAAGCGATGAACACACACTGTTCATGAAGCCATGCTAACAGTTCTAATGAAATAGACAGATATAAATAGCCAATATAACCTAAAATAACTTGTTAACTTTTTAGTGTAAAACAAGGAGAATTGTTACAAACAAAACCTTCGTACCTTAAGCACTCTGAAAATGGAACTGAACCCATTTTTCCATAACTAAATCAACATAGGAATGTAATTGTATATTTGAGTCTCTATTAACAAAATACATGTCATGAGCACAGCACGTTTCACCTAATGCTTGGTGCAACTGTTTGCTGAGAAGCTGGGGTGGGGGGTTGCAGTTGCTGTTATTGGCACTATTATTGACAGGGAACAAAGGAAGAGAGAAAAGCTGTCCTACCTTGGATTTAATGATAAAGCTGTGGGGGATGAGGCCGTATTTATGGAACTAAGAAAGAGACAATGAAAATAAGAAATGATTTTATATCTCCAAGTGTCTGTAAGAGTGTAGATGAGACCTTAATTAATCCAAACAGGGATTTTATGTCCTGTAAAAGCAAGATAACCTGGATATTTTCTAGATTTTTTTTTTTTTTGAGGTATGGGTGGAAAGTGATAGTTATTTCGAGTCTAGACTTGTACTCATTTGAGAGCTCCTGTGCTGGCAAGGCAGCACAAACAGGCTCCTGGTTCCTGTCAGCTAACCACGTGGATGATGAACATCAAGGAAGGTGAGCTGGCAGGAAATGAGGCAGAATTTGAAACCTTCCAGGTTTCCACTGGCATTTCATTGATGAACAGGAAAAAGAGTTCCAAGTTCTTTTGGAAAATGCCTGGCTAGCTTTAACTACTGACCTTCCTTCCTCACTTCTGCAGAGGATCCTCCTATAGCCCRTCATGGGAACAATGCAGTGAAGAAAGAGTCACCTTTTTCTCTTGCACAAGGAATGCTTCCTCTTCTGCCCCATGGCTTCTGTAGGGACAGGTGACCCTTGGGAGATAGAAACCAAAGAAAAGAAAAAGAATGAGGAACGAAGATATACATAATCAAATTGGGAAGGAGATTAAATATTCACTGCAGGAGATATAAAAGGCTGGAAAGCCAGCAACAATCACAGGTAAAGATTTGTCACAGAGCCATCATGAGGGGAGGCATCCTCTCCAGAGTGAAAGGAGTGGGATGCTGGAAGTAGGAATGACTTTTGATTGAGCAGGCATGGATGCCTAAAGGTAGGATATATTTTGATTTTTTTTTGAACACCCATCCACATGCAATTATCAAGGTAATTATCCAGATGGTTTACAGCAGACTTTTCCATGCCATGAGACTCRGCCTATGACAACAGCTCATCTAGAACATCCTTTCTCCTTTCTCTCTTTCTTTCTCTCTCTTTTTTTTTCACCCACCATTTCCTGCTTTAAAGAAGTGTGATCATATTGTCATCAGTGTGATCAAAATCCCTCTTAAGAAGTCCTTGTCCTACCAGATAGCAAGTTATTCTCTAGGGATACTGACTGCTAGTTCAAAGGCAGGGCAGCATTGATAGTATTTGGCCATATGTCATATCTAAAGGAACAGCCAACTCTGAATACAGATTTTTTACTAAGAAGGCCAYAAACAGTCACAGTTTCACACTCCCTTTCTTAACCAACACTATACATTGCAATAGGTGACTTTGCATTCCACATACATGAAGGACATAATAACCAGAAGTCCCTGTTTCACTATTACACAGGGGTAGAGGGCAGCTTTCATTCATACATTTCCCTCACCATCTGAGAAGTRGTTTGCTTCGACCTCCACAACTTGACTGACACAACTGTACTAAGAGTGATCTGCAATTCTGAGACACACCGAAAGAGATCACTTTCAAGAGCTAGTGATCATCACTTTCTGAAATCAAATACTTTTAAAATGTCTCAGTAATCCTTTTGGAAAACTCTGATTTTACAGTATTTCTCAGGCTGAAAGTTATAATACCATGGGAAATGAACACACCCAAGAAAAACACTTTCATGTTGAGAAGTCATACGCAGTCTAAGACAGATATTTTTTAATGTCCTTATGACATATCATTAATGACTATGGAATAAAGGACACTTTATCACAGTAATATTTTTGTGGTAACAACACATCCCGCAAAGTTCATG
Organism: Rhea americana; assembly: GCF_003343005.1. Lineage (NCBI taxonomy): Eukaryota > Metazoa > Chordata > Aves > Rheiformes > Rheidae > Rhea > Rhea americana. The sequence goes on along the minus strand of NW_028185694.1, from coordinate 1,479,668 downwards.
TCGTGAGAGAGAAAAATTGGAGTTAAAGACCACAGAGCAAGACTTCATCTGCATTATGTAGCACAGCAATTGTTTTGATGCTACAGATGGCCAGCAAACCACAGAGAAACCACTTTCTTAGCTTACAGAATGTCATTTCTGGAATATTCACAGTAGCACACATTAATATTTTACTGTGTTTGGCACCATTTATGCATGGAATGCTTTACAGCTATTCAGGCTAAATTCCGCGACTGACAGTACCTGTGCTGTGTGCTGGGGCTTGCTCTCCAACTTGAGTAGGATGTTAGGTGACCACATAAACAATTTCCACCTGTATATTTACAGGCCTTGCCAGAGAGTCACAAGACTTCACATCTGTTTTTTTCCCTGTTTTGTAGACCAAACAATGAAAGCTGAATATAAGCTGTGCCTCTGTGTTTGAGGCGGTTAAGGCAGAGTAAAGGAAAAGTAGGTAGTTCTTTGGGCTGTCTACAGCCCAYGTGTGTGCAGGGAGGAGGTAAAATCTACGGTTTAAGCATACATCTCCCTCACAAATGGCTTCAAGAGTCAAGGATTTTTTACTGAAGATCCCTCACCCTTGACTCTGACAGTGGATTGTGATGTTTGAACACACTTCAGCTATTTCAGTGCAGAGATCATCGGTAATACCAAAAGGTCACAGAAGGAGGCTTACACTTGGGCAAAATCAAATGAGGTGGGTTCATAYGCCTTTTCTACTGCCAGAGTTGATGAGGTGTTATCCTCTAGTAGATGGGAAGTAAAATATCAAACTACTCCAGCTGTTTACTTAAGTGAGCATGCATTTAAGCCATAATTGAACAAGACCTGAAATACCCATATGAGACAGGAAGAATAATTTTGTGGTCAAGAGAAAAGATGACCTTGTGGTTCAGTCAGGAAACCAAGGCAAGTTGCTTAGAGCCTAGTATAAAAAAAATCAACCCTGTGCAAAGAGTAAGTCATGTATTACTTGACAGTTAAAATGGCCTTAAAATACCTGTACATATTGCCCTAAACCTCTGCATCCTGCAAACCCATTATGGTGAATAAACTGAATGTACTTGGTTATAAAGACACAGAGAAATTCTCAGTAACTTGAGTCTATCTTAATCTAATGGCAAATCTGAAGTTCTTTAGGCCTGAAGATTCCTGTTCATAGCCTTTATAATACCTATTACTCACAGTGTGCCTGCTACTCTTCAGGATGACATTTTTCAAACTTTCAGAGGAATTCAAAATTATATTTTACATCAGAACCAACAACATACATGTCCTCATAGTGTGCCTTCATTGGTTTTTGGATGATCTGCCCTGTTTTACCCTTTTTAGGAAAATAACTTTCCCCACATTTTTTAATCTTTCAGCTTACACACCTTTTGCATGACACCTCACAGGGCAGTAGGATTCCATGGGCTCTTTCAGGACCGGTTCAGCACTGTCTTGCAGCATTTTCTGTTCCTTCTCTTCCTGAGGCAGCTGGAATATCAGAGGCTGAATCATAGGAAATGCTTGCTCCAGATCCTACTAGAGTCATCCAACCCTTTGACAAGAGCACCAAACATTTTAGAGAATAGTTGCAAAATTAGCTTTCCTTATTTCATGTAGTTACAGCAAGGGCTGGTTATTTGTACATTCTTGTAGATGCGAGCTTTGCTGCAAATCTATTCTTTGCACTAAGAATATCTGAAAATAAGGTTTGCAAGCTTTTCATTAGAGCTTCTATTCTGATACTAGTTTTGATAACGGGCAGTTCCTGTTCTTTCTGTTTCTTTAAAACTTCCTTATAACAAGAATAAGGAAGAATATGTGCTTTTAATATTTAGAGTACACTCTAAATATAATTTATAATATAATTTTGATAAAGTATTTATAATTGGAGAATAATTAAGAATTAAAATAAAAAATTTTAGAAGATATACTAGATTCAAAACAAAAATTTTCCCAAATTCAGTGTAATTTAACAAAGGGAGAAAGAGTGGGAGAGAGACCATGCCAGACAAGTCATTAGTGCATTTGTCTAGGAGACCACTATTCAATTCTTAATTTGTTGGATAACCTTATTCTCTCTGAGCCCCTAATCAATACATCACAAGCTATTATTTAATGTTTATCCCATCTTCTCTACCATAATAAGTCATTTCTATTCTTAAAGCTCTGGTAGAAAAACATCTCCTGACCTGATTCTTTTTTTCTWAAAGTATTTCTGTCTGCCTTGTCTTAAGCTATAGTTCCATGGATTTTAGTAGGAAGGAGATCTATATATGTATGAGAGATGTATTTTAGTGTAGTTAAAGTTGTCTTAATTGAGCTGACTTTTTAGATTCATTATAAATACTAATATTTGACAGTCTGAAGTTGCACCAAAGGAGATGGGGGGGAGGGGAAGACAGAAGCAAAATAAACTCATTCTTTTGATGGAAAGGGCCATGAAAAAAGAAAACTCCATGAGGAATTTTTCTTTCACATTCCTCAAAGATATGAGTGAATTTCACAAATATCTTGCCTCGTCTAGTGGAGTGAGAATGAGCCTCTCTTCTGAACCCCCTGGAGCCCAGGAATTATAGGATGAGATGTCCCTAAGCAAAACCCAACATATTTACGATTCAAAGCTTTTAGCAGCCACATTTGAACTGTACTTAAAGATCTGCAGCACGATCACAACCACGGTCCAATTACCGTGATGACGCAGGAAGTAAAGTCTATTCTAAGCTTCACCGGCTATTCATTAGGCCATGTTAGGAGAAGCGTATTCACAAGAGCCCACTCGCAAGTCTCAAGTGCTCCATTCTTACTGGGGGACTTTTCCCGGGAAAATGCTTCAAAGGATGGCGAGTTCAACTCAAAGTTCAAGCAAGAACAGAGTTCAGGAATGACACCTCTGTGCAAGGCAGGCAGAGCTAGGAAGCGAGTGAGGGAAGAAAAGTAACTAAGTAAGTAGAAAAGTGTTTCAACACCAGAATGTTTACATTTTTCTTTTGCCTTTCCTAATTTCTTTGCCTTTGTTCTTTACAATTCAAAAATGAGCTATCCAGGAAATTCTCTAAGCCAGAACAGAGAAACAACTAAAAAGGAGCAAGGTAAGGTGCTACTTATGTTCATTTAGTATAAAGCAAAGTAAAATTGGGCCCAGCTTTGAAATAACTGTAATGTCTGCAATGACAGCAAATTGTACATCCARCTAGTAATCATATCAAAGGTTCTGCCATCTTAATAATGCTCTCTCTCATCTTCTAAACCAAGAAATAGCCACTTTTATTTCCTGTACAGAGGTACTTCCACAGTGGATTGCAGAATATTGCAGATCCTAGCCTRCCTATAAATATATTATTTCCTGTGTTAAAATCGAGACATTTAAGAAAAAACAAAATAAATTAAAAAATAGTCTAAAACTCTTAAAATATATTTGAAGGAACAAAGTAATTCCCATTTAAAAGCAACAAGTTATTTCCCCCACACGTCAGAGATAAATGAATAGAGCTATATAAGAGTAATTTATCCTAATGCTTATCACAGATTTAAGGAAAGGATATTTAGCTTAGGAAGTAGAATATCCTTGAAGACTGCATTTTGAGAGAAGAGGATATACAGTTTAAAGCTATTTTGTAGTAGGCCATTCTCAGGGGTTTTCCAGCCAAATTGATATTATTATATTTAATTTATAAAAGTAGCCATTAAAAAGTGGTCATTATTATATTTAATAATTACAAATAATTTTATGAGTAGTTGAATGGATTTTGCAGAAATCAGATCATCTGTCTCAGTACAATATCTCAAAAACTCAATACATTTGTTTTAATAAATACTGAATTAAAGTTTACCAGAAGTTATTATTGAAATTTCCAGAGACAGCAAGCCATTGACAGGATATGAGTTATATTTCATTTTGAACACTTAATGAAGGCCAGATCTAATGCTGAGTCTCAGGCTACTCTGCCATATTACAGAATAGTAGATCTGTCACTRTGCATACCTCATAGCCTTCATAACAGACTGTGAGGATGATTGAAACTAAGATAGGATATTTTATTATCCTRTTTTGTTCTGTAGTCACTTACACAAAAACCATGTCTGCCTACAGCCAGAATCGTTATGTCCCTGTAACTGTGCTTCAATGACATGTGCTATATAATATACTGAAATGAACAGGAAAGGAAATATTCAAAGTTGGAATAAAATTTCCTATCTAACCCATCTTACTTTCAAAAGCAAATTGGAAAGTTAGGGCTCAATTCTTGGATATATTTGAGTACCTGGCAATTAAGGCAGATGCTGAATAGTATTTTCAAAAKCATCTCTGAGAGTTAGGTGCTAATTTGCCTTTACTTCAGCGTCTGAACATCCCAGTGAGAATATAACTGCATTTTGATGGATTAAAGTATGTTTGAAAATCTGGYTGTTGATTTTTAGCTGCATATAAATGGCTTAAGTCCATATTGCAAAAAACCTATAAGAACATAAAGCAAAATTTGAAATTTACCTGAATAAATACATCTGCGATTAACAGCATTAGAGACAGCTGTTTATGAGCTAATCCTCTAAATTCCCATTATAGTTAGTCATGAGGAATAGGCATTTTTAGGCTACAATTTATTTCATACAAAGTATGTATCTAAAATAGGCCAGAAGAATCTCACCCTAAAAATCCCTGTTTCTATATTGATTATTTCCTCCCATTGACTATCAAAGGAGTGTGTAGCACCTGGTCCAGAAACAGGGCTCTACACTCAATACAACTACAGGTAGCTGTAATTAATCCTACTCTAGATTTATAATCYGTAATARTTTAGCTCATCTGAACTCTCTTCCYAGAGCAAGCTAGATGAAAGTTAGACTCTGTCATGTTAGTCTACCAGACTACATCATGTGAGACTTTTTGAAAATTTTTCCAGCTCCTGATTYGAGAGAAATCATCAGAACTCTATTGAGAGCAGCACAGATATGCTACCTTAAATAGACTGTCCCCAAAATAGAGATGAATTCTGCTCACAGTCCCTGAATCCAAACTTCCCTGATCCTGAGGAAATTCTTATATTGGATTTGGTTTGTGAAGCTTGAACTCAAAGAGCTCAGCCCATTTTTCATTTCTTGTTAATAAAAGTTTTGATTCACTTAGACTGATGAAAAATAATGAGGGAGAAGAGATTCAGTCCACAAAGAGGCCTTAATATGAAAGACAGCAAGTGTAGCGACAATAAAAAGGCATTAGGAAGTCTATGTCTTTGGAAGATGGTGCTTATAGCCAATTCAAAACTCTGGATGGCATCTGATGTTAAACAAACTGTTATTGTAGGTGCTAATTAAAACAAAAATTCTGCTAGTAAAAGCCATTCCAATCAATTTAAATCTATTCAATCATGTCCAATTAGTACATATCAAAAATAAATCACTTGCCTGTGTATCTGAGGAGCTTTTAAACCTTTCTGATTATTACAGATAAGCCATTTGTGCTGTTACYGGTTAAAGGTCAGCCAGTATTTCCATTAACACCTTGCTTTCAAGGTTTAAGTTGGCTGAAAATTTTACTTTGTGTGGAGAAACTAGACAACTTTTTTTTTTAGTCAAGGAGAAAATAATTTGTCTTATAAGTAAAGAAAATCTAAAACATATCCTATTTTTGAAATACAAAATGTCTACTAAATAGGTCCATTCACTTAATTCAATTACCATTTTTATCCTGAACCTACATTACATTAGCCAAAAAAAGGAAAAAAGTAAAGAAAAAGGGTTCAGAGCTAGTTAAGGAAGAAGAATCTTTTTTTTCTGTTCAGGTAGTTGACATATTTTTGTGAGTCAGAGGCATATGATTTTTATGGAGATATTCCTATTTTACTATTACATAGTGTTGTATATAACAACACTGGAGAGTGGAGAAAGGTCCTCTTTGCAAATATATCCCTCTACTTTTATGTGTCAGGAAGATCAAAATCTGGTTTTGCAGAAAGGCCCTCCCAAACTAAGTGAGGTTCTCCTTGGACATATGTGCATACCTCAGAAGTACTGACAGCAATATTGTGAGACAATCTTTGTGCTCAGTTTGAGGGCAGCAAAGACCTGCATTTTGTTCCTCATTTAACTACTGACCTACTGACCTTTAACAGATCCACACATCTGTGCCTTACTCTCCCCTGCAGATAATTTCCTCTGTAAAGGAAATTCAGACATATCAAATCAAAGTAGACTTTCACCAAGTTAGTGGATGCTCACAAATTGTGGGGAGCAGTTGATATGCTGGAGGGCAGTGCTGCCATTCAGTGGGATCTCGACTGTTTGGAGAAAAGGGCAGGGAGAAACCTCATGAAGTTCAACATGGGCAAAGGCAAAGTACCATGCCTGGGGACAAATAACTTCACTCACCCGTGTACACTGGGGGCCAACCAGCAGCAAACTGGCTCTGCAGAAAAAGACCTGTGAGTCCTTGTCATCAACAAGGTGAACACAGATCAGCAGTGTGCCCTTGCGGCAGACGTAGCCAAACACCTCCTGTATGAGCAAGAGTGCAGCCAGCAGATTTTTTCTGTTTTTTTGGTTTTTTTTTTTTAACCATGAGGATTTTCAAACACTGAGCAGGCTGCCTAAGGTGGTTGTGGAAACTCCATCCTTGGAAATACTCAAAACTTGACTGGATAAAGCCAAGAGTAACCTGGATCTACTGGATCTGTGTATAACTGAATCTGCTCTGATCAGGAATCTGCACTGGATGAGCTCTGAAGGCCCCAAAGATTCTCTGATTCCACAGTTGCTACTTACTTTTAAAAACTTGTGTCTGTGTTTAGTCTCTCACTGAAATGATTCTTCTGTTCCTTACTGGAGGACCAAAACTTTTCCAGAAGCTAATGCCAGAGGAGGTTAAATTTATTGTTTCCTGTAAGCAGCTAATGGGAACAGAGATCGAAGGTAGCAGTAAGCTAATTATATAAATTTTAAAAAGCTTCAGGGTAGGTGCAAATATTCTAGGAATATACACAAAAGAAAACAATTCAGGGTACAGAATTGTTTTTAGCTCTAGCAGACCCACACAGCCAGGAGATGGCAAAGACTCCTTCCACAATGAGGCCGTATCCTTCTTCCCTCTTAGCAGGTAGTTGCAGTATAGTCCTGGTTTGCTGTCATTGTCTCCAATTGCCTCACCAGTGGGCACTCATCAGGTYTGAGAAAGGTGGAGGTTCTACTGCAACAGCTAAGGATCGAGAGTCTTCTTGCCTTCATATGATGTTTGCATAAACACAAAGATTATTAAACATTTACAGAGATATTAAAAGTCTGCAAGATGTCAGATTTTTACAACTTCCCTTCACAGGTGTATTACACAGAGTACTTAGCGGTAGAAAATCAAGGCTGCAATGAATTAGCTTAGAGCTAGCTCTTGTATGGTTTTTGATGATTTTTTGAACTGTGAAATCATGTACAAACAATTCTTTAAATTATCATGTACAATTGTATTTAAGCACTGATGCAGAGATTTAATTCTCTGCTGCTGGTAGCTTGTGTTATTTGCAACACRTGAATCACCTTTTGCTAATGGGAATATTAACTTTACGTGCCAGCTCTGGCCCTTGTTTTCTCTTAAACAGATCTTCATGTAAATTTTTAAAAATACTGTTGTGATGCAAATAAAAGTCTTTGGAGAATGTAGAAAGAGTCAAACGTTCGCTTCCATTAACTTATTTGGCTACTGTGTCTTTCTGAAACCAAATAAACAATGAAACTGCAGATATTAAAATGTGCCCTTTCAGACACTATATATCACATTCTACTTTCAATTCCCCTAGGGCAGCCCAGCTGCATGTAGAAAGCAGGGTATAGCTGTATATAATTTAAGTTGCTCTCAGCTTTTTGTTATATCAGAATTTGCCAAAATAACAAAACCAACAAAGCAAAAGATAAGCCAAGATCCAATACAAGTCATGTTTGAATTCTGGGACATTGCTGGCTTTCCATCTGTCTAGAGAACAGTACAATGCACTCATGTGACTGTTCACTGAAACGAGTTTCAAAAATCGTCAAGCCCTCTGCTCTCTCATTATGCAGGTGGTGTGCAATGCCAGATGCAAAATAATTGATATGATTTCAAAGTTCCTTGGATCATGTCACAATTCATACACTTTAAAATACATAGGAACTCATAAACTATATGACAGTGCCTGATAGAATTTATTCTTTGAATTTATTTTGCAACTGCCTTGACAATCAAAAACTATTTTTAAGTTCAAACAATAACTCACATTCTGTACAGCTGTAAATTCTGATTCTTGTACATATCTATTGAAGTCTTAGAGAAATAATTACAATACTTACAAAAATAATTTTAAAATTACTTGGAAGATAAAGCAYTGTAACTCTAGAATTACAAAGTCATGTAAATAGGATCCTAGAAGTAACTTAAAAGCCCTGACCCAGAAGACATAGAGTTTATTAGCAGTCTTTCAGGGGAAATCTTCCTATACACATATCTGTTAATTACAGTTTATTTATAGCACATGAAAATTAAAATATTTCACCAAATATATTCAGTCATTTAAAGAGGATCTGGAATGGTTAGTAGTATTGGCAGAGATGGCACCACTTTTCAGAGCATGTTATATTCCTGATCTCACCAGAAATGCTATGTATAAAGGAAAGCTGGTAAAGATACAATAATTACACAGTCTTGACCTGGGGGCTTGAATTTTTTCTTGTGCACAGTGCTTGCTTGCTCTCTGAGATGCTATCTCAAGTGAAATAAACTAAAAAACYGAATATTGATTTACTGAAACTTTTTTCCCCAGCAGTTTCAGATACTAGTTATTCTGGAACTATATATCAGTTAAGCATCTAAACGATAGTGGTTTAGATTAGAGAGGACTCATTACAGATGAGGAGTCACAGAAATTTTCTCTTAAAAATSTTGTGTGGTAATGATAAAACTTAAAATTTAAAATATCAGTGAAGAAAACGATACAGATGTGTCACCATCGGGTAGGAAAGATCAARGAAGGAAGAACACTTGTACTGTCAGCTAATCAATGAACCTCATGAGGTTCAACAAGGGCAAGTGCAGAGTCCTGCACCTAAGGAGGAATAACTCCATGCACCAGTACAAGCTGGGGCTGACCTTCTGAAGAGCAGCTCTGCAGAGAAGGACCTGGGAGTGCTGGTGGATGACAAGTTGACCATGAGCCAGCAATGTGCCCTTGTGGCCAAGAAGGCCAATGGTCTCCTGGGGTGCATTAGGAAGAGTGTTGCCAGCAGGTCGAGGGAGGTGATCCTGCCCCTCTACTCAGCCCTGSKGAGGCCTCATCTCGAGTACTGTCTCCAGTTCTGGGCTCCCCAGGACAAGAGAGACAGGGAGCTACTGGAGAGAGTCCAGTGTAGGGCTACAAACATGATCAGAGGGCTGGAGCATCTGCCCTATGAGGAACGGCTGCGAGAGCTGGGCCTGTTTAGGCTGGGGAAGAGAAGACTGACGGGGGGATCTTATCAATGTGTACAAGTACCTGAAGGGASGGTGTCAGGGGGACAGGGACAAACTCTTTTCAGTTGTCCCATGAGACAGGACAAGAGGCARTGGGCAGAARTTGAASCACAGGAAGTTCTGCCTGAGCGTGAGGGGGAATTTCTTCCCTGTTGGTGTGACGGAGCACTGSGACAGGTTGCCCAGAGAGGYTGTGGAGTCTCCTCCTGTGGAGATCTTCAASGCCTGYCTGGATGCAACCCTGTYTAACATGCTCTAGGTGACCTTGCTGAGCAGGGAGGTTGGACAAGATGATCTCCAGAGGTCCCTTCCAACCTTACTGATTCTATGATTCTATTCTATGATTCTATGACACTGATAGCATATGCTTTGCTTTCTGCTAGCATTAGATTGTTCCTCTTCTTTCTCACCACCTACTTCTAGAGTGCATTCATCTACTTGTTAGACTTKTAATWAAGAGTTTAAATTTGAGTTATTTATCATCAGACAAGAAGTTTACAGCCACAGCCTCATCATCACCAAGAACATCTTGCGAACTCTCTGCATTTACTTTAAAAGGTTCAACTCAGCCATTGTTACATTACTATCARTTCAGTCTACCTTTTGAACACCAGTCACCATGACACCTTTAAACACACATCATTCTGTTAAATACAGTGTTATCTTCAAGCACTCAGACATCTGTTACTTGGAACAATTTCAACCTTACATGGGCATGAAGATCCCCCCCCCAAGCTGTTTGCCTGCACAAAGAGGACAGAATTTAAGGGCTTCCAGTTCTGCAGTATGCTAAGGCTTGAAGATACGYTGTTCTGATGATCTTTTATTTCATAGCCAAAAGTTAGAAAGGCTAATCCAGGAGGCTCATAAGARGGGGATTTGCAAGCAACAGTGAGATGGAAAGAGACTTCCCCCAGCCAATTGCTTTTTATAATCACAACCTGATACTTGAACTGAGGCTAAAATTCTACGTTATTCCTTTAAATTAAAGTGGACTTGCCCATTGTGATGCTCATGCTACTATAGCTATAGCAAAGTTCTAATTAATTAACTGTTACTGAAAGACACTGTGAACTAATCTGACTCCAAAGGTACAAGTGTGGAACAAGCTTTTAAGGTGAAAGCGCAGGATTGACTGAGGCAATGATAAAAATGTGAAGATGAAAAAAAGAAGTGACTGTGCCTTTCAAACTTGGTAATACATTTCACGTCCAAGCTTGAATTCTATGCCTCTGCAAAGAAAAAATGTCATGTGTCAAAAACAGCAGAAAGAACATATTTGAATGGAATAAACCATTTTTTGGATGTAAGATTGAATTAAATTAGTTTAATTCCTTTCTAAGTTTAGGGACTGCAGATAAGGCAAGTAAATGAAGAAAGAAGACAGCAGGGGAAAAGAGGATGGAGAAAGTGTGTCACTGGGAAAATAATGGAATGAGACAAGAGTAGGATGTGAACAGAAAGACAGTGAACACATAAAAAGTGTGAGTGAAGTAACAGAAGGAAAACAAACAAGATAACAATAAACAAATGACTAGAAATGGAACTGCATTGCATCATACACAAAAATGACCATATTAATTGTCCGTTATAAATAAGCCTGCTTCAGGGTGTAACACAGAAGTCCTTCTTCAGTRTTATTTTTTTCCACTCTTGGTAACTCCAAAGCCTTTTGCAGACAGATGGCTCAAGCTGTGTTTTTATTGATCTAACCCTCGCCTCAACCTCTGAAGCAGGTAGACCTGGACGTAGCAGAATGTTGCTCCTGCTCCACGTCCTCACCGGGTGTCACACTGGAGAAGCTGCCCAGGATTTCCTAGTCAGGAAGCACAAGTGTTTGCTCTGCTCCCTTTCTCCATTCCCAGGAAGGTGACTTGGACCACAAAGAGCTCATGTGCTAGTAYGCAGTTTCCTTCTGCTGGATGAGCAACTTCTCTTCTTATCTGCTTACTATCTTTATAGAACAGCCTAATATAATGTAGCTGAACTCTGGCACAGATCATTGCTAAAATGTAGCTGCTGCTCTGTGAACACCAAGCTGCAGCTAAACACAAAAAACAAATAAAAGTTAACAAGCAATGAAAATACAGGGAGAAAAACAATTGGGAAGGCTACATTTGTTAGTTGAAGAGAAAGCTGGCCAAAATGATAAATATGGTATTTTTTCAAGCGCAAAAAAATCACATATTCTATTCRGTAGCTTGATTGTTTTTGAACAGGAACATTGTGAGCTAGACAATTTTGGAAATGATATTTAGCGTGCAACCAAGTCTGTCAAAATTTTAAATCAGTTGACTAATCTGGGGAGCTTCCTTGCAAATACACCATCACATTGATTTTATGCCTGACAGGCTTGACAACTTGATCGATAAGTGATCCCGTTCACCCAGACCTGCAGGTGTCTTTTGTGCTCTCCCTGCTGGAGGATGACAATCAGACTCATTAAAGGCAACACAAAACATTGCCAATGACATGCTTCCTGTCAGACAAATACAGCCAATGCCTGTTATGATTTTATCTGAGAGAAATTGATTTAATCAGCAGCCTAAGATTTAACCTATYGTTAATAATGCAATTCAAAGCTTTTCTCTCCCACTTCTGATCAACCTAACTAGAATTTAAATGGGGAGAAGTGACGTGAACAAGCTCAAGGGGCAGAGTTTATCTTCTCTGTCTGTGCCAGTCTCTTTGATGTTTGCTGTGAAGGACTAATTTTCATGATTCCAGAAAGCACCTTGCTTGGCTAGCAGTGAAAAAGAAACAATTTACCAAAGCTATTATGTCAGTTATTGGTGTCTTTTTCTTTTTTTTTTTTTTTTTTTTTTTTTTTAGAAAAAGGTAACAGGTTGAGTAAAACTATAGTAACACAAATTTATTGCATTAATGATCTGTTCATTTGAAGCTTTGTTTTTATCCAACATTGTTTGGAACTCACTTTAAATTACCTTAGTTTGACATTTATGAGAAAATATTGTTTTCAGAATGATTAAAAAAAATATTCTTCTATATCACTGCCAGTCTGTGATATTAGATTATTTGTTATGAAAGATCTGAACCAAACTTCATATGTTCTGGTAATGACTTTCAAATATTGCTATTACTAAGAATATTAAAATGAGGTTCTAGTATTAAAATTGATCAAGTAATAAAAACACCTTTTTGCTCAACATGTCAGTTCCTCTTTTGTCTCTGACTATATATCTGCTTCTYTGGGGACAAATTCTGACACCCTAATTCATACCCAAACAGTATTTTATTAGGTGAACAATTCTTAATAAAATATCATTTTATAAGAGGTTTATACCTAATGCCCACCTATTATTAAAAACAGAAGACAGCAGCACTTTCTTGATATTCCTGCTGCAATATCACTAATTTTCCAGGAATAKAGAATATGGAGTGTTCTGAGGGAAATAGGAGAGAGGGTGGATTCACAGAGCTGTTAGGGAGAGCATGCCATGCCCATAGGACGGCATTACTAACCATGCTGAGAAGACACTAAGAGACCTGAATTCACAAACAGGAGGTCTTTAAAAGTTTCACAGATAGACTGAAATTYGTTTTGTGAAATAAGTGTTTGTGTGGTGAAGATACTAGGTAAGGAAGCTGAGTGACACTGGAAACTGGAGGAGTAATCTGTGTGCTCTAAAGAGAAGTGAAGATGAAGCGATTACTGCAACCAAGACTGCAGAAGATAAACATATTGAAAACAAACAATTTTGGATTACTTGACAGAAAACTGGATTTTTCCTGCCAAATGCCTGGGAGATGCATTTTATCTTCTTGTTACTCCATGTTTTCTTATGTGGGCTTAGTTGCCTGGCTGGGTTACAGCTCCCAACACYTGATATACTGTCTGCATTTCTAACACATCTATCAAGGAAGACTGTGTGCATAGTCCAACCCAGGATCCTGATTATACACAAGACATCATCCTGGATTTAAACTGCAGGCATTAGGGAAGATCCGATTAAGGACAGAGGGATCATCCAAGATATTTCACAATTAGGGGGAAATATTCATTAGTATCTGGGCTAGGAGATTGGTTTGTTTCCTGCTACATTTTACATAAGAGCAGACAAGCAGAGGTAGAGTTATGATGACAAGTCATGACACAATACTAGAAAGGGAGGGTTTCATCCATCAGTGAAAAAATGACAGGTGGAAATGTGCCATTGGCTGACTTTCTCCAGGATGACTATACTGGGAGCATACTGGGGAACAAGGAGTGAATCACACAGACTCCTTAAAGGAACAATTGGAGAGTTAGGAATAGAAGATAGTAGGATAGTAGAGACTTGTAAAAACTATGAAAGAAAAGAATTTAACCATCAGTGACATAGCCAAAACAACATGGCTGAGGTTCTGCAAGACAACTGAAGAAAAAAACTCACCAGAAAGTGGTAAAATGGCAATTTCAGTGCAGTGGGAGTCAAAATGGGAGAGCTTTAGTAAGGAGCGAGAGAAAAGAAATTGCTCCAAAACCCTGTTTGAATTTAGAGGGGAAGAGAATAAGGAAAAAAGATCTAGTATTGGATTGAGGGAATCACTAATACATTCTGGAGAATTAATGGGCTACAGAATATCTATAGTTTAAAGGGAATTGAGACCATACTGATACACATACATACCTGATATATGTGTATCAGGAATATAAGTAAGCTATTTACTGGCTTGTCAAAGAATTTCTCTATATATGTTTTGATCATAATTCAGATTATACTTTAGAAGTAGTTTCTGCTAATATTAAAGAGTAGATATGGATTTTCACTGTGCTTGCAGCAAGACTTGATACAAACATTTTCAGCACAGCATTTTAACTCTATTATTGGACACACGCAAGTTACTACAGAATACGCAGTCAATAGGTCTTATCTGAGTTGTAGTAATTGTCCAAGAGTCACTTTTAGAACAGCAAATGCAAAGTCATATGAGGTAGTTCAGTGATGGTTCATCACAGGCTAAATTAATTTGATTTGCCTTCAGTTTAGCATGGACTTGAAGGCACATAAATGGACAGTTAACCCGTGGTAATGTGTTTAAAGGTGTGAGCTCACAGTGTGAAACCATACAAGTAAATCAGAATAGCTTTTTTAATTTGGTAAGTCACCTTTAGTATGTCAATGTCACAGTAATCAATTAAAAGGTGGTAAAAGTGMAAATTTTCTCCGACTATTACTATTACTGTTTTTTAATGAATTATTCCCACAATATTTGTAAAGTGGTGACCCATTTTTTATTACCATGGTACTTCTATCCTACAGGGAATCTTATAATAGTTTCTGCTTCCTCTTAAAAAATCTGAAAAGCTTATTCCCTAATTCTGTTAGAAATCTCTAATGATTCATGCATATTAAATCCAAACAAACCACCTGGTTTTGATTGTTTCCTAATCCTTCTTAAAATCAGAGGCCCATTATCAGTGGCCTCAGCAACAGAGCTCTGCAATTAGAAATCCACACAAGCCTCCCTCTTTCTCATCAAGCTGTGTGTGTCTGCTCTGAGAAAATTGCTACAGCTGTCAGCTTAAGTGCAATGACAAATATGTTCCTCTGCATATTTGGTTCCAGCTAGTTTTGCTCAATTCAGTATGACTTCACTGGCATGACAAGTTATACAAGTGTCGTCAAATAGTAAAAAAAGACAAGCTGTCAGGTATTTACCATAGGTTAACCCTACATGGGTAACACACTGTCTCTGGATTTAGCCCCATGGTCATCAGAGAGCAGTACTCTTTCCAAAGTTGCTGGCAGGTTGCTGCTTTCTCCCTTTTCTCAAGGTTATGTACAATTTTACGTCATTATTTTCTGATAATAATACCTCGTGATTTGAAGAAGTGCTGATCTCCCACTCTGTTTATCAGAGCTGAAGAGGTTTTCCCCACCTGTGATTTGCAAGGTTCTCTCTACAACTATTTCTGATGAAAATTGCACATGCCCACGCTAAAAAGTACCAGAGTAAGAAGTCTCTGAAGCAATTTAGTAACTTCTGAGGAAACGATTCTAAGAACAGAGGGGACCGACATTCCCAGCTATCATGTCTTCTACTCTAAGAAATCTGAAGGAGTTGGACCAACTGTTAAGTCTGCTGTGAGCTGAGTGCCTACTCCAGTTTAAAAGCTCAGCCTGTGGCAACTACACTGACAGATTTTAGCATTTCCAGTGATACTCAGYACCCTCATAAAAAAATAAAGCAAATAACGGTGACTTAAAAGTGCCAAGGATATATACCAGTGGGGCAGGGGGCAGGGGAGAAGGGACTGGACTTGCAGTCTGAAGGGCAGCGCTTGCTATTAAAGCTGATAATTTGCATAATAGAGGTCTCGTCTGAGCTCCTAACTGTTCTTTATTGCTAATAACGGCAGCTCCAATGAAGCAATACTGAATGTGAGTCTACAGCCACTGAAGACCAGGACAAATCACACTGAGAACCCCTCTGGAAGTGGGTGTATTAAACACGTTTCAACCATGAGATATGAAAAAGGAAAGTCCGGATCTGTAGCGCTTATTAAACCTGGTTTGATTATTTCTTCAGCAATAGATATGTTGTTTTCATTGCCAAGCAGCGGGGGTGCTTCCAGAACACTCTTAAAACTATTCAAAGGAAATAACGAGTTCTGAAAGAATGTCTTTCTCACATCTCAAGTTCATCATATCCGTACTATACTGATAATCCCTTGTCTTTTAATCAGTGATACTCAGGAGAAGTAGGGAAAACCTGTGAATGTACAGATGAATCAGAGCTGAGTCTGATTAACTATCTTCATAGAATATTTTTTATTTGTACTCAGAGAAAATGAAACTCACAACTTTAAGCGATAATGATTATTGGTCTATACTTTTTCTAAGAAACATTGCTTTTTATTCTTTTCCCGAGTCCTCAGGCTTTTAAGCATTTGAGTTAATTCACTGAACACCCAGGTATAGATGAACAGTCTGCTAGGAGTGCAGGAACACGTCAACTGGTGAGAAGCTGCTTCAGCTAGAAAATGGAAATGAAGCTCTAGGACTCATTTCTTTTTTAAAAAAAAGCCTTGTAGAAATCAGCTTCAATCTGTTGAATACTCACAAAATAACAAATAGCCTGAAAAAACAATGATGATATTTCTTCAGAGGCTCTCATTGCTCTTGCCCACATCCTCTTTCTTTTGCCACCTGCCCTAAAGCAGCCACAAAGTCAGCTGGAACTGATTAAACCTTTGTAGACTGCAGCATCTTGTTTGTAACTCGTGCCCTGGAAGGAAACAAGCACGAGCTATAGTAGTGGTTCCTTATGTTTTCTTGGAGTGCTGAGCTGATTTTTCTTTCTGAGTTGCTGCAACTACTTTTACCTTCTCCTTTCATTCCTCTTTTGCCTCTTGAACTGCTTGTCTCCCCATCTCACCCCTTGAATGCTACAGCTTACTTCAAATTCTCCATCTCGACTTTGTGAGGAATGTTACCGTCTAGAGCGCTGCACCATATCTCATGTTCAATTTTCATATTCTTCTAGAAGGGAACATGCTATTATTTATGAACTAACCTGAAAAAAATAATTATTTGATCTCCCTCAACAGTCAGTGGCCTTCCTGAGAGTGCTGCTGGAGGCCTGTTCAGATTTGGCTGTTTGGGATATAGGCTGTTGTCTCCTAGGGACTGATGCTCACAATGTGCTACCAGTTTGCTGATCACACCTTTTCATTATTGCTACCTTCAATTTTAAGCAGTTAAACTGTTCACTGGTATCTCATTACCAGCCTTCCTTTGATGTTTCAGAGGCAGGAGAAAATATCTTTCCTTTGTGAGTGCAAATTAACTGCAGTTACCAAAAAAAAAAAAAAAAAAAAAAAAAAAAACGTAACAGCTTGTGTAAAAACTGGTTTGAACTAATAATCTGAAAGACTTGCAAGTATTAGAATCCCATCATGTTTCATAGGCCTCTCCCTGCATCCAAATCCCACTATATGAAAGTGGATACCCTGCAGTCACCCAATACTGTGTATTCCAAATGAAATCCTGTATATCAGCATATTTTATTTACATTCTGCACTAGCATCTGGCTACTTTTTGAGACAGGTCTCAATCAGATAAAGCCAATGTGATCAAATCATTATTATCTGTTTATAATGCATTCAACAAATAGTCCAGGAAAACAACATGATAGAGCACAGTATCTCCTCACCTTCAAGTCCATTTCTACATGAATCCAYATGGAGGATGAGGGGATGTGAACCTAGAGAGCTGGCTTCCCATTTCTGCTGAGGTGCAGGTAGGACTGTATTCACCCACAGTAAATTCATATGTTTATCCCGTAAGTTACAAATCCCTCTATTTGAGCGCTGTCAATATTCCCCTGTAAAACTAATAGAATATTCCTAATTCTCGCTGCTGACCTTGTTTCAGATGAGGCTACATGAGGCTACAAGGAYGCAAACAAGGTTTACTGGTCAGGCCTACCTTACTGTGACACTAGTCCCCATGACTTTGATGTGGAAGATTGCTGACAGGTGAGGTGTTTGACAAGTTAAGAGAAAGCTTGAGATATAAATCTCCCCTTTCCCACTGCAATAGTCAATAATTATACAGCTGTTAATACAAATACAGATTTAGGTTGAGGAATGTATCTGTATTGAAGGATATGTGCATTTGAAATTATGTGCTACTAGTTCAGCAACAACAGCCTCAATTAGTGTACTTCTGCAGCGGCTGGAAAGGTGCAGTCTGATGCTTATTACTTGCAYTTAACCTCACCAAAGGAAAAATATTTCGGCAAGACTTAATTTTAGGAAAACAATTAAAGCAAAAGACTACCATTTATAATAATATGATCTCATATTTTCTGTTGCTGTGGACAAAGAACAATGAAGACATATATCAGTTTGTGAGGAAACTGTCTAAATCACTAAAAGCTTTAATAAACAAGTTAACAATTGATGTGTGAGGGCAAGCAGCCTTGCAAATGAACATAATTATGAATCTACATTCGTAGTGGTGCACTAAATTGCAGGTTCAAATGCTTTAGCTTCTAGACCTCTGACTGCTTGTTTTGTTGACTACTATGAAAATATTAGCATTTGTGCTTGTAAGAAATTGTGCCCACAAAACTGTAGTGTCTCTTTCTCTCTCTTTTTTTAAAGCAGGCACTAAATGTAATTATATGTGCTGCATTCCAATATCACAACAGTAAGTACCATTTTGGGCGCTCAAGCTATGYGAAAAACCATTTTAATTTCTGTATTTCTTCATTAAATGGTCGTACATTTCTTATTCAGCTGCACTATCAAATAACTGTCTGATTCAACRTTAACTCTTAACTCACTGATGGCACATTTTTGCATTCTTTATTTCAGTATGTACAGACATCCATAGGCTAGATTAATTGCAATTTGCAACTGTTAGTACTTCTGACTAATAGGAACTGCTGCACTTACCTTCACCAGYCAGCTTCATTTGTCATAACCTATTCAAAACCAGCACTTGAAAAATATAGCAATTTGGARATGCTCTGGTTCCTGGAATTAGGAAGCAACTGGGTCTTAGATGCCTGTGCATGTGTGCAAGCTCAGTGACAAGTCATCTCTTCATCAGTTTCCCTATCTGTAAAATGGAGGTAAGAAGTGCAGGCACAAATGATACGCTGCCCTGAATGAAATGAAWTGACTGCACAGGCTTTGCTCTTCAAACTGTTGTTCCCATTTCTGTTGGTTCTGAGATTTTTGCTCTATATGTCTCTTTTCCTAGGTGAATAAGRTGGTAAGAAGATATCAAACCATCATACTGTAAGATCAGGCATGGTCGTAGAAGTGCCTGTGTCTGGCTTACCTCAAAGCTTCTGCCCAATGTAGCAGCGGTGTATTTTTTTTTTCAGCTGGTGTGGACTAGTYCCTGGCTGAAAATTACTGTGTCAGGTTGAAACATTACAAGTCTTCACTAAAAGATTAGCTATGCCTGCATTTACTCACAATCGTCCTTTTCCTGCCAGCACAGGTGGGGACYATGCAACCTCCAGGATTGTGTGGATTAATTTTTAGAGGCAACAGATTTTATAGGTTATTATTAAAAATAACACATTGAAATGTTGAACTACAACTTCAGCTGCATAAATCTGCAAAGCCTCATCAATTATAGTAGCTAACATTGTCTGAATATCTAATTTATCTTAACTGAAAGGAGAACAGGAGTTAATAAAAATATAAGAAAAAAATCCAGAATCTCCAATAACACTGGGCACTGGAAAGATTATTTTAACATCATATCTGATAATAAGAAAATATTGCACAAATTAGATAACATTTACTGAGCTRAGAGTATTAAAGAGAAGGAAACATTGACTTCATGCATACACTGAATATTATAGACCATGGAAAACAGAAGTAAAAATTGATAGAAAATGAGCAAATGGAATAGGTGAAAATTTTCTACWAGATTGATGCACAGCTGTCCTGAATTACCATTCTTACAAGTGTTCTTTTTCTTACAAATACTGAGGTCTGTATATTWTTATTATTCTGTGTTTCAAGTTCAGGTATGTCACTGAAATTTAGAAAAACTTTTAGGAATATAGTAATAATGGGCTGGTATAAAAAAGAAATACAATAGGAAAAAATTGCGAATATTCGTGCTTTCCTTTAAATCTACTTCATCTAAAAAATTTGAAAGTATAATGAACACTTTCAAAATTGAGTCCTAATTTGTAATGCCTTCTAAGCAAGAGCCTTTACAAGTCTTACGCTATGCAATAAAAAACTAGATTACAGGAAAATAGCCGTATATTTTGAAATGTATCATAGTATACCACAGACTGTTTCTGCATTATTAACCATAGTCTCTCAAAAATTATTAAGGAGTTGTTTCAACAGAAATTATTGTTCTTGTATAAGCACATACTRCCAGAAACCATGGTTTTAAGAATAAAATCAAAGAACAGTATCAAAGATGTGTGATAAAAATCATAAGAGTAGTTCATAAATTGTATCAAATGGACAGCCACAGTACAGAGGTGGGCAGTATGAGCAGTTCAGAAACAGAATTCTTTCATACTATCTTAGATTTTAAAATCAGAGGGGAGCTGTATATTGCAATGCCTAAAACAGACCAAAGAGCATCATCAGCTAACTACAGAGTTAAGCCCATAAATTTAACTTTGAGCTGTCCTGTCACAAATATTTAAGACTTAGGTATTACAAGGTTTTAGGTGACAGAGAAATTGCCACACTACAAGGTAGTATATTGCTTAATTTTAGATTCCAGCTATTTAGTCACACCATACTGGTGGTTAAAGAGCTGTCTGCTTGCAGAAATCTTTTGCTATACATAGTATAGACTACTGCCAAGTCAACTTCAATCTCTTCTTTGACTTGTARGAACACCACAGGAAATGTCTTTACAGTTATCAGAATAGTGTCACCAACTGTTGTACCTTCTTAAAATGCTCTTATTTGGATGTAGGTGATTATATAACAATTCTGACATTTTTCTTGTTTTTCAAAAGTAAGTTTCTAGCTTTCAGGATAGCAAAAGAGAACTTTGAACATATGGATAAGACAGCTAAGATTGAAAAAAAAGGAGAGAAAAGTCTTCAAAAAATTTCATGATCTCATGATTAAATCAAAACTTTTGTATTTTCAAGATATTATTCACGATTTTGGCAATATCAAAACAATTTTCCAGTGCCATATGATCAAGACCTTTGTGGATGGAGAATCACATTATGTTTTGGATATGAAAGGGAGCTGATGTTATGTGAGCCTTCCCAAATGCTGTTTTGTCTAGGGAGGGAGCTATTATCTTGTTATCTCCTTGCCCTGAGGCAGTATATCCTGGTTGAGAGATATATGTTCCTGTTCTTAACACATATTCTTAAAACTACTTAATAAAGGAGATTTTACTCCCTATAGAAAATTATGTGTAGTTTTTCACTACCCTAAGATATTAAAAAAAAAAAGAGTGAATTTTGTCTTTTCTAAAAATTGTGTCAGAGCCTTCTTTTTTTTCCTAAATAAACTCCTCTGTACTTTCATGCAGTATTAGTTTGAGGAACATCGCACAGTGGGCATAATTCAGAATTCACTGATTTCTATCGGAACTACATTGATTCTCTTAGGCCAAAGCCCTGGAAGAGTGAATGTAGCTATTTCAACAAATAATTTGTTCTGCCAAAGAGGCCTTCAGACTTCAGATAAGCTCAAACACATAATCTCTCTTACAGCACTATGGAGCTGCTGGAATGAGGACTCTGTTCTTGCAGAACTATATTCTCTGTATGCATACTTGAAGTTCAGAATTCAAAATCAGTTTCCCATGAAAGTGCTCTGGATTTATATTAAATTCATTGTTTCAGTTACCTTGTTTCCTAGAATATCCTCAGAAAGAGAACAAAAGCTGTAACAGGCACAAAGAGAATTCATTCATTTCTTTTCCTTCTGCCCAACAGAAATTTGTGTATTAGTTTCTAAGCTCAGGAAAACAGCATATTTCAAATCTTTCGTTACTGTTTAACCTACAGTTGCAGATTGTCAGTCTAAGACTTTTTAGGAGATTTTAAATAAGTGCTTTTGATGTGACTATTCAGTAGATGAAGAATAGGCATTTTAATTTCAGTTTTAGTAGGAGTAGAGCATAAACAAGGGTTGCTTTCACTATTTTCCAACAATATAACAATATTCTTTTAATCTGTGTTGCATTAATATTGTGAGAGCTAGTAGTCTAGACTAAGTGGCAGTATATAAAAGGGTCTAAATTGTGCTGTGGCTACAATCAAACCTGATTAAGTAATGCCTCTGGATAGCATAGCATAATTTCACCACAGTTGGAAAGGGTAGCAAAAATATGGCTGTTCAGAGAAACTCTCTACTGTAACTCTTTGGGTGATTTGATATTTAGCAGTGATGGTTCCAGCTTCCAAGGATAACTTCAGTTTCTCATATGAAGGAGTTCTCAGCAGACAAAGAGTGAAACTGTCCCTGCCTAATGTCCACGGCGTGCACTGGGACGGAAGAAGAAAAGTGTCCAGGTGCCAAGTACTCTGAGATCGCCAGACGATATAAAGTCCTTCRGAGACTATTACTCCCTGATCCAAGTTAAAGCTCAATCACTCAACCACTTTGGCAATCTGGAGCAGGAACATTGAATTAGAAACCTGTATGACCTCCCCAGCAGCTCCAGCCTGAAGGCTGTTTCCAACAAACACTGTATGGAATAATCCCCTACACAGAACAAAAACATCTGCAGAGATCACAGTTTCCCTCATCTTCTCCCCCACGCCTGAACCGCAAAGGATATGATTCTATTACTGTCCCACTGAAGGAGCCTACAGTCTTGAGCTCAAGCCATAGGAGCTTACTTTTTTAGTTTGGGAGATACCCAGTTCAAACTCAATATATCAACTAAAATTGCATAGCCATTGAGTAATTCTGGAATAAATGCACACTTCTTATCCACATAATTTACAGCTTATCTGGTATTCTTTGCTTTCTGCATTTTCTTGCCATGTTCCATTAAATATCTTCCACCACCCACTTTGAAATTGTCTGCCTTTCAGAAATGTATGAAAATATCAACACAAAAAGCACAAAGGGTATACATCCAAAATTTCTTTCCARGAGGGCTATAAAAGCTCATTCATAGACAGTTAAATAAAATAGCAATTAAGAAAAATATTTGGAAAGCAAGAATTTTTCTTTGTTTGAGATGTACTTACTTAAAAGGAATTGTTCACTTCTTGCTATTTGGCCTGCAGCACTTAACCAGCATTTGAACAATTCCACATTACCATAGAATTAAATGCATCTTTTACCAGTAATTATAATAACAGTGATTGATTCTATGCCCCTGATGCCTGTGGGAACACTCCCAGATAATTTTACAGGATGCAGGACCAGGGCTTAGAAACGCTATTCAGCAAGATGACTGACTCCAGTCAGGAGTAGTCAGTTCCAGTAACAGCAGTGTGCTCTTGCTGTACTGTCAAAATTAAGGTGACTTTCCCGCGACCTGTAAGTAGGAGCAGGATGAAATCCTCCTGCTTATGTATCTTGCAAAACATAAAACCATATCACACATATGTAGTCATTTCTATGCATCAAATTGAGCTAGCCCTGAATTTGTTAAATACAATTTCACACCTGTGACCTGAGCGCACAGATTTAGAGGTTAGTAGAAGCTCCTTTGAAAATGCATTTCATAACAGTGTTTCAGTCCCCGAGGCCAAGTTTTGCTGCCTTTCTTAATGATCAGTAATTTTCCACAAGTCGAAGCTATGGGACAACAAAGTAAGATACTGCTGAGTGAAAGTATGGCATAACTGAAGGTAAACATTTAATTTGGGCAATATGGGTAATAACCTGGTCTGTAACAAAACAGGCAAGCTTACCCTACAGAAAACTTCACCTCTTTTATTATTTACCACAGTAGCACTGTTCATAAAAATCAGAATCACAGTTTGGCCTTTTGGGATGGCAGCTGTTACAAATGAAAAAAAAAAAGTGGGGAATTATAACAGACTATTGATGACAGGCACACTATTTGAAAATTGATCAGAATGCAAATAGACTGGATTATTCATTGATGCTTCTTGGGGTAAATGCTACCTCTTTAAAATGCTTGCTATTAATAACTGTCATGTTATGATGGTGCTAGAATTGATACATTTCTGTTGTATTACAGTAAAGTGAACTAAAATATCTTTTGTTATGATTTTCCAAGCATGAATAGCTCCGTCACCATGAAGCAGAAAAGGGATAGCTCTATAAATCTAGCAAGTTACTATTCTGAATTTCAAGCTCAAGTCCAGTCTGCAATAGGAATAATCTGAACACTTTTTGTTCTTAAATATTTCCTCCAAGACATTACACAATGGGTCTCGTGTGAAATTTTAATTCTTATATTTGCTATTGATCATCTTTTGAAAGTCATTCAGCAGCCTAAACAAGCAGAAGAGTATCTAGAAGGATTTTTGAAAGCACCTAGATTTCAAAAACACATAAGTTTAATAAGGATTCTATGTATTTCTTTTAAAAACTTCAGCTGGCTTCGCTCTCTTTATTTTTACAACAAATCAGCTGGCCCTTACTGACCGATTCACTAAAAATTCAGTGGTAAAAGATCTTTCATATACTGGTGGGAAATTGTTCTGTAAAGGATAGTCATTTTTTAAATCTTTTTCTTGAAGATAAGACTTAGAAACGTGGTGATCTTGCAAYGTTCAGTCCTCATATCAAGCCACTGCTTAAAAGCACCTGAGGCATTGCTGAAGAGGGAGCATGAAGTCAGGGATAAAGAACTGTGCCAGTCATTGTTACTTTATTATGAGTGAGTCATGAGCTCACTTTTTTTGTGTGTGTTTTTAGATTTCTAGCAAAATTCATTCTAGTGAAGTCCATGGCTGGCACATCATCAGCTTGTCCCACTATGGCATCCTCCTCAGCTCCTCTCATAACAGCAAAGAAAAAGGAAACACTTTGAATGATTCTTATCCGTTTAGAGTTTTCCCCCAGTTCTGGCATTTCTGCTGTCAGTGTTCAGCCTTCCTGCTGAGGCCAAAAAATTCAACAGACTGGTTCTTTTATATGAACAATCGTATAACTGAAAGTGGAGTCTACTGTTCCTCAGGCAGTTCAAATTCATATTTTCATCCCTGTATTAAGTGCTAGTGTTCTGGGCTGTAACAGATACTTGGTGGGTCAGTGTCTTGCTTAGATGGAAGACCTCCTGTCACTGCATGTTACACAGCATGAACTGTTATTTAGGTAGGTGCATATGACATTATTTCAAAAGCAAAGCAAAAAAAACAAGCAAATAAAGAATTGTGCATAAGTGAAAGCCTCTAGAAACCTGAACATGCTTCATTGAGATGGCTGTTGAGTTGGGGACTGTTCATATTTAAATCTTGGACARTGACAGTAAGAGATCTCAATGGGATTGTTGTTTTGAGGCTGAATATATGTATTTTTAATGTCATACTGTCAATTCTAAATCCATTGGTGCATCTGGAATATATTTATATATGTTTTCTAATACTTTGCTTTATGGAGGTATTCAAGCAGAACAAGAATTTTCCCACAGGGAATGTTGGCAAGGATTTCATGGACTTTTACCTTCCTGCTCAGCTTTGAACGTGGATAATATTTTAGGGGAGTGTATGTAAATGCCACATACTCAGTTTCCTGTGATTTTTTTTAGTTTTTTTGGGGGGTGGTATGCTGCAGATGTTAGCCCCTTTTCTGTCTTTAATTCTTCTTTAAATAGATTTACAAGAATTGCAGTAACTATACAATTAGTAGGGAGGAGATAAAGTGGAAAAGATTTTTTTTTTTTTTTTAATAACAATATTTTGTACAACAATCCTGACAAGATTATTATGGAAAAAGAGTGTATCTATCAAAATTAGATCAGCTTTAAACACTTTTGGACAGAGTCTGTTCTCAGCCAGTAAAACTTCCAGCCTACCCAAAAGGTAGGGATATTTGGAACCTTCGTTTTTAACTTAGGACCAATTTTTCTAATATATTCTTCAGGAACTGCTCTTAGAGTTGTTTATATTGGGGTCTTGGCTACTTTCATTGTAAGCTGTTTGCATGAGGAACCRTCTCCTGTGATGTTTACAATGCAGCCGATCTCACGTGAGCTTTCAAGCACTGCAGTATTACAATGAGGAATTAGCTGSGGATGAATTCTTAGAAAATGCAAAAAATTGCCTTTCCCTAACATACTGTATGGGGATGTCTGCCTACCYTGGGAGATGTTTTGTTTCCCCTAATACGCAATGTTAGAAATTGTGGTCATGCTATAGRGCTGTCTAGTATCCTGTTTCCAATGACTGACAGTAAAGAGTGTTTCGGGAGAAGTACAAAACAGCATTTGCAGAGTGATCCTTTCATGCTAGCAATGTTACTGTCTCATTTAATGTTGTTAGTTGTAAATTTTGTCTTCAGTGTCTGACTTTAATACCTCTGATCTTTYTTCTTAAGCTTTCAGTGATGCAATTACAGTTTTTCCTTCATTCCTTAAACACCGAAATTTGAAGGAGCCTGTCTTTGACAAAACATAATTTAGAGTGAAATGTTAGGGGATGTTTTGAGGTCTCTTGAAATATCTGATCCTTAATTATTCTTGCTCARAACAAAATGTTATAAAGCATTAAAAATAATATCCTTTCTAGCAGATGATTTCCTCTCAATTGCAGAAAATGCTGCAGCACATTTATTATGAATCAGACAATTTTTATATTAAAAAAAAAGAAAAATACCCTAAACATAGCTTATTGAAAAAATAATTAAACGTCTTTCAAGGAACATATATACACATGTTTACTTATATAATTTTATGCCCAAATACTGACTTCTTCAGAAGTTGACAACAAAATATACAGTGGGCTGCAGAACATTTAAGTAGATTGTGAGCTACATTTTTGTGTGTGTTCAACTGTGGTCTCGTAGCGTTTAGGGCCGAAGAGGTAGTAAATAACTTAGAATCACCTAGATAGAATAATCTGAACCCTAAACCCTTTTGGACTTCAAATCAGTATAACCAAGAGAATTGCCACAGCCAAAAAGCAAGACCCTTAGAGCACCGGTGAGAGCATCCAAAGCCTTTTCTTCAACAGCAGTTGATCGCTGATCATTCACAGAAAGAGAAGCAATTCCAAAATCTCATGGAATCCAAWTAGTCAGTTATGTATCAGGAGAAATAAATTGTATCAGATTCCAGCAGACCACTGACTGAAGCTCCAAAGCATGAAACTTGATTGCAATCAGTGCCTTAATGCAGAGCTATAAGAGTTATCAGTATATGGAGGGCATTGCCGTCAATCTTGTGTTCTTCTAGACCTGTCCAAGAGGGGACTAAACATGCAAACTTAGTTTCAAAAGATTCCAGGGATAGAAAAGATCATTTAATCCTTTCAGCCCAACTTTCCTACCTTATTACAGGCTGAAAATTTTCTCTGTAAAGTATAATTAAATTATTTTAGGAAAAGAATGAACCTCATTTAAAAAATTCTATATGGTGAGGAGTTTGAAGACCCTACTRAGAACAATATGCTCACATATCTTTCTCAAAAAGTGACAATTATGGAAGCCATGATGCTCTCAGGATATGAAGATGGCAAAGCTTGTATGGTGAAACCATTTATTAGAAAGGACTTGAAAAAGAAAACTTGTGGTACCTGAAAGCATRTGTGTTTATTCTAACCCTAATTGTATATCTACAATTGTAAACTAAATATTAAGACTCTAATTTATGAAGTTGCTATGTGTAAGTAAATTTTTAATCTATAAACCCCAGGTACCCGGTCAGTCCTACCGACTGATTGCACAGCTTTCACAAAATTTATTCTGCTTATGGAAACAATGCGCTAAAAACCTAGAGACAGAGAAGGGATGACCCATGTTCCAGAAAACCTGCTAGAAAATGTATCATCAGTGCAACTTAAGATGGCACAGCTATATTTGCATCAGATGAATACTCTGTGCTTGACTRTGTGAATTTAAGTGGAAATTAAGTTCTCAATAGGAGGCCATACTCATTACCACAAGGTATCAATTTTAACATAATAAAGTGATATTTTTTGATAAATATCTGGCTTATAAACCCTAACCATCACCATTTCATTTAACACTCTTTTACTGTGTACCAGAGGCTCACTCCAATATGGAAACTACTCATTGCTTCCAAAGAACAGCAGGGAAATCCCATGAAAACTGCAATTAAAATAACTATAAAGAATTAAAATAGCTCTTGGGCACTTTTTATTATTGTTGTTTTCGGTTGTCAAGGGGAAAAACTGAACAAAGAAAAAGAAAGATATGCTCCAACAATAGAGAAAGCATTTAAAGGGATCTTGTAAACAAGCTGGCAACAATTCATTCAGGGTTATACATTCATCAGAAAAAAAAAAAAGAAAAAAGAAAATGAAGCAATGCAGTAAAAGGCCTCCAAAGGAGAACTTCCTGTAGGGACTGCAAAGTTACCAGTAGCAACAAAACTGTACTATGATTAACTAAYGGCAGCTGACAAAAGAGACATTTAGAGGTCTCTCATTCTTCTACTTGCACCTAAAGAGAGAACATACTTCTCTTGTCATTAAAAGACTTAGAAGGACTGGATTTTTTTCATGTTAACTAAGACTGGTGGATTTTCTTTTCACAGACGCTGCCAGTTGCTTCTTATTCCTCTGAAAATTACTACAAGCAGTGAGACTGACAATTAAAGACCTGTTGGGGCAACTTTATCTGGGCAGTAATCTCAAACAAAACCTGAGGCTATAAACTCATTTTACACAAACCACTAATAGCCATTGGTCATTACTGTACTGATTTAGATAGCCCTGAAAGGTTAAAGGTTTCCTGTCAGTCTTTTGGGATAGGCAATCCCCTCTCCTAGGGCACATAATGACAGGATCTGGAGACACAGAGGTAATTTTTTAAATGGTCTGTTTTAGAAAAAGACTGTCTAGCAAAGAGCTCTTACATTTCATGTAAAACTAGCAAAGAAGTATTTAACTGCAGCTATGATCACTGCACCAAAAATGAAGGAGCTGATCAGTGTGCCATTAGGTAGAGGAATATCAAGCTGTTTTCAATAYATAAATATTTGTACATAAGTGTTGCAGTTGTTCCTGAAAAGATTATTTGCTTTGGTACTACCGAACACCTGCAATTGGAAGACCTAACTTTTGGGGACTACTCAGAGGAACTTTCCATTCACCATGAAGATGTTACCCTTTCCAAAGTAGTTTCTCCTGAGCTGGTTGTGTGTTTCTAATTTGCAAAATTAGATGGATTTTCAGGAGATAGCAAGAAAAGGTCAATTTAAGCTCAAATGAGAACAAAAAGTGTGATTCTTTCTCTTGCCTGTTGACATCATTATTGGATCAGAAACCCTCCCTGCGGATATGCTTGCCTTCTCCAGTGAGTAATATCTCCTCCTCACTCCTCCAAAGGTTATTTCCTTTTCTGGGCCCTCTGGCTGCTGGGTGAGTTCCCACCACCACCAGCTGTCAGTAGAGAATCCTCCATCCCGCTTCCTCCACCCTGCCTGGCCCCAGGGTTAGCATCCTGCCTTCAGGCTCTGCGGATGACTGATTTCTCCCCATGATCACTTCTGAAAACGTTTCTTTCAACCTCCCCCGCTTCATGCTCCTTCTAACTATTGTTTGCCAAGCCTTTTTTGGACYTCTTGATTTACCTCAACCCCCTCCTAGAATAGTCTGGGTTTTCCAGATGCTCAGTTCTTCCATACTGTACTCAACAAGAGGTGTCAACACAACACAACAATGGTCGCATGTAACCCAGACCAATGTGCAGTATAGTGAGATTTACAGGCTAGATTAACAATGTTGAGATCCCTGTCGAGACAGGATTCAGGTATGCCTCACCCCTCACATCCAGGCTGCTGTTAGATGGAAATGAGAGCAGGAGTAGGAAGGGTGTTGTGATGCACTCCAGCAGATCCTCTGGTCCAGATGACAGGGGAGATCAGGACTGTATGATGCTCCGAGGAGTACATCCRCCCTGTGCACAGTGAAAGGGCGAGATGCAACAGATGCAAGTTGCCCCAAGGGAAATTCTGACTATTTTCAAGGAAGAGTGTTTAGACACTGGAATAGGTCTCCCRGAAGGGCTGTTGACTCTCTATCCTTGGAGATTTTCAGAACTTGATGGGACAATGTCCTGAGGAACTTGATTAACTACAAAGTTAGTCCAGCTTTTAGAAGGAGGTCCTTCTTTTACACCAGCTCCTTTTTAAAAAATGAACTAAAGCTTGCAGCTGATGATTACATGACTCCCTAGAACCTAAAAGATCTGTCCTCTAGACAGGCAGAATGGGAGAAAGGGTATGTGGAAAAAAAAAAAAAAAGAATACCCCTTGGCATCACCACTGGAATTACTGGCAAAATGAGGTCATACGTATTGGCTTTGTTTTTAGAGAGATATTACAGAGTTTCACAAAGATGCTAGAATGCCCCTCTCCCCACCCCCCAAAAAAAAAAAAAAAAAAACAAAGCAGAGTGGGAAAACTAAGTTATCCTTTCAACTACAAAGTCTTCCAAAACTGAAGGTGATTCTATAATTTGTAAAGTTTTGCTAGAGAACTACATGGAAAGGGACTGTGAAAGTAGCTTGTTATCATGGCTGCATAGTYTCACTACTAGTTTTAAATAGTAATTTGGGAAACAAAGATGTCTTTCTCCTCCTAACTGCCAGCACTACAAACTCTACTTAGATCTTAAAAGTTTTCCCTGTATAAMATTCCAGATAATAAACATCCTGACTGAGGTTTTCAGTGCAGGGTCATACCTCTCGTACACAACTTCCCTTGATTATAGCGAATGAGTTTGTCCTTAGAATATAATTCTGTCTTTACTTATCTTAGCTCATGTTTCTTTCATACTGAATCAAGCAAAATAGACTCRATTTGTCTAAAAGAAGCAATAGCTTTGTGGTGTCGCATGGAGCACAAACCTATTTTTACTAGTAGTCAGCAAATGTCTAGCGCTAATTTAGCACTGTGCTTTTAATCATCAGCAGCAAGAAGCAAATGTCTTGCCTAGCACCTTCTTTGTTCTCAGTTGGTGAAATCAGTGGCAATTTGATTTAGAAAGAGCCAATTGAAAGATATATTAAGGATTTAACCCAATATGTGTGTGAACTTTAAAATTAACATATTTACATACACATGGATTGAAGAATGTTGACTAGCTCACAGTCAGAGATAATTCAGTGCAAGAAAGTCTATGACTCAGTGTAAAGAAAAGGAGCAGATGATAGATAAGCTGAGAAAAAAGCACTTTTTCTATGTAGTTTTTTCGAGAACTACATTTCAACTAACACCTGGATCACTTTCTACAATCCAGCAAAAGAAATTAAGAGATACACAATTAAGTCTGAATGATGGCATCTTCTTACCTCAACAAACCTCATTATTTAATGCTATCAAAGCATCAGGCTTAATTACATCTCAGTGGCTAAATATAATTGTCATAGATTTTTTTTTATTTTAATTACTTCAAGTAAAGCCTCTTCTTTTTCAAGCATGTATACCTTTTGGCCAAGCATTGCTGTTTCTCTAATCATGGCTATAACAGGATTTAGATATATTTATGCCTCATATCAGCTGGAAAAATAAATGCAAGCAAATCTTGTTGTGAAATCCTACCTGTGAACCTTGGAATTATCTGAATGGTCAGTAACTTGTCTTATACACTGCTGGCAACTTACTTCAACAGACTAGAGAAAATATAGGCTTGCCTCAGCAAAGGTTTTGCTACTGTTTATTCTGCACAATTAACAGAGGTAGAGACATTGTCCTATATTATAGTAAGCAATAATTCAATGTTGTTTTAATTGGGAGATCTATTTTCTTCTGGACAATCTGAATTCCACTGACAAATTAAACTCTAGAGTGTGTCTGAGCTAACATTAATCATCTAARGTTGTCTGGACTAAGATAGGTATCTAGCTTTGTCTAGAGGCAAAGGAGGAAAAAAATGTCAGCCATCTCCAGAGGGCAATTCAGATCAGTGTAGTGTGAGTAGTAAGGAAACACAGGATGATTATGGTAGTGTGAACAGTAAGAAGGAGGTGGACACTGCTTTTCTTTACCAACTACAGAAGGAGCTACAATACCAAAGTAGATTGTACTTTGTAAAAGTACAATAAAGATATTGCTATCTTTTACACAGCTAAGAGTARGTGAGATAATTTTGGTCCTAAAAATTAAACTGTGCACGCCAAAGCCAGAGCAAGCTTTCTTCTTCAGAGTGGTACTCCTCCTCCTCTGCTCTTTATGCAGACTTGGAAAAAGAAAAAAGAGAGTATACTCTTTTTGTAATGTCACTAACCACCTCAATTCAATTATTTTGGCCCATAAAGAAAGACTGGTTAAAAGAAAGGAACACCTTCTCATGAACATGTATTTGCTTGGACCTCATTCACTTGAATAGGGTTGCACAGAGGACCTCATTCTTCCTTATTCTCTGTCAAGGCTGAAAGAGGAGAAGAGCAGGCCAAGATTAGAAGTTTCTATTCCATATCCACCCTGTAAGGTATTAATCATCTTTTTGAAGAGTTTGGTAGATACATAGCATTCACAAAATAGTACAACCTTCAAGATTATCATATAGCCTGATTCCTCAGCAGGAAACTATCTCCCCCCAAATAATTTGAAAAATAGAAAGCCCTGTGTTTGTTCTTGGCCTCTAGTCAATGACAAGAGCGGTGACATATTGGGACAGGGGGCCACGCTATGAATAAGTTCCTATAGTCTATATTAAAAATTGTTAAATTACTACTGTCATCCTACTGAGTAAAGAACTATGTCAAACTAAATCCCCAGCTTTTRCACCACTAAAGTTAAGTGAGATAAATGTCACTCTAGGAACAATCTGAATGTTAGACTGATGAGTAACTTTTGCTATTTTTTGGTGCAAGTTGTCAGTTTTCAYACTGATTTCTAGCTGAGGATATAAGCAGCTATCAGATGTCAAAGGGCGTACAGGTAACCATGAGGTGATCATCTTCCTTGAAAACTTAGGTAAGTCCGCAATWAGCACATTGATGACAGTGTATCTGACAATTCTACTTAATTTATCCTCAAACATTTTTGTACAGCGGCATATAAATGAGCCCCTGCCAGACAAATATTTGCAAAAAATATTCATATTGCTTCATTGTCAGCCAAAAGAGAGATTACTAAGTTGTTGAAATCAGGCAAAACTCCCACTCAAAAGTCTTGGCTGAAAAATATGTATAGATTTGCTCCACTGCAAAAGGCTGGTTGTCAAATCAGCAGAAGAGCACAAGATTGCGATGAGACATGGCACACACCTTTCTGTAGCTTTGTTTAATGATACCTTGACAATACTATCAGCGAGCCTATACCTTCCACTGCCCTGCAGTTAATGTATACGCTTGTTACTTTCCTCATTAAGCAGGTAAATTCTCCTTCAAAACTTAGGCTTAGACTCTGGAATTCTACTCAGATGAACTGACCGCAGCAAAATGAATAAAAACAACATAACCAGCCCCCAGCAGTCCKCAGACTACAAGACAAGATTTTCTAGCACTCCGTGCTGCAAACCAATCTGAGGTGAGCAATGATATCTTTCAGCCTAAACTAGGGTGCAAGCAAGGACGGTGACTACTGGCAGGATGCGTACATGTCTCTCTCTGAGAAGCAGTCCCCAAGCAGCTGCTCTGATTAACAGCCAGTAACAAATACATGACTCTCTTATTCCTCCCTCTGTTTTTAACTTTGCTGCCCATTTACACATCATGTATATTAGTACATTGTTATTTTAAAAGTTATCACATAAGAAAGAATGAAGTGTGTCATGTGTTATATGTTTCAGGAAAAAAAAAAGCCACCCCTCTGTTTGCTTTGGCAACTGCAGCTCAAGTAATTTGTCTGAGCAGGAGATGGAAATCTAGCAGCATATGGCTGTAGATATAAATATGGATCTAGAATTATATACAGACATACTATACATTAAAATGAAAGGCATTTCATGGGCAGTTGGTCACAGTGATAATTCCAAAATGCGGGATTTAGTTACCATTTTCAAGTATTTATCACTTGCTATACATAGTATCTTGTACTTATTGTAATCTAAACTTAGCTAGAGGATGGCAAGTGACGAGACTTACCCAAAACAACCCAAAGGCATGTCATTTTTCTCAGTTGCATCCTAATAAATGAGCAGAATGAGACAAAATTGTTCAATGTTCCAAATAACGCATACAATTTATCTATACCATTAGCTTTACAATAGAGAGAAAAGAGAAGAACTTTATGATTCCCTAYTAATTCACAGGAGAAAATTATGGCTTGCAGAATGTTATTTAAAGTTCTGCATAATTTGGGTTCTTGCTTCCAAAAAAGCAGACTCTCTTTTCCACACAGAGTTTAACAAGCAAGAGTGATGGAGGTGCTTGAGTTTGAATATTCTGGAGTCAGAAGTTTTTTGATGAAGGATGATAACATAAAGAGGAGTTCACTTTTTTAAGAGAGAACTAAGAGTGCTAATGTTTCTAACTCAGCTCTTCTAAGTTAAATCCATTTATATTGAAGTCAGTTTTGGCCCCACTATTTTCCTGTAGCCTGATTCAAAAACCTTTGAAACCAATGGATTTTTTTTCTTCAATCTTTCAACATTTGCCTTGCTTCATTTTTTTTTTTTTTCTCTGACACGTGGACTTCTTTCTGGAAGGCAGCTCTGCTTATTGCTTAACTATAGAGTTAATTCTGTTTTGATTTACATATTTTAGACTGTATCATTGCATCACCACATGAGTATGTGGATCAGCCTACAGAATAGTATGCAGCTTAAAAACAGCCAATGCAACTCAGCAGAATAAAGATAAACGATTCTCAGCTTTACTGGTGAAAGTAAAGCTGTGCTTTCTTGTCAATTTGTTGTCAAAATCACAGAATCACAGAATGGTTGAGGTTAGAAAGGACCTTTAGTGATATCTAGTCCAACCTCTCTGCTCAAGCAGGGTCACCTGGAATGTGTTAGACAGGGCTGTATCCAGGTGGGTTTTGAATATCTCCAGACAAGGAGACTCCACAACCTCTCTGGGCAACCTGTGCCAGGGCTCCGTCACTCTCACAGTATTCTTTCTCATATTAAGGTGGAATTTCCTGTGCTTCAGTTTCTGCCCATTGCATCTTGTCCTGTCTCATGGGACAGCCGAAAAGAGTTTAGCCCCATCCCCTTGACACCCTCCCTTCAGGTACTTGTACACATTGATAAGATCCCCCCTCAGTCTTCTCTTCCCCAGGCTGAAGAGGCCCAGCTCTCGCAGCCGTTCCTCACAGGTCAGATGCTCCAGCCCTCTGATCATCYTCRYAGCCYTACGCTGSACTSYYTCCAGTAGCTCCATGTCTCTCTYGTCCYGGGGAGCCCAGMACTGGACACAGKACTCGAGATGAGGCCTCCCCAGGGCTGAGGAGAGGGGCAGGATCACCTCCCTCCACCTGCTGGCAACACTCTTCCCAATGCACCCCAGGACGCCATTGGCCTTCTTGGCCACAAGGGCACATTGCTGTCTCATGGTCAACCTGTTATCCACGAGCACTCCCAGGTCCTTCTCTGCAGAGCTGCTCTCCAGAAGGCCAGCCCCCAGCTTGTACTGGTGCCTAGGGTTATTTCTCCCTAGGTGCAGGACTCTGCACTTGCCCTTGTTGAACCTCASGAGGTTCCTCTYYGYCCAGCTCTCCAGCCTGTCCAGGTCTCTCTGAATGGCAGCACAGCCCTCTGGTGTGTCAGCCACTCCTCCCAGCTTGGTATCATCTGCAAACTTACTGAGGAGGCACTCTGACCCTTCGTCCATGTCATTGATGAAGAAGTTGAACAGGATGGCACTCAGTACAGAGCCCTGGGTGAAGTCACTAGCCACAGGCCTCCAACTAGACTCCACGCCACTGAYGAYGACCCTCTGAGCTCTGCCTTTCAGTCAGTTCTCAATCCACCTCACTGTCCACTCRTMTAACCCACACTTCCTGAGCTTCTCTAGGAGGATGTTATGGGAGACAGAGTCAAAAGCCTTGCTGAAGTCAAGGTACACACCGTCCACTGCTCTCCCCTCATCTACCCAGCCAGTCATGCCTTCATAGAAGGCTATCAGATTGGTTAAGCAGGATTTCCGCTTGGTGAATCCATGCTGACTACTCCTGATCACCTTCTTTTCCTCCATATGTCTGGAGATGACATCCAGAGTGAACTGTTCCATCACCTTTCCAGGGAATAAGACCACCTTCTGGGCACACTTTATTTGGTGAGGTGTAAGCAGAACTGCTACATGGCAGGAACTGGGGAAAAACCCAAAGATCAAACTCAGATCTGCCTGGAATGAGAAGAC
>NW_028185694.1:1409050-1443215 GCF_003343005.1 Rhea americana | reverse complement strand
GAAGGGAAGGGAAGGGAAGGGAAGGGAAGGGAAGGGAAGGGAAGGGAAGGGAAGGGAAGGGAAGGGAAGGGAAGGGAAGGGAAGGGAGGCTTAATTTGAGACCAAAAATAAAGCAGGGTAAAGCTGGAAGTGGACTCCCCATTTGTGTTCCTCAAATTAACTTGGCTATGACTAGGATCCTCCATAAGCTGAAGTTATGCTATAAATTGCCCTGATAACAACAAGAATCTAAAAGAAGTGTTTACTTGTGTCTGTGCTGAGGCAGCTTGGCACAACAATACAGCAATGAACAATGGCACTTCTTGTGTAAAAATGCATTTCCAATGCTTTGAGAAACTTTAAAAAATACATTTGCTCCTAAGCATGATCTGAAATACTACTGAGATAGACATTATTTCAAATATGTCAGTGAGAAAAAAAAAAAAGATTTTCACAGCATTCAATTTAATCCTAATACTCCATTTTTGAAAGCCCTTAAGGGTCCTGCTATCTGAATAGCAAAACTATCCGCAGGAGCCATCAGTAACTGATGCATTACCAGGTATTATCTAGCTGACCAATTCCCATTTTAAACTAAAGTCAGTATAAATTATAATGAGGATAAAGAATGCAGCAATTGCAATTATTGAGACCAAAAAGCAAGAAAATACAAAGGAAATGATATAGCAAGATAAAATCTTTTTTCTATTACATTAGCCTTTGTTTAAATACCTAAACTGATCCTGATACTGAATAGAAGTTCATCATTTGTTGCAGAGGGATTTTTGTATCCTTACATTATTTGATGGAAGGTGGAGGTTACTCACTAATGTAACAGCACAGAAGAGCATGAATTACTTTTCAAAACTACGATGTATGTCAGAGTGCTCTGCCATTATTATTTTTTTTAATCTGATGGTTTGAAGAAAAATAAAGTAAATTCTTGAGTTTTAACTCTTTTTTTATCAATGCTGAAGCAAGAAGTCATTTATTATAAGCCTGACTTGCCAATCTGACCTTGAAAACAATTTTGTTTGTTAACCCTTTGTTGACAAAAGAAACACTGGCCAAATAGGAATGCAAGTCTTGGCTTTTCTTTAAAAAAAGAAAAGATTGAACAAACCACAATACCGTTGTTATACTGTAAACTGAATGCAATATAAAGTAGTGGAAAAACATTGCAAGAAATACTTATTTTCCAAGCACCAGATATTAATGACGAAGGGATCATGCTCATTCTGGGTAAGTTTCCTTTGCAATAGTAGAGATATCATATTCTTCATAAAAAGTTAAGGCATGGTACGTAGGTACTCTTTAAATTCTCAGTATACGTTTTCATTGACCGTCATCAAAGTATTTATAAATCATAAAATGTTGGAAATGAGAAAGCTCACTGAACAAATTTTGGGTAGGTCAGGTGTTTTTGTTTAGTAAGAAGGTAAAACACATTCCTGAATGATCCCAATTTTATTTTAGATCAGGTTACTCTGGCATTATCAGTACTTTCTAATTGTACTTTCTAATCTTTCATATGTACAGAGAATGACAATATCTAAATATTTGCAACATCCCCTGTATATTGAAGGCAACAAATAAGTTTATGTATGTCATAATGTTCTATCAATAGAAATTCAGGTTAATGTTAAGTATTACAAAGGTGCTATTTAGTTTGGTTAGACTGTGACTTTCATCACAATAGCTGGGTATACTACAGCTGTCCTGAAAAAAYGTTTGGTAACAACTGGCATCATACAAAAATATTTGGTTCAGAGCATAGGTCATCCCTACCTATAACAGACATTAAAAACTAGCCTCAGCACATGAATTAAACACAAGTAAAAATGAATACATACTAGAACAAGAAAAATTTAAAGCTAAAATGGATCAGATTGGATGCTACTCTATAAAATAGCAAATTCCAGAGATAAAGGTCATTCCCGGCAAGAGCACATACATTTCTGCTCCCAGGAGTCCAGCCTTTGGGTTCAGCCGTGAAGTTTTGCAGAAAAACAATTGCAGAGGAAGAGGCAGTGCTGGAGACCACCAGGAACCCAGCCAATCATGGCTTTTAAATTATAGCCAATACCTTGATTTTCATCCAAAGTAACCTGAGAGCCAGCTCAGAGACGAGTGGCCAAAGAGCCGTGTGTTCACATTGGCCTAACCCTGCGAAGAGGCAGGCAAAAAACTGAGCACTCGGGGTGCACGTTGTGGTCCCTGCTCACTCCCTGCTCCCCTCTCCCTGTGCCAGCGTTGCGCACACATCTCATTTTCTTCCCTGGCTCACATAAAGAAGACTCTCCATGTCTCCCTCTTCTTCAGCTGCCCCCATGGGAGCTTCTTTTGTTTTGTCTCTTCTAGCTTCTTGCCATTCAGCCCTACGGCCTGAGAGTCGGACTTGTGCCATAGTCTGGCCTTACTCTCTTTTAAAGCAGCTGTAACCGCAGAGTTGTTTCTGAAGGCAGAATTTAAGAAACGACGCTGAAGCGTGTCAGCACCTACTGCAGTTTTCTCCACACGATCCAAAATAGCTGACCCTTGACCGAACTACACCACCACATTGCCTGTGTCATAAGAATGAACTCAGCTACAGTTTTTTGGCATTTGCTTGCAATTGCTCCCACCTGTCTGTATTATTTATGCAATGTGTTTTGGAGACCAGGTCAACATGGGGAAAAGTTTACCAATATAACTGTCCTGGCAAACCATCCTTGTGTGGGTGCAGCTTCTACGGGCCTCAAAAAAAAGGATTAATTTTGTTGGTATGGAAAAGGAAAATACTGGTTCCCAAGTGGAACAAGTTATACTGGCAAAAGTATTTTCTGTCCTAATATAACTATATCTTAATCAAGTTTATGACAATACATTATAAAAATAGTTAAAATAAAAATAGCCTCAGTTGCTATTGTTATGCTGAAAAATATGCCTAGTGTAGACTTGGCAAGATTTTATGAAAGAAAAATCAGTTTTATGGGTAAGAAAGGCAAATATTGTCTTCTCCAGTAAGAAAAGGGTGGGGAGGGAAGGAACCAACAATGAATTTGTAAATACAAAACATTCATTATTTCTGACAGTAATTGTTTCCTGTGAAAATTTATAAATAGGGTAGAGTGATGAATCTAATTACCTCAGTATTTTATTGGGCAGTTAGGGCAGCTGAAGAGAGAGCACAGTAAAATATATATTTCAGTCTTACCATGGGAAAGTGGTTAAAAGCAGAACTTTCCAAGGAGGGTCCTATTTTGTAAAAGTGTATTTTGAGTCATCCAAATTTTTTAAAAAATCATTTAGGCTGAAGGAACCTGGAAAGTAAAAGCTTCTCTATCTTCTTTTGTTTCCATCCTTCTTAAGGTTGAAATCAGTCATTAAGAGACAATGAAAAAGATCACCCCTGAAAGCTGTGGTACATATAGGCTGTTTTTTCTTTTACCCTCCAGAGACCTTCAGAGAGGAACTGTTTTCATTTTTCACACTGACTCAAAGGGTTCTGATATTGCAGAAAATTCTTAAGATTTTTTAACCGTTACTATTGTGCAAAGAAATATCTATGTTGTTATTATAACTGCTATTAGTGTTATTGTGCAACCTGTTTTCAAAGGTGATCTGGCTGGATGATCGCTGTTCGTTCTGACTTGCTCAGGGCAGGGGATGCCCTATAAAAACTTCTCTTATTGTTCCAGCTTCCAGAAGGTAAAGCTCATACTTGAGAAGCACGAGAAAAACTCTCCTTTTCTCTCTGCTGCATCGTACAGCCGTCATGATGTTAATGGGAGGTGTTCATCAAAAGTACTTCACAGCCTTAAGCAAAACTACCCTGTCCTCTAGCAAGGAGAAGTCATGTGTGCGACTGGCAGGCAGGCAGAAATACTGAAAGCATGAAGGCAGTCAGTAAATCAAACGTTTTGCAATATTAGGCATACTCCCAGCTCCAGGTGAGCAGGGCATAGGCTCTTCTCTTCTGTTAGACCCTGAAGTGTTAATGGTGAATCTGCGGCTGTGAAGAGGGTCCTGCTGCCACTGGGCAGGCAAAGAGCAGGCCATGCAGAAGGGGAGTTTCTTTTCTGCAAGGCTGAAAACAAAGAGACAATAAAGGAATATTAGACTTGAGGTTCAGGCTTGTTTCTGAAGTAGGTATAGATAACATTACTTCTGAAGCCAATTGGGTAGTAGTGAATGTTGACCATATGCTGAAATCAGTCATGATGGTACTAAATAATCTTAAACCTGGACAAGCAGAAGAGAGAATAAGATTTCTTATTTTCTGTCAAGATCTCCCAAAGACCGGCAGTGGAGAGTTTTAATGATTGGACTCCTGTGCCTTTACTAGTGTACGTGTTGTAGATTATTATCATGAAATTGTTTCTGTTTGAGTAGTTAGATCTCAGTCCTGAGTATACGTAAGCACATATACAGTTGTACTTTTCTGAATTGCTTGCATCAATAAAAATGATTTAAACAAGTGTTTGCAAAGTCAGATTGTGTGGCAGTTGTCTAAGTTTTAGTTTTTATTTAATTTTTTTGGAAACAAAAAGAGCCTTTCAAGCACTAGGTAAGAACACCTAAAGCATTTTCTTCCTGAAGGGAAAAATTTGATTTACTAGACCTGAGTTCTATGCCATGCTGTGCCAATGACTCACTGGGTACATCTATGTGATTTGTAGTCGTGTAGTTAATGTCTGTACAAGGCCTTCCAGCTTTACGACAGAAAGGGTATACTATTACACAGGAGTAGTCCCAATCAGGTCAATGAATCTCCTCAAGGGAGCCAAGTTTCATCTGTGTCTGGATGTTTGTAGGAACAGCTTTAGGTATAGGATTTAAAGAATTTATGGTCTGGCATGCTGGCTGCTTTGACTACACTGTGGGGAGGAAGAACTTACCGATAGCTCCTTATAAAACATTGCATCACCTTTCCATTTTAAAACTTCATTCTTACATTGCAATGCCAGTTTCTGCTGCATCTCTGTCATTACTTTTACACAGACCCATCTAATTGCACTCAGTTCAGACTTGGATTAATTTCATGCCACAGGGTTTTTAACAGTGAATGTAAGCCTTGCAAGTAGAAGATTGTTAATCAATCACAGAACCACAGATATTAGACAAGGAAAAAGACATAGTATTAAGTCATTTACTCCATCCCTGTGCCAAGTGGTTGTTTTCTAGAGTACATACTTGAGCTCTTTGTCCAGTTACTTTTCAAATGGCACTAGCCATATAACACCCCACAAAACAGAGCTGTTTTGTATCCTAATGGACCTTACGACTCAGAAAGCTTTTTTTAAAAGTCCATCCTAAAATTACTTTGGCTTGTTTCAGCCATTCTTATTCTTCTCAAATCTGATCGAAATAATTCCCTTTCTCCTTTTTCAGCATTTCCATTCCTAAGATCTCAGTAGTATAAAATGATTATCAGAATCAAGCCCTCATGTTGTAACTTTTCTCTTGTGTAAAACAGTATTTATAGCCCCGGGGGGGGGGGACGACTGAACACACACATGCAGAGAGGTACTTGTTTTCTTCCTGGCTTTCAGCTACTAGTACTGGCCAGCTGTGATGGGAGGAGGGCAAACATCAAGTTACAATGGCAAAGAAATGCTCTGGAGTTAACACTTTAGTGTCTAAATAGTTTGGTCACTGCAAGTTTGCCTATTTATTATAACAGTTACAGCAATATATATCACTTTTCTTTTTAGAAAGGCATAAGACTAGACAGGAGTAGTTCTCCACAAAAGATATCTTCAAGTACACACACACACACACACACATATATGTGTGTGTACACACATAGATACAGAACAACATAACTGAAGACAAATGAGTTTAGATGGTGAAAAGCAAAGAGATGAACTATTACAGAGTGAAGATCTGGCTATGAACCATTCAGGGAAAGAAACATACATTCACTCAGAGCAGAAGCTTGCTACTCCAGCATAAGGAATGGCCTTGGAATAGCTATCCTTTGCAATATCTGGCAGTTTTAGTTTTCTACCTTTCTTCTAAGTCTGTCACTAGAAGTTAACAATTTGCCTTCCACTGTGCAGCTCCACACCTAGCAAAGCAGTGTCACCTGTCCCTCACTGCTTTAAAAAGCATTGCTTCATACAGCAGAATTCTTTAGAGTGGTATATGTGGACAGTTTCATACGCTTGGATGTGTGCCGTATTTTTCTTGGGAAATAGGAAAAAGAACAAAAGAAAAAAAGAAAGTAGGAGAACATTAAAAAAAAAGTGGTGGTCAAAGAACAAAGAACAAAGACTGGAGAATAAAAGGTTAAATCTTCAATGCATTTTCTCCTTTCCCTTACATAGGAGCCAAGAGGATGGCTGATATTTTAATGCAATAGCAGCTGATGCTCAAAATAAATGTTGGGAAGGGCAATTAGATATTCTCCTATTGAAAAATCGTATCAGGCATCTTTATGCAGATACAGTCATTTCTGATGTTTGCAACAAAATCGGGATGGCAGCAAGTGAATCCCCTGCCCTTCCCTCAAAATATAAAAACTATATTTTCTCTATGTCTGTAATTCCCACCATATCTTCTTATAAAACAGTCAAACAGCTTTGTTTGAGTTTTTCCCTATCTATTGAGTCACAGACACTCTCTTTCATCTCCTCACCTGCACAGAGGCTTCATAATTCTTCCAGCACTGCAGAAATTCACATGCTTCCTAATCCCAGGAAGAGACTCCTTCTACTTCTTTATAAAAATCTTTTTCCCTCCGGTTTGAGTAATGCCCCAAGCACTACTCCCATGGAAGGGAAAGGCTTTGTCAGTAAACACGTCCACACCCTATTACAGAGTCCATGGCTTTTCTGAGGCCGTCACTGAAGGATTTAGCCCTTCACATACTGTTTCTCCTTTGCCTCTTTGGGAAACAGAGAGGAAAATGGCCTTGAAGGGACCTAAAGTGATATGGAAGTTGCAGCTGGCCTGGATTATGCCCTGCAGGTTTCTTCTCTGTGTAGTGTGAGACCTGCCAATTGTGGTGGGCAGCCTGTGGGCACCACTAATCCAGGGCAGCCTGTGGGCAGAGTTCAGTGGGTGCCCAGCAGATCTGGCACGCTGGGGACAGTGAGGGGCTGCAGCACCTTGAGAGGCATCTGTGGGAGAAAGCAGCCTCCATCCCCTGTGCTCGAGCCTGGATCCTGTACCTCACGCAGAGGCAAGATGCTGCAAGCAGTTGGTCACTGGTTCCTGTCTCCTGTGGATTTTGAGATTCCCTGGGAGCTCTTGCCACCTCCCACAGCAGCAGCATCTCCTGGCTCACATTGTGATTCTGACAATACCATTTTTGTTTAATTTAAGAAAAAAATATCCAATCTGGCTAACCACTGTAGAAAAGTTGCTGACCTCAGGCGTAGTGAAAACTCACATATTTTGTTCACATTCTCTGTTGAAAACAGCTACAATTGCACTCTCTACTGCTGCTTTGTTTCTTTTTTTAACCTTACCAGTCAGCTGGATTCTGATCCCACATATGCACATAGCTAATCATAGCCACATGAGCAGTCCACTGCTAGAAAGGACTGACTCCCTGGATAACACTGAATGCATGTGGAATGTAACATTAACAACACTATCCTTCATTATAAAACTCTAAAATTAAACAAAATATATGCAGGACCAAATGATGTGATCTAAACAACAAAAAAACAGATGAATGAGAGAATGAGAAAATGAAGGACAGCACCGACATATTTTATCAATGTAAATATTTTACATTGAAAAGGTAGAAGGACTCAGACTGTAAAGTATGAAACTTGCCTGAGACCTTTAATACAAGATACAGACTTTTTCTAGAGCAGATAAACATACTAAGAGCAGAAATTGCTGCAAGAACTTTTCATCTCCACTTTTTGTCCATGATGTAATTATTTTGGCACTTAATAAGACATTCAGGGTTGCACCTCCATCTTTCTTAGTTTGATACAGCTAACGGATA
Organism: Rhea americana; assembly: GCF_003343005.1. NCBI lineage: Eukaryota > Metazoa > Chordata > Aves > Rheiformes > Rheidae > Rhea > Rhea americana. The sequence goes on along the minus strand of NW_028185694.1, from coordinate 1,435,288 downwards.
AGATAACTTCCCCCCAACAACTTAAGCCCTAGCTATGAGTCACTGTCTCTGATGAAGATGTGTCACTCTGTGTTATCTCGGGTACAAGAAACTGCAGGGTTTTTTGGATTTTTTTTTCCTTGGGAATTAGGGTTTCCTGGTGTGCTGATTCAATCTCTATGCATTAAACACTAATTCTAAAAGTTGTCGACCTCCCTGTTCTCAGGCACTAAACTCTTCAGAGACACTATGTAATGACAGATAAAAGGAAAGACACTGGATTAATAGAGTTAAGGAGAAATCAAAGACAAAACAGTAAAGCTGCTTTTTTCTTTCTCAGACGCAAATGTACACACACTTGACTTTCCCCTCCCTTATTCTTACACCAGTCTAAAGAATTGCTCTACAAGGAGGGCAGAAGATACTCCCATAATCTTACTCCTTTCCATGACATTAAATTAATTTCCTTTGGACCAAATCATGTTGTCTTATAGTCCATTAAATAAGATAGATTGTTAAAATCTATAAATTAATTTTCTTGTATTAAAATGCTTTGCAGTATTTTTTTTTTTATTTTTCATTCGCTTCCGTGTACTAGATTTATATTCCCTGAATAGCTTCAAAGGCAACCAGATTTAAGAACATTCAAAGTAGCTTCCCTTGAGCAGTAAGGCTCAAGGATCAGATGGACCATGGCTATCTTTTATAATACTTTTATAATACTGTTTATAATGTTTATAATACTGCCTCTACTTTCTTCTAGCAGAGAAATGAGTGATGAATTTAATATGATGTTAATGTGCAATCAGACAGAGTGGAGGAAAAAATTCTCCACTGCTGTTTACTGATTGTGCTTGTGTTAGTTGCTAAAAACATGTCTGATATTATTTCATGAACGAGAACTAGTAGCCTGAACATACATTCAAAAAATGGACTTCAGAAAATAGGAAAACATGACCTGAAATAGTGATAGAGAAAACTGCTGCTATGAAAATAGCATTAAAAAGAAAGAAAGAAGAAAGAAAGAAAGAAAGAAAGAAAGAAAGAAAGAAAGAAAGAAACTCAGTCCACAGTTACCAGTAATGATTTAATAGCATGACTAGCTAGTACAAGTCAGAATGACCCACTCCTGATTTCTCTCTTTGTCACTTCTCCATAAAAAGACAGGTGGAAAAACTCTGTTCTTCCCCTTATGAAGAGGGCATTGTAAAGCAATACCATCAGAAACTCCATATTTACCCTTCTGTAGATCACATCAAATATCTGCTTCCTGGTTCCACATCAGAATTGCAGACCTCAAAGGTTTCTTCACTGACCACAGAGACTCCAAAGTGCTTATATCTACACTGAACAAAGCACTAGTGCCCTGTGCCCCTCACCTCACCTATAAACCTCCTGATAACTACTGCAGGTTTTTCCTTCTAGCTTGCCTTGAACTGACTCATCTCCACAGTGCTCAGTCTTGCAAATCATCACACCTCTGTATATAAAGTGACTTGCCTTTAGGCCTGAGACTTGTAACTGATACTTGCGGGAAGGTATCCTTCAGGAAAGGAGAAAAAAGTATCTACCGTCTCCATTCACAAACACATGGGGAAAAAATCACATGTAGCAATGATGTATTGCAAAGTATGTGGCTCGTCTCAACAGTTACAGTGTCCTGGCTGGTACTAGGATCAAATTTCCATACAGAGAAAGTATGTCTGAATTGCTGAAGAGTGCCCCAGGTACTGTCATGATTCTGGACATTTTCTGCAAAAAAATAAATTGTTCTCTTGCTTTTATAAGCCAAAATGAGCCCTCATTTCAGATTCATGGATTTATGTCAGGAGTTAGTATCAGTTCTGGAGAAGGAGCACAGCTGTCTTTAAGGTTTCATTTGACAATGTAAGAAGCCCCCAGCCTCTCAAAGATGGTCATAATAGATTCTATCAATCTGTGCTGTTTAACAGTGATGAGTTTGCTACAGTCCATGATTGTGAAGGTTTCTAAGGTCAATTGCTGTATTCAGCTGGTAGCAGACAGGAAAAAAAAGAAAAAAAAAATCTGCAATGATTCCGTGGAGAAAACACGAGATGAGCTTGTTGCTCCTAGCTCTAGTGGTCCATGTTCTCTGACATTAGTGAAGAGGTATGGTAGCTTACCCATGTGGCTTCTGGGCTTGATATGTTTGCTTATATATTCTACTTCCTATGCGCATGCTACAAGTACTGTGAATTGAAGGTGGCTGTGTCATGCAAGTGTGCCATATTCATAAACAATAGGTCTATGAAGAGAAAATAGAGTAGTAGGGAGCTGCGAATGAATCTCCATACCTGTATTTACATTTACTGCCTCAATATTCTCCATGTCTGCACTCCCAGGAGATGCTCCAGTGTGGCACCTTCCATCTTTGCTTTTGTGAACATGCAGTGGACTCACCCATCAGAAGATCATAACCTGCTGTTGATGGAGAGCTGATGATCCTGGGATCAGCTTCTACAGTGCATATCTCATGAGACTGATATCTTCTGCATGGGTGTGCAGAAGGATCGACTATACACATCTGGGGATGTTGGGGAATTTTTGCAGCAAGGATTGGACAGCCCAAGGGAGACTGAAGGAAGAGATGATCTGGCTGCTGGAAAGTCAGCCCGAGGATTTCTGTTTTAACATTCTTGATAAAAAAGATGTTAGAAGTGGAAGAGTAAAGCTTCACTCTCGCATAGCTCCACTTGGAGGTTGCTAATAGAAAGTCTTCATAACTAGAAACACCATAATTTGACAAACAACATAATTTGATAGGCACAAAAGGGTGAGTCTAGTGATCTTCCTGTAGGGATAATTCTCTTACTGCTGAAAAGGGTCCTCCTTGACAGTGTGTTGAATATGGCTTTGACTGCTGGAGGTCTTTTCCAGAATGCTAAAGAGTCTGCAATAACAGATGTGATAATGCTGCCGCATTCTTTAACTATATCCTTAAACTTGGTGATTGAAGATACTCCTCTTTCCCTTGACTGAAACTGGAAGTTGTTGTCCTTGGCTTTGAAGCCTCATTGTTTTCCCCTAGGATGATGCTGTTTCCTGTCCTCTCCTCTCCTTCTTTCATCCCTTTCTTTCTCTCTCTCTCTTTCTCTCTTTCTCTCTCTCTCTCTTTTCTTTCTTTCTCCTAACCTAGCTCCTGCCCATTTATGTCCATATCTAGTGATATGGACACTCTGGTGTCATCCTACTGGAAACAGACTGTGCTTGGTGTCCTAGATCTTGGCAAGTTAAGCTGTGCATGTAGCTTGTATGATGATATTTGAAGAACTGTGTATGTGAAGAGACAGAGGTACAGGGGCCTAGCACAGGAATATGGTCATGCTGATCAAACAAAATGAACTTTTTGAATGTATTTTGGAAGACACAGGCTTCATCAGGCTATAGCAATCTTAAATGTGGGGTTAACCTAACCATAAGTGGAAGTGATCTACTGCATCCTACAAGACCATTCCTATTCAGAAAGGCCAGGACAATGTGGATGGCTGTGATTACTGAGGACTGCAAAGGACAGTGTAGCTATAGTCAGGGAGCAGTTGCCATGAATTCCAGGAGCCAGGCACAACTTCACTCCTAATGTCTGGGAAGAACAAACTTTCTAGCCCCTAGAGGGTTGCTGCAAATTCTGCATACCGACATGCAAGTCTGATCCTGGCCATACCTGTGGAACTGGTGCAGCAAGGAATGCAACTCGCTTTGTGCCATCTGGATGTCTCGAAACGTGAGGTGTTTGAAATGCACAGTATCTCCAGACACCACCCAGGTTATATCCCCCTAATCTCCTACCCTTCTCCCTGAACGTCACACACTCCTGAGGGCTTTGTTTTTGAAATCAGTGACATTTGGGGATACTCTCCTGACAAAGGTAGCAGCTGGAGTTTTGAATTAATCAGATTCCTCAMAAACAAGGCTCTGACCTTGACTTACAGCAGTGTTAGCTGAAGGGGCCTCCAGTGGCATCAACTAAATTAGCATAAAATTACAAATGGCACAGAGACAGTGAATGGGAAGATGCAGTCCCTGTTTCTCACAGTACAAGAAGGGGCAGTGAAATTATCAGGCAGTGGCTGAAAACAAGAATTTTTTCAATTAAGGCATCCTGAAGTTGTAGAGTTCACTGCATTGGGATGTTAGGGGCACCAAAAACATATGCAAATTTAAGAAAGGATTAGATCATGGAGAAGAGGTCTGTTTGTGCCTATTAAACAATAAAATAAGCTACCATCTCTGGCTCCCTTAAATCAACCTCCAGCTCAGAGGCTACAGCAGGAGAAGTATCCCTCTATTTGTCTTACTTTTGTCCTAGGCCCCTGTTTTTACCCACTCTTGAAGCCAGGACCAAGCTAAAAGGACTGAAAGGACTTTCACGCTCACCCAGGATGGCAATTTTTATGTTCTTGTTCAGGATTTACAGCTCTGTCACTGAGGCTGGAATCTGGCCCATTATATGCGGTCATTTTTCACTCTGTTCATTTAGCTCTTGTACTACACTTAAGGCTGTGGGGGCAGGAAAAGACAAACAGCACAACGAACTCTGTCTGCCTGTTTGTCTGTTGAAATCATTTATACTAATTGCTTCAATGTACTGACTGATTTCTTTTTAATTTACAAAATAGACCTATCCCTGGCGCTGAATGCTTGCACAACAGTGAGTGGGGGGGAAATGAGACACACTGAAATTGTACCATGATGAGATAGGTGCACCATAAAAACCTCCACAGAGAAAAGCAACAGCTCTGGAGGGGCTTTATATAAATCGGCCTTTCTCTGTWACACAAAAGAAAATAAGACTAGATTCCGTTGGTGCTATGGGGTAGACAAGCTACAGAAATAAGAGGTTCAAAATTAGGATGCTCTGCTTCTCAGATAAATCATTGCAAGTATATTCTAAAATTACATACATTACATGCACATGTAAATATGTAGAGAGAAAGGGAGCAACCGTGAAACAAAGAGGAATTATTAGGTGGGGCAAGCAGCTGGTAGGAGAGAATGGCAGCTCTCAGCCACCAGGACAAACCCTGGGAGAGACAGGCTCTGGGACAGCTGAGGCTCAGGCTATAGTCAGACAGAACGAAGCAGCCACAGAGCTGAATTGAAAGTTGGCAATCTACAGAGCAAAGATATTAGCAGCAAGGCTTCGAGGAAGGCGAGCCAAAGGACAGGTGCCATCGTAATGTAATGTAATCCCATGCAAAGCTCAAGGCAGAAATATAATCTATGCACACATTAAAGATGCTCTGCAGCTCTCCTTAAGATACAGCCCTCTGTCTAGATTCCCTCTTTATAATGTCATTGCTTTCATTTAAGCTTAGAACTCTAGTATAAAAATATTCTATGAGTATGAACCACTCTCAGATATTTGTACTACAATAAGTCCCCTATTTCTTCTGACCACTTTCCTAAAGCTTATTTGTGAAAAAAATATACCCAGCAAAGACAGGCTTCCTCTTTTGCATTATGCAAACAGTAGAAGGTACAATATCTGATAAAGAAGAATAAAACAAAGAATATAGGCAGTAAGGTCCAATGGAAAAAAAAAGAGTGGGAGTCAAGAGACCTAGTTCTGTTAACAGTTCTCTTTGTTCTTTAGCATATAATCAGCACAGTCTCAGTTTCTGAGTGTGTATTTTCCCCAAAGTATAATGGCGATAATAACATTTTCCTTCTTTATAAAAGCAATATGTTTCTCAAATAAAAGGTTCTGTATGTAAACCACATATAAATTCCATGCACTATCCTGGCAATGCTGTCCATTCGTTTGATTCACACTACTAGCCTCTTATTTAACAGAGTTTAATGCTCCATCACTTTTTATGATGGCTTGTGTATGATTTTTAGTCTCTTTCTCCCCCTAAATCCCTCCAAATCTTTTCCCTACATAAACTACCCTTGGATTATTGCAGCTAATTCAAATAAATTGAAATTTTCAAAAGGTCTTTCCTGCTTTGTCCCTCTTTCACTGTTCATCACTAACTCTACTGAAAGGAACAGAAGTGATTAAAATATTTCCTGGAATGTTGAAATCCCTTGTCTTAACGGGGGACTCGCAGAAGAGCGGGTGGAATGGAAACTTCAGCCCTGCACCGTTCCGTGTGAGATAGCTTATCGTATGGTTCAAAGGCAGCCAGACCAATCAGTATTTATTTTTATATTTGCTACACGTATTTTTAAAACCTTTCACACTTATCAGTTACACAGTGGCAGATCAATAGCATTGCATTTTAAACCCCTGAGTCTAGCGCAGGTTGGTGAGCATGAGTCATAGTTCATCGAAGCTGGAGTTATGGAAACAGAGCAGGTGACGTTTTGTACCTAAAGCTCTGCAAACTATTCAGGTGTGCCTGTGCACAGCGATCTCTTGATACGCCGCCACAGACACAAGCCGGACTGAAAGTGGCAGTGTACAGGCAACTAAGCATTTTAACTTCCACCTCCATATTTAGAAGTTACTTGTAGCTTAAACAAAGAAGCAAACAAAAAATAAATAAAACCAAATACCCTGGAGAATCTGGAAGATACAGGAAGCGAGTGCATCCCTGATCTGAGTATGGGCTGTCAATCGCAAAGGCAGCTTGGACACGAGCTCCCACAGACGATGTTAAAAAGAGGTGAAAGCTATCTTAGCGCCTGGTGCCCTTGCCCCCCATACCACATCCAATTGAGGTTAATGCTTGGTTAAGAGCTGACAGAATCCAGGAGTGAAATAAATGGCAGTGTCACATATGGGTAAGTCGTTAAGTCACATAAGCCAGCTTACAGACAAGCTCCAGATGCCATAATAAGAACCAACAACTGGAAGCTAAATCCGTACAGTATAAATCAGAAATAAAGCACATATTTTTAGCTGTGAGGAGTACAACAGCTACCCAAGTAGACTACCAAGGGCAATGGTGGAGCCTTTGGCTCCTGGCATTCTCAGACCATGCCTGGGAGCACTGCTGGAAATGCAGCAAGCAATGTGCCGTGCTCTGTGCAGGAGAAGCCAGAAACATTTTGATGTCTGTGTAACACAGGAAGTCAGACAATTTGAATTAGTGTAAGTGTAAGTAGTGAATCCTCAATACAGTCTGAGCAATTCGCAAACAGCCTAGAAGGTGAAAACTAATCATCCAAAAGATACTTAACAAATACTTAGGAGCAGCATAGCAGCATATAAATAGAAAATAAACAATTAAATAAAGAAAGAAGATTTCTGCAAATTTTTTTTCAAGGCAGCAGGATTCCTCAAAGTATTCTTTCTAGGGGAAGAAATCAGAGGATAGATTCCACAGATTTCAATCTCATTACTTCCTATTACACATCGTAAAGTAGTATCACAACAACATGATAGACGGTGAGACATTTGTTAGAGAAAGATAGGATATGTAAAAGTTTATGCCAGACAGTCTGAGTATATATGACTGACTGCAGCTGACTTGCTATCTTTAGCAACAATGCTGCATCGATAATAAAATTTTTGTACAGATTAAATATTTTGGGCAGCYACCCAAGATATATCTACTTGACATTCCATGCAAAGATGACTTACATTTTTCGGAATTAAGATACAATTATACTTCATATGACCCTATATTGCTGACAATAAAGATACAGAAAAAGTCTCTCAAATATGGGATAACTGCGATAGATCTAATGCTAGAAGGATATCCTCACATCTCTTATTTAAATATTAATAAAAACTAAAGCGTTTGTGTTTGTGGTTTTCAAGCTTTTCTGAGAACACAGAAATTTCAGGCCCACATGAGATGTTAATTTAATAGTCCAATTTATAGATGATAAACTAAAAACACTTAAAGAAGCTCAAAATGAGAGAAAAATATATACACAGATGTGAGTTCATTGCATAATCTCTGTATGACTGTCATTTGGAAACAATGGCTGGAGTTGTTTTGACCATCTGAAATATCTTAATGGATATTGTGATTATATTTGGTGAGATTTCTGCCACATAAAATAGTCTGAAAATCTAAGCAAGTGCCTAGTATGCTGCTTCAGGATCTTATGTTACTGTAGTGGCTGCTCACKTAGCCTGAAAAGTTCATAGGTGCTTAACTTTGGTCACCTGTACTTGCTCAGAAGTAGATAGAAATGGGGTCTTGTGTCGTGTGCAAGAGCTCCACTGCAATTCAAGTTGGATGAWCAGCTAGCTAAGGCTGTCACTCTCTTGAAAAGAAGATGTGATGATGGAGACTTGATTTGGAGCGGCTGGAGGCGCCAGGGATTCCTCATGGCTTCCTAGTCGCCTTGTGGATTGACCTCTGACTTTAGGTGGGGTTCCTACAGCCAGTGGAGAGAAGGAGGTTGGTAAACTATGTGTGTCTGCAGCAGACTCATCTCACACCACTGAATTTATTGAAAACTCAGCCTTTTTGGGGAGGGATTGATTCATCAGCAACCTAACATTTAGACACAAACTAGGAACATGGAGTTTCTCCTTAGTGAACTCACTATTAGTCAAAAAGACAGCAAATATTACCTCCTCATCTACCCAGTTAACTTTGTTAGATGCAAATTCTCCCTCCCTTCCCTATGCAGATAGTTAGCTACTGTGACATTTAATGTTAGTAAGGTTGTTGACAAAAAATACTTGGACGAAGTTGTAAAAACCAAGAAAAAACATGCAGGCTGAGTTCAGAGGAAGCAAATGTACTTTTTTAATGGCTTATTTGTTCCTCTGCAGACAGCTGTACCACCTCTATATGGATTATCAGTTATGCTATAAATGCTAACATTACATTGTCAGTTACTGCCTGAGTTGTCTAATGAAAAATGTAATACAGTAGTGGATGCTCCAGGACACAGGGTCAGATTTACCTTGATGGGAAATTTCTGATCTACTTATCCAGACTCCTTTTAAAGCCAATACCCCCCTCCCCCCCCAAAAAAAAGGTATTTCTAGACTTCCATTTGCCTCATCCTAAAAGAGGTATCTAAAATAGGTTAGGTGACTCATTCTTTAAAAGTATCTATTTCTCTCTGGCCAGCCTAGAGTCAGTAAATCCCATGTAGCTACCTAGACTGTAGATGCTGAGAGTCAGAGAAGATGGGTTGGATGAACTGTGTGTAATTAAACCACAATCAGCACATTTTTAGAGATTTTTTGTCTTCCAAAAGTGTGGATATGTGAATACTCACTTGGAAACCTGTTTTTTCGGGGCAGGTTTAGCTCAGTTGGTTAGCGCGTGGTGCTGCTGATGCTAAGGTTGTGGGTTCAATCCTCATATGGGCTATGCTGAGGGTTGGACTGGAGGACCTCCAGAGGTCCCTTCCAACCTTACCATTCTACGATTCCCTGCATGGTAGTATCTGCTCCTGGACATACTAAGCTGTAGGTTATGCTCTGTGCCTGATCCAAAACCCTTCATTTGTCCTTCTGTCCTTATAATATTATTGGGCAGATAATTCAGTTGTTCCTAGTATTGCTTGCTGTGAAAGGCTGGGATTTTCTGGCAGTCTGAACCCAGGCTAAGTGCAAGGCAGTCTACAAGGACAGGGTAAGCAAAAACATTGGCTTCAGATATCTCATAAAACCATCCAAATGCAGTTACAGATACTTTGACAAACTGTTTTGTTGCACTACTCAGTAAGGGGCCTTCAAATCCTGTGGAACGTTGACTGTTGCATCACTATAAATGGATGAGATGTAGGTACTGCTGTGACATGCATCCTATATAGGCCATATGTCAACCACATAGTATATTCTGTTGGATTTCAGGACACTATTTGACACTTGGAAGATGTTAATAAGCACTCTTCTTAGGGATTTCTTTGGAAAGCATAAGCACTAGAACAAGTCTCGATCTAATCCCCCAAGGTTTCTGAACTATACTCATTGCACTGTTTTTCAGGACACATTTGAGAAGTATATTGAATCATATTAAGCAGCCTTTACCCTTCCCTTTATTTACTTCTCTTTACCCTAACCCTTTTATCTTATCTCATCTCATCTCATCATATCTTATCTTATCTATCATTTTTTAAGTCTCCTCATTACTGAACAATGCCTGTTTAGACTCAAAGGCAAGGAAGAGTATCTTGTGTTTGCACAGCTCTTCTTCTGACAACTCCTCCACAGAGTACAAGAAGAGAAAGTTTCTTATTCCTTCTCCCAAGCTTGCCTGGAACACCTGTCTAGGACTAGTTAAATCTAAAAGTGAAAGGTTTCACATGTTGCCCTAATATGAAATAATAGGATTGTGAAATTCTGTATTAATCCTTTTCTGGTTGTGAAATATCAGCAAAGTTTTTATTCCCTGCCCCCCACCCCTGAGTATTTGGAGTATTGCTAAATTTCTGTCCAAGGGCAAATTCTTTTTGTCAGCCAGACCTGTAATGTTTCTAAGCACACACAAGGAGAAAGATATATTCTGATTACTCAATACTTGTTTTACAAAGTTACTGCTGAAACCAAAATTGCATCACACAGGCTACTTTTGCAACACAGGGTGGATACCTAAAATCCCAAATTAAACAAGTGTCAGCCATAGGTGTGTGTTTTGGAATCTTTCAGTTGTAGAGAAATGGAAAACTCCAGAAAGTTCAGCATATAAAAGGGGAGGTGAATTAAGGCAATATAAAGGCAAGTAAAATGTTAAATCTTTAAAACATTGGGGATAATAGCTGCTTTAAATGCACTGAATTTCCTAAAAAGATTGTATAAGGTGATGACTCCTATGTTACTGCTTATTAACACCACTGAAGACATTAGAGTAATTCAAGATCTAACATTCATTTAAGTCAAAGGACATCTTCAGATATTGGCAAAGGATTTTAAGTCAACCAGTATGATGTGAGCAAAACTTGACCATAAGGTCACTAAGGATGCGCAGCATACTCCTGGTACATTTGCATTTCTTAGGAGTTGCTTCTGCTTCTGCTCTTCCATGTCATGTATGTGATCATGGAGTTCGATTGTGGAAATAACTCTCAGCACCCGACAGGTTTGTGAACATGTGGCTTGGGGAAATAAATATTCAAAAAGTAACAAGGTGGTGCAGAATCGATAAAGAGCTTTGATTTGATTAATGAAAAGCAAGACATAAAGATGACAAGTCAGGTGTATAAATTATGCTAGGAGGAGACCAACTTCTATGTAATTGGCATTTGGATACCAAAACTGTCATTAAGCTTGGCAATCATCCAGACTATATGTTTTGCTTTCACAGTGTTGTCCTGATGCTGTTTCCCCAGACCAGCACACTGAATAAAACACTTTGAAATTATTGGTGTATATAAGCAGGTGGGTAGGCAGGCTTTAAATTTGAAATTTTACATGAAATTACATTCTTGTTTCCTGGCCCAGAGTGCTGTGAATTCAGGTAAGTAGGAAATAGCCTGTGAATGAAACTTCACATCCTTAAAAATATGAAAGCCATAAAAACTTGCTATTAAGATTCAGAGAATGACTATTACAATCCTGAAAACCCAGTCTTGTAACAATGTTTGTAACTTCAAAGGGAGAAAATAAGAAAACAGTCTTGTCTACAAATCTTAATTGGGAAACTAAAGTCTTTTGGACTTCTGGAATAATCTGGACCAGTCTAGTTTTGATCAGAAAACAAAACCAAAAGCATTGGATGCTAATGCGGAGATAAAATTTATTGTTTATAAGCAGGGATCTGCCATTCGTGAACAAGGGTCCAGATTCCAAAAAGGGCATTGAAAGGTCTTTTAAGCGATGAACTGAATTTGCTGCCRCTGTGTTTGTATTTGTTTCCAGTGACTTTTCCTGTGGCAGAGTTTTAGTACCATGCTCCCCAAAACAGCTGTAAAATTCACTTGGTTGAARCTTTTCAGGGATTAAATTATTTGCAGTAGAAACCAGACAGCGAAGGTACAATCATACAATAATGAAGCAGGAAAGAAAACAACTTGACTTTTGTCTGAAGTCTACTTTTCAATTTTTATTACCTGCAGAGGGATGAAGGAAATACAATTTTTAAAAAATTTAAACATACAGTAATGTTTTTGTGAGAAAGTCTGAAGAAACCCATCAAGCATCAAGAAGATCACTCCAAACCCAGACTCTAATAAAGCGTTGTTAAAACGACTCCCACAACGTGAAAGGAAACGGCAGTCTGAATTATTGATAAGGTGTCTAGTAAAACATACCACACAAAGTTTCTGAACTGCTTAGAGAACACAACAYGTACCGCTGCACAGTGATCAGTCACAATCTGAAGAAAAACTAGTACAGATCTCATCTTGATTTAACAGATAATTTAGGACTGAAATGGACTTTAAATACAGCTACTGGAAATGCGTCATGAAGAAAAGAAAATGTTGGTGCCACCTATTGGTGAGAACTGAGATTTAGAAATTATTCATGCTAATTTTCATAAATTCAAACTAAAAAAGAGAAGGAACAGGTCGTGTTTGAGTTCATGTTTAAGGAGTTATGAAYGTGATGTTTAGACCAAACGTTTTACTTCAGTTTCTATTCTGCCAACATCTACATGTGTGTTTAACAACGGACTCACAAATTATCTGTGCTTGCGGTTCAGAAAAGGATTGAGAATTGAGGTTGCGTTTTGCTTCATTTTGTTTCCAGAAAAATGTTAATTGAAACACTCAGCACACCAGGAAATGTTGAACGGGAGCTTGGGAGGACGGGTTTGTAGACTCAAAATGTGCAGCTCTGCCAACCAAATTTCATTGGATAGCACGTTCCCTACAGAAATCTTGGAGGTATTGAGTACGTTTGGCATAGCGCATTGACGCTGTTGCTATTCAGTGGTTTGAAAAGAGGATTTTGTTTGACACTGCACACTCCATTTATCCTGCATCCTGGTGAGATATACTGAGTCAGAGCAAAAGCAATCCTTCATACTATACGGAAGTGACCTTTATTACATTGTGGCAATGCACCAAATTCTGCTATAGTTAACCACTGTTCTTGCCTCAGGCTGCTATTTAATAGCACTGGAGATCCACGGGACACATGCGAGGGGCACACCAGTGTTTCTTGATGTTTTCTGTTGCAATCTGGTACTGCAGATACATAAAAAAGGAACAAATTGGTATACTCAGATCTTGACTCTAGCTTAGGTTTAAAACATGTTTATACACAAGTAGTCAAGCTCCTGCTCCCACTAGTGAGAGAAGGCTGSCTTGTAACACCTTGTAACATCTGACTGGTGATGGTGTGTATCATCAAGAGAAACTGGGCCCATTTGCAAGATCGCTGCAGATCAGAAAAATTTAACATTTATCTCCAGTCGTATCCTAACACCTGCTTCTTTCACCAGTGTTATCTGCAGCCCAAAACCTAATGGTTGTGGAAACAAGTTTCTTTGCCAAGTATAATGCCAAATTAGGAGGTAATAGAAGGTTTTTGGTAGTCATTTTCAGATTTTATTTTGGGKTTTTTTTATAAATACAGCCCACTACAGTAAGGTATTAAGAATTCTTTTTGCAGATCACCTTTGTTGTAGGCAGCTGTATATACTATGCCTGCATAAATCTTGCTTGAACATAGCTGAATGAAATACTAGAACAAGACTGGAACAGAAGAACTACTTGTGGTAAAAACACAGAGCTAAGATTTAACTGCTTCCTATGCCAAATATACCAACACTTGTGTCACTTCTCCCATTCTTTTTCCTGCCTCCATAGACTGAGAGCTATTCAGGACAGACTGTCTTTTACATCGTGTGAACATAGCACCAAGTGCAATATCATTTATTTGTACATGAGAATTCTGGGCACAACTACTGTTAAAATCTTAYGGGTCATGAGCAAGAGATTACATTAGCCAGCCAGCTATGGGTTGCTTCCTGTCTTACCGATTCCCAGTTGTACCTGYGCAGTATAACAATACGCTTAAACGAAACCAAATAAGCCCTAGGGCTCAGTATTGACAAGCGAAAGTGTCTGTGCAGTTCTGAGGACAAGAAGCCATGTTACAGAGACACAGTCACCGATAGTGATGCTCCCCTAATGAATTGCCTCTAACTGCAGCACAGACTAGTCAAAGCAGCTGATTCTGTAAAAGCAATGATTGATAGGGGGAAAAAATGTAGTGTGTGCAGACAGAAAAGGCTTTGTGAAGGAAAATTAAAATAGTACGTTCAAAAATGCCATGACTTAGCAGGAGGTTTGAGGGTTAGTGAAATTCTAACAACTATCACTTTCCTAATTTGTTCCTCTTACTCACACCTGCTTCATTGTGCACTCTCTTCTAACGTGCAACACGGAAAGCAAACAGAGCAGTGAACAAGGAACCTGAGTAGACTGGAACATCGAATGGAGGAAAGAGCAGCCAKGGCCAATTCACATATATCAGTAAAACCCCTGTTGCCTAAGGCAGCAAACTGTTCAGTGGCTGTTTGTTGTGCAAGTGTCTGTGGGCTGTGAGGAATATTCATTTCACAGATTGCCCATAAGGCAGCAAAAACTCAGCAACTGTGAGAGCATAAGTAACAGGGAAATGTGTTGGATCTTCATTTACCAAAGAAGCAGGACACGGCACAGGTTTTCTATGAGACAAGTGCACGTTGTTCTGCAAGGGAGCTCGGGGAGAGGCACAAGGCTGCAGTTCTCCTCCTCTGGCAGCTGCTGTAGATACAGAGTTCCCAGTGGCACAAAGTCAGATGGGAGCCAAGCGGCAAAGGTACACAGCTGCTGCTGTCTCCCCTCTTTCACAAGCCAGAAYAGCCCTAACCAGCCTCTGCTGTGAAACCCAAAGTAGCCCCCCCTGAAGAGATAACACRGAAAAGTTTTTCGGTGTCAGCCTCGCATATAAGGAAGGCACAAGAGCAGGTTGAAAGTTAGACCCCATCAGCGCATGCTTTTATCTGTGTTTTGCCCTGTCTGCCATAAAGGAAGCACTGTAGGCACAAATTGCACCTGCTGGAAGGATGCCTCAGTGCTCTGACTCAGGATGGTTGCCAAGTGAACAGCAAGAGAGCTGAATAGTACCAGGGGAATGGGAGGTCATTGCCTTTCTTATTCCCACAGTATTTCATTTTGGTGCATTATGCCAAAGTTCATCCTGGTTAAGGACTTTCTTTTTTTCCCTGAACTGTGACATTCTGCACAGTAATGAAATTCATTTCCCAGTCTCTAAATAAGAACTTTAATGATCTAATCAAGTTCTTACAGCAAATCCATAACAAGTCCGGGAATCAAACCTGGATCTCTCCCTCTCAATTTATATTTTTTCCTAATTCTCWTATACTTTCCTCAGCTGCATAATGAAGAAAAGAAACAGTAGGCAAACCCATTTATCTATTTCTAGCGGAAGATTTCATCCTGTACTCAGAGCTGTTGGGAAAAGTTCAGAGGTTTTGAGTCTACATTTTCTTTTGCTTAGTTTTGACCTATGGTTTTATTACAATGACCAGCCCATGCTGAGTCACACCGTTACCTCCTCATTATTTACCCCACTATCTGATTGTTSCTATTTAGGCCAGCGTTCATCCAACTTTGTTTTGTTATTCCCCCTTATTCCCAACTCTCTCAGTCATTTCTACCCCATAAACACTGCAACTCCTTTGAGTTTCAGGGGGTTGTAGCCACCCTCTCCACTTCCATTTTTCCCCTCTATCTCCAAATCTATTTCCACTAAATGGCCAGGGTCCTTTGATGGTGTTATCTATCCCGCAGTAATGAACTTGAACTGAAAAACTATGGGCCAACAAGTGCACCTTCAMACAATGTGGTGGAAACCATGAATACACATGGACTATATACAAATGGTGAATCATAAGAACGAATAACACCATGAGCACTTAGAAAACCTCCATATACTTCTGATTGTAAGAATAGTTCAGTGAATTCATTAAAAAGCCCATGAGGGAAAATTTGGCTTTTGTGCAAAATAAAATAACATATTTGGGAATTTGTCCGGGGTAGGCTACACAACAGCACTGACACTCTTACAGYGACCTAATCCTCTTATTTTGCCTCTTGGAGAAATGCTTGGACCTCAGTCAAGCTTACTTAAGCTATTACATTTATACCCAATCTCCACTGATAATGGCCAAACCAATAAGGCACAGTACATTTTATTCTGCTAAATCCTTGCTATGCTCTCAAGCTGTTGGTGTTAAATTTTTGACTGCAGCTACTGTGTTGAATTTCTCTGCCTTGTTTACCAGTCATAAAAGTTACATTAAGAGGCTATTATCAGTCTTCCCATACTTCATTGGATTCTGTTCACCAGTGACTTATTATTAGTTATTATCTTAGAGGTCAGCACCAAGGTAATACTGTGAGAGTGTTATTATCATTCCTGTTTTAAAAACGAAGACTAGACTCAGAAAAARTAAGGCTGAGCCCCACAAAAGAGGTTAGGCATCTATCAAAATCTGTAACCTGAAATTAGTAAATCTCATCTACTTTTGCATACTTTTCATTAGACAACAAAGTTAAGAATTTAGAACACCATTGGCATCCTATCTCCAGTATGGTTACATGTATTTTATAGGCACTCTGCCTACTTTTCTCCATTAATTACAGAGAGAACCTAGAAAACTAGATACTTCAATTAGGTACATAAAAGGGAAGTATTACAAAGCTTAGATACTCTAAATCATACAGGAAACACACATGCAGAAAAGGAAACTGTGCCCAAATAACCTAACTATGGGATTATCCTTCTTCCACTGAGTTTACTGGAATTGTGGTGATTTATACTTAGTAAATGCATATTTGTGAATAGATATTCTGTCATGCATATTTATGTCCTCTGTCATGCAGAGGTTTAACAGCATTTCTGACCCTGAAAGCRTAGAATAAAATGTAAAAGAAAACTCAAATGCCCAAACTATCTGAAGTACAAGGATAGTCCGTATTGTAGAAGATAAGGTCTGGAAGTGTGCACTCCAAAACTGAAAAAGCTCTCTAAAATAATTTCCAGACTGTTCTTGGTACTGCTTATAAACAGGAAAGGTATACAATGTTAAAATAGTGACTCACTTGAATTGTTTATTAGAGCCTGGAAACAAATTAGCTCCTTTTAAAGTAGGCAAATTCATGTGGTATGTGGTATGATTCACCATGATTGTTCTTTAATGTACTTTCTGTGAGGTGGCCAATGTGCTCTATATGCATTCGTTCACATATTTGTGATACTACTTACTAACGGTAAAGTTCATTTTACCTAGAGTTTCCAGAAATATTTGACAAGGATGAACTATTATCTTGAAACAGATGGAGAAAGAAATTACAGGATTTCCTCATGATCACCCAGTCTCAAGTAGAGAGTCTCAGGAAAGGAGAATTCACCTGTATCAGSTGGGGTCAAGTCTTCTGGATTCTGTTGCCCCTTTTGCAACACAGTTATTGTGAATTACTGTTTTGAATGTTAAATTCAAAACACATTGCTTTGCCATTGTGGAATCTCATTAGAGATGGTGAATACAAACAAGAAATTGGATAGGGAAAATAATTTTCTCTACATCTCAGTAATCAGTCTGCGCAAAAAATTCTGAGAAAGGTAGAGGAAGCTGACAACAATATCTTTGCTACAGATCCAGCTGCCCTTCYACATTTATTATGCTGGGACTGAAGTCAAAAGAAGAAGCGCCAGAATAAGAGAGGAGCTAGGAATGCAGGATCTGGTCCTTTATATGTATGTTTAATCTTTTTCTCCCATCTGCTACTGATCAGAAATGTGGACTCTCTGAACAAAAGGTTGAGGTGGGGAGCTGCAGAGGCAAAAGGCAGCAGACATGTTTTTGACAGAAAGAGAAAGAGCTGTGCCCTTCATTTAAATTACCGATATGTGATCATGAAGTTATAACATTATACAACAACTGTAATGATTCTCAGGGGAAATTCGTGAGAATGGCAGAAGTGAATCATGACACTCTTGAGATTTCAGGAGAATGCTGGAGTCCTGAGACTGCTCTGCAAGGATTTATGCCTTGAAATATTACCAGGATTCAATGCTAGCGGGTATTTTAATGTGTTGAGATGTAGCAGCATCAAGTAGGCAACTGGAAATCTAAGAGACATTGAAAAGGTAGGGAAATCTGGAAGCCACAATTGAAAAAAAGAATAAAAATCACATTCCAGTTGATATGGAAGTATGTAGGGTCCATTCAGAAAAAAAAAAAATGATGAAGCAGTATTAATACAGGCTCCAGARTTGCAAGCTGAGATGAATCACAGTATTTTTGGCCTGAAGTCAGTGATGTAATTAAGAATTATTACTCAGTGTAAAAAGCCAAAAAATGTGCTCAACTCTGTATGAGTTGCAAATACTCCTGCTGGAGGATCTTTCAGCCAAGGATCCTGGTCCTGCAAATTTTCTACACAGACAGCTGGGTTTATGTGAGGGCTTGTTAACGCTCATAGAGCATGGAAGTTCAAACACAGAAAGATTTTCAATATAAGAACACTGGAGACAGAAATCTCAAAAACAGAGGTATTAGGGGGGCATCCAACTGTCCAGGCAATTCCTGTTTCAAAGAACAAGAGAAAGGCACTGCTGGATGGTGGCTCAGATCTTTTAAAYTGGCTGAATTACTTCCTGGAAGAGCCCGTCTCTTCCCGCTGACCACAGAGGCATCTGAGCATGAGCACTCTCTCAACTTTGGTGCTGCAGTTTCTGACAGAAGCAGAGATGGATTTTCCTGTCATAGCTTCATGTTAAGCTCGTAAAGTGTTTTTGAATGGAAATCATAGATAAGCATGACAGATACCCTGGAAAATTCATATTGCAAATAAGAACACTCAATGATAAACAAGAATAATCATTAAAGTCATCGTAGAACCTCCTTGTTCTAATGTAGTTCCAAGCTAGAGACAGATTTTGGCCTTCAGGGAAAACTTAGAAGAATAACAGAATAATAATAGAATGCAAGGCTTTGTATTTAGTTTGTATGGAGCCTAAGTAGGAAAGTAGAAAACCTACTAAAAGAGCATYTCATGAACCAATATTAATAAGTTATGCACTGAGTCACTGATTACAGCAACTCCTGAGAAGAATTCCTAAAATAAAAATGTATTCTTTATTATGTCCCTACTCATGTTTCATGCATACTGGTCCTTTGTGGGTTTTGTTGTTGTTACTGTTGTTGCTTTTAACCTATTTTTATATTATTAATGTGCAGACAGGCATTAGTTGCTTTGTAAATGGATTAAAAGAATGTACAAAAAATAAATAAAGATAATTTGAGAGAAAATTCATTGACACCAAAATAAATTTGCTTTCTCTACCTCCTACAGTCAGCTTATTTATAACTAGTATTTGTGTACCTAGGTTATGCAAGCATGGTGCTTTGCCAAAAAATTAGTATTCAGCCTTTTCAGTCCTTCATATATAAGTTGCTCTTGAGAGTGAAAACTCCTAGTTTTAGCAAAAATTGCATAAATCCAGTGGCTTGCATTACCATCTGCTCAATCATCTTTTCTGGATTGTATAGTGGAAAACGTCGGCTTTATGGAAACCACATGCAAAAATTCATGTTTAATTCTGCCAAGATTTGCTGTCACAGCAGCCTTAGAGCAGATATGCAAGCCATACAAAACTCAGTCACTTTCCTGGTATTTCTGACAGCGATGTATAATCAGGAAAGTGCACCTTTTGTTATAAAGTCTCTGGATAACTTAAAGTGATTCGAGTAATCTTTTATTTCTCAGTAGGCCAGTCCTGTTAAAATGGTTTATCTCACCTTCACAGAGCTCTGAATACTCAATGTCTGAAAAATAAGGGACACAGACTATGTACTTAGAATGCATAGGTCACCTTTCTGTAGTAATTTGAAAATTTGATCCAAAGATTGTTCCAGGTGTTCCTATTCACCATTATATTTACTATTTCTGTGCCAAAATAATTTAAATGATGAGCATTGTCTTGGTTTTGTATTGCAGCAAGTTCAGGATACACTATAAGGATCCAGCATGACAAACAAACCAAAAAATATTTGAAAGAAGCAAAACAGTAAAACATACCCACCCATGTCACGTAATGCAGAAGTGTCTCCTATAGCAATGCTTCAGCTTAGATAAGGATCCTACTATACTACTGTATAAAGACAAATTCTGTTCAAAAGAGCTTAAAAATACACAGTCGAAAAGAGAAATAAAGAAGTTGCATAAAATCACTCAACCAGTGGCAGATGCAGAACCACAACTATTTTTTTCTGAGTGCCAGATCCTATCAGCTATTGGCAACTTCTTTTCTAGTGCAGTGGTAAGCACTCTTAAGTATCACTTGGTTATTAAATGACCTCCAGTTGGAGTCAGCTCAACTGGCTGTAGTCAGCCCTTATGAATATTCATGTTATCTTCAGGAATACTGTAAGGCGAGGAGAGAAAGGGAAGAATTCTTGCAGGAAGTGCTCTACTGCACTTGATTTCAAAATGAGGTTTGCAGGCCAGCTCTGAAATGATTGTTATTCTACTCAAATGTTGTCAGAAATCACACAACACTTCCTCATCAGCTATGCTGGTGACAGTATACATGCTGATGTGTACTTGGATTTAAAACTACATATATTTAAAAAGTAAAGAGGAAAATCATATCACTGAACTGGCTTGATTTGTAGTATTCAGAACTGAGATTTTTTTATGCTATATTAATGCAAATTTTAAGTCTCAACCTCACTCTTGCTTCACATTCACATGATCCGTTGAAGCCACAGAAGTACTAGTTTCAAATCAGATCAATGATTGTTGTTATTCACTATTCTGCAATAATAGCAATCCGTGCTGACTGCTGACCTTCCAGAGAACGGTGTCAGTTGTTCCTAACATGGGATTAGTGGTGCATGTTTTATGTCATGAAACTTAAGGGTGAAAATCCTTTATAAATATTTATTCTGGTTTGTGTAAATAAGAGTGACATTCTTCTTTTCCACAGGTGGGCAAAAATTGAATGAGAACTGCTTTTGGAGAGCTAAGGCATAACCTGGATTTTCTATACATCTTTTTTTATTATTATTATTTTCTGAGTTACGGCAGGGAGACTGATTCCCCAGGCGTCAATAGACATCGAGGCTCTGCTGCCGTTTGAACATGACAATTCATATTGTCATTTCCAGTATCCGTCCTGCCTTTCTATTTCATTACGTATCATCAACCCAGCCAAGAACAAAGCTTTACGATTTACTCTTCTGTTWGTTTCATTACACTCGCACTTTTACCTATACAGTTTGTCAGGAATAAACTAGGATAATGCTGGTGATCCATGCATAGAACTTGATTAAGGATGGGTATCCGCACAAAATGTTCTTACCATGTATTGCAGGCGATATGTAAGGATGAGGCTTTATTGTGCCAGTTGCAAAACTTATAACAGTGCTTGATATGCAACTTCTAGACAGATTAAGACAAACAAAAAGAAGTGAATACAGCAAGGATTTGCCCATTTCATGGTTATGCAATTCTTTTCTCTTTGGAGTCATCAGATTTTTGTATGGTAAGACTTTTTGTTATTAGTATCTGAAGGGTGTATTTATGTTACATGTGGAATATTTGAACAAAACCRGTAGATTCTACATTTTCCAGTTATTAAGTGCCAAATTTACTTTTATCTCTCTGATGGTTATATTTCAGTCATAGTGCTGTGGAAGTTTTGTATTTCCAGAGGAAGTTTTTACACATGTGATCTAAGGCTTTTAGATAAAAGTACTAAGAGAACTGGCAGGACTTTAAAGTGGTAAGTCAGGAATGGTAGGATGTTCACTTTTAACAGATGGATCCTGTCCCATAGTGACTTTGAGAGGTCTTACCACTCATCAAGATTAAATTCTGATTTYTAAATTAGGGAACAAAGCTGATGATGGGTCCAACAGAACTTTTTTTGCTTTGTTTTGGTAGCACCCTCTAAAATGCTCCTGAATATTGGCTGACATTTTTAAGAGTGCTCAGAACTACATACCATACTGCATGTTCTAGTGCTGAATACTTATCATTTTTTTTGTGTGTTTGAAATAATATTTCAGGAGCTCCAAGGAGCTACATACTGGAATCATAAAAATAAGATTCTATCTTTTTAACAAACTTAAACAAAGCCTTAAAAAATGAAAAGAGAGATTCGTATACAGACAGAGTGTCTAGATCCACTATTTTTGGTATCAGTCATTATTGTTATTAAATATAAATACAGTTAAAATAGACATGAAATCCTCAAGGATTTACAAACTAAATTAGATTTACATGGAGATAGGAAAACAAATAATGACAAAAAAAAACAGAAAGGCTCTAAAATTACTTGTAATGATTAAAAGTAGAGAAATAAGTACTTCTAGTAGGAAACAATAGGTTGAGTATAGCTCATGTTGCACTGAAAATGAGGAAGAGAAATGTATGCTGGAGACTAAGCATAAGCATAAACACGCAGCAAACAAAATTGATGGTACCATAAAATARTGTGATTAAATTCATGAAACACAGCTTGCTAGCATTTAGAATTTTAGAAAAATGAAATTGAAAGGTAATATCATTCTGAGTCTGAGTCTACTGATGAAACTAAAATGAGAACATGAACAGTGGTTCATATCTGGAAATCAGGAAGAATATTTTTATGGCAGAATGGCTGGAGAACAGCTTAYGACAGGTACCTTAAGGTCTATTCTGCAACCTGTTACAAAGCTCAGTCCCCCAATTTCCCTATCCATAAAAATGGAATATTTTTTTAAAATATGGTTTTAATTCTCTGAGAGCTATGCATGCAAAACAGCAAACTATCACTGTTTTTCAACAATCTTCAAAAGACAAATGAATAACAAAACATCCGACCTGCCTGCTGCAGCAGAACTTCCATAGGCCAATTTTCTAYGAGCATATCTTCTTGGGTAATGATGTGCAATGCTGCCGTACCACTTCAGAAAATATCACCTCTGTGGTGTAATTGGAGACAGTGCTAGAGCATTAATCAATCAGCAACATGTCACTTAACAGTATCGGTTCAGGGATGGAATTTGCTGTTGTGCTGCTGCTCAGAACAGAGACAAGTGTTAAAGGCTGGGGGGGGGCTCAGTATTGAGATTCAAGTCTGTGCRCTCAGAGGGGTGCTATTTTTTTCTGCCTAAACAAGTCAAAACTTGTGGGGCATTTAGTCTGTTGACACGATGCTATTAGGAACAGAAACTTAGTCAAGTTAAGCTGAACAACTCTTTCCAAAACAGAATTCCRTGTGTTGGTTTCTGAAATTTAATAGAAGGGGATAATTACGCTAAATAGTGTTTTACTTAGATTGTCTACTCAAAATTGCCAACTCTTTCTTAACACAGATCTTTATTACAGGTATCACATTATAGGGTTGGGCTGCTCTTTTACCAGTGGGATTTTCTGAGAATGTGAAAAATTTTGAATCTAATCCAAAATGACCAAATTACTTGTTCAGTTCCAAATCTTGCCTTGATATAAAAGATGGAAACAGATAAAACTGCAAAGCTCTTTTCTTCTGCAGATGATTCTACTTCCTTTCTTCAACCAGTTCTAAATTATTCTGTGCATGGAATGTGATTATTCTGTTTCTGATAGGGCATATCATATTTGTGCCAGTTGTTCTTGTAATTAGATAATTTTTATTAGATTGAATTAATTGAATTATTTAAGATACCTACACACAAAAATCTGTGTGCCCTTGAATAACCTCAAAACACATTCAGTAACCTAAAGACATTACACTGTACTTAGGAAATGTAAGGCTGTGACACAAAGCTTAGCAAAAGGATGAATAAAAAATAAAGAAGGTTTAAAAATTTATTGTTACTTTCCACTCCTGAGTCCAGAGCCAGACCTTTTCTCCTCAACACTTCAAGCAAATTAAAGCAATTTTAATACTACTCTAAGCAGTAGCTGGTGACTTCCCTAAYGTGCATTTCAAACACGGCTAACTCCAATACAAGAATTTGCTAGACATAATCTGTATCCTGGTATTTTATTCTCTTTTGTGTAGGGTTAAGAAAGAGGGAGAGGAGGTAGGAAGGGTTACTGTCACAACACTGGCTTCTAAAGAAGCCAGTGGAGGATGAGTGAGAGATCATTTACTTGCTAAACCTACCAAAGTTAGGGTACCTTTAAATCCATAAAAATTGACAAAACTGCTTGCTAATGGATCTGAAATTACAATTTGAGCAAGGCTCACAGTGAAAACCAATCGTAAGAAAATGACATCTTTAGCCATGTAAATGATAATAACCAACCATGCTGCACACAAATGTGGGAGAAATCTGCCAGATGACGTGAGATAATTCAATAGGTAATACACAACTTTGTTCCCCCTATGTGTTGTTTTAGGTATCTTTCATGTGCTTGCAGTCCTGAAAAATCTGGCTATTTAAGTCTACATCCAAAGCACRTCTAAATGAATGGAAATGCTTTGGATCAGATCTGATCTATATTGATTCACATTTTGGTGCATAAGTAACTTTAAAACCTCTATTAGAACATAGTGATCATGCCAGTATTCTGAAAAATTCTGGAAATTTTTCTTATTAGACAGGATTATACCAGAAATGTTGGACTAGGTGTTTAAGATAATAAAAAATATTATACCTATGTGAGATATTTATTTCATCTGATTCCATATTCAAAAAATGTAAAGCATACTTTCATAGAAATTCAATGTAAGCACAACTTTTTTTTTAAAAAAAAAACAAGGAACAAATATAAACTGAAAATAATAATGGAAAAATACACTAATACAGCATATCACAGCAAGATCTCCAGCTAAAACAGAGATCATCATCATAGATAATCACCTCAGCATGAGCTCTCAAGTACTGTGTTGAAACTAGGAAGCCTAGTGCTATTTTTGGATGCATAMATAGTGATATCCAGCAAATTAGGGAAATAGCCTTCCGTCTGTACACAGAGCTGGTAAGACTGTAACCAGAATATTGTACCCAGCACTAGTGTCCAAAGAATTTGGGAACCTTCAGGAAATTTTCAAGAAGAGTCACAAAAAGTTTTCAGAGACTTATGGTGTGAAGTCTAAGGAGCTATGTCAGTTCAGCTAATGAAAGAATAGGTTAAGAGAAGGTTTGATTATTGTGTGTAGGGTACTTACAGGTGGAAGAATGTTCTGAAAATAGTTTTTTTTTTTTTTTTTTTTGTAGACAAAGTTGTAAGAGGAACTTTCAAGCTGGAAGTTGAGGTTAGGCAAAGTGAGCCTTGAAATTACAGTTTCCTAGCAGTGAGGAAAGCATTGGAGCATCTTATCAGAGGATGTGGTGGACTCACCACATATGTGTGAATGTTCCTCTCTAGCTGTGTTCCAGAGTGTGGTTATAACGTGGTTAAAGGTAGGATGTGAGTTTGGGTCCCAGATCTGAATAAGGCTTTATTTTGATCTTCTGCCTCCTACAGGCCAGGCTCTAACCATTACAGTAGTGAATAACACGGGATCGGTCTCTCCTCCCCCTTTAGCAATGAAGTTTTGGTGTCCAATTTAAGAAAACATTCACAAATCATTCACAATACCGAGCAGAAAAATCCTACTTTATCTGTCCTGTCAGCCAAATATATCCCACATCTACGTCCTGGTTAGCTTAGCCAGTTTCTGAGGATGCWTTTCACTTCACCAGTGCTTCAAGGATGAGTCCAGTAAGTGAGAGGGCACCTAAAGTTAGAAATTAAGCAAACTACAGCTTTGAGGATCAAAGCTTTGAGGCCCACACAGCTTAGTTACCATCCACATATATGGATCATATCCATAACACCTGAATACAAAGATCAAAGAAAGAAAATGTATCCTGTGTCTCTACACTACCGGCACTTCAGAGCAATGTTTCTATTTTACCTTCCAAATGTGTACAGCACCTAACACAGTAAGGCAATAGTCTCAGCTGGAAACCATCAAACTATATTCTTTTTATATATGCATGYCTATGATGACAGGCAAATGCATTTTGAAAATATGATTTCCTCAATGGAATATGAAAAATGTGGGTACTTAAAGCTATATTGCAATATTTAGCGTGTGTATTGATTTTGACAACCATAATATATAGTAACACTGGTTCACTGTAGATATGACAAAGTGATTTTCATATTACCTTTGTTAAATGTGATACTCACACACACTAACTTTTATTTGAATGTGAAATTATATGGATTTCCAGAATAAGATGGATGTAGTCTTTGTATTCACAAATGGCCATGAGAAGCTTACTTTTATATTTCTTCACTTATGGGAAAGCTTATTTTCATATACACATTAATCACATTAGGTATGTGATAATTCATTCTCCAGTGCTAAAATGAATTTCTGGGAAACCTGTGAGCAGACAATTTGCCAAACTGAAATTAAACCATAGAGTAGACCTAAGGAGG
>NW_028185694.1:1381627-1409019 GCF_003343005.1 Rhea americana | reverse complement strand
ACCTCATGTTCTTGATTCTTGACAAGGTAACACCACTGCAAGGTTTATGGAGGTGGCAATTCAGAACTGACCTATTGCTCACTTCTAATTGATCTAACACTGCTCCTGTTTACCCAGCAGGAGATATCTGGGAGCACTGCTGTGCCCACTGGCAAATTCTCCTCTCTGTGATCTAATGTACCTGACAGTGCGGTATGGGGCAAAGGAGCTTCTCACCATCTCCCTCACACCCTAACCTTCATGAACACAGTTCGAGGTAATATGTTACATAATGCATAAGGATACAATCACAGGATCTAGCAGCACTGCCACCGTTTTTCAAGATCACAGTTCAGCTCAGCACCCAAACTTACATGTACATTTTACCAGCATAATTAGATCTTTTAGTTGTATGAAATCTCCTGCCACTGTCCCAAGGCAAAATGATATGGATAAATTAGTGGCTATAATCTATTGCATGTAGAAACAAAAATTAATAAACATGCTACACTAACTAATTTGAGTCCATGCTAATGACATTGCAGCCCTATAACTATGCTGGCAAGAATCAGAATTTGTCAGACTAGAACAGGGGGATATAGAAACAGCTTTTGTTAACAGATACAGTTAAGCAAGCTGAATTCATCAGATCACTTAGCCTTCTTTTTGCTTGTGTTTCTCATATGCCCCCTTTTACTCTCTCCTTTCTTTTCACACTTTCTTTTGGATGTAGYTGAGAAGAGTTAAAAGGAAACCACAATTATGTGCACAGAGTAATATGGGGAAGAATCGTATCACTAAATAATTCAACCACAGTTCTCACAAGTGAAAGATAAACTAGTTAGATAATGAGAAATCAATCCTAGAAAGATTAGAACATACCACTTGAATCCTCTAATTTCCTGCTAACACATTATGATCTATTATATTAGCACTTTCTGCCACTGCAAGGAGGTGTAAGGCAAAATGCTGTTGCAAAAGGGTGTGATACATACTGTACAGTAATTAAGACAACACATTACAGCCAAGGAAAGCTTAAAAAGGCACATTTTAGTTACAGATGAACTGAGGCTGTACTGAAAGAGGCTAGAATAGGCTTTTTGCTTACTGGTGGTTCTTCTGTGCTAGTAAAGACAGGTTTTCCATCAATATTCACTGATGCATTTGGCATTAGCATGTGAAATTACGATTAAATCCCAACTCTCAAAGCAACAGCATTCCTATACAGCACTACGGCTTTGTCTGGGAGTCTTGTCAGAAAGAAAAAGGAATATGTGTCAGCCATTTGCTGATCTGAACGGGCAGAAACAGAATTAATGGAGAGATAAGGAAAAAGAAAAGTTTCTTGCAATTGGCAGGTACCATATGATCAAAGATTAAAATCAGGGCATAAAACTCTTCAAGATACATTCATTACACTGTCTTTTTGCTACTTCTTCCAGATTCTTTCAGTTAAACTCTTGTACCTAGGTTTGCCTAGCACTTACTGGTAAGGTTTTATATATTCTTTCCTTCCAAGGATAAACATTTGGTTAGTAGCAGAAAACAGAAAACTAATCACTCCAGTTTTCTCCACTATCAAAAGAGATGGTCATTTCCAGATTGCAAATGGGATCATCACTCTCTTGAAATGATTATTCCTCTCCATTTATTATGGGGCTGAATAAGTATGTAGACTTAAGCAACATGRAGATAGTCCTCAGCCCTATGAGGCTGGATCATCTTCTGTGTCACTGCAGCGGTAATATACATGGCGACCTTATTCCAGGAAAAATCCTGCAGGTGAAACCATTTTACTGATAATATCTGATATTAAAAGATGTTAACATTTGATACAACTGAAGAATACTGTTAGCTTGAGGAAGTAGAAAAAGAATGAGACAAGGGCCAATATAACAATGAAACTCTATGATTGCCTTTTTTTCACAACTAAAAAATATTAATATATGATAGCCCTGGTATGTTTTGGTTTAAAGAAATTCAATGATGTACTTCATATATGTTAGGTATTTTTTCAATTCACCCTTATAAATTAAGCAATTTTTACAACGAATACCTATGGAGTAACTAATTCCTGGATAGGAAATTTCCATCATTTCCATCATTTTCCATCCATTCAACATTTCTCCAAATGGGTACATATTTTTATTACTGATCTGATAAATCCTCTAGTGCAGAGTAGGCAGAGGCTTCTGGAGTTGTGATGCCATAGTGTCTGCATTGCTGTAAAGCAGAAGAATATAACTGGATAGGATGAGTCTGTTCTTACCTTGACTGCCTCATCATGCAACCCATCCACAAAATGTATCAAGTTCCATTTAAAAGAAGAGAAAGCTAGAGAATACCAGGTTTAAAAGTGTCTATAAGGAAGGTTGTACTGTAATGAAAAATGATCATGGAACCAATGAAAGCAAAAATATGTCATTCAGTAAGGAATGACCATTCCATCTCCATCAGCCAGCCTGACTGCTCTATGCCATAATGACAGAATTAATGAATAGCTGTTTATATAGCTTTTGTTGTCTTGCCTCATTCCCTGCAGACCTATCATAAAACATTGTGTCAGCAATCCAAAACATTGGGGAAACAACCTTAAGAAATCAATGAAGCAGAATTAAAGGGAGAGCTGGAAGACAGTTAAAAATATATTTCCCTTATAATCTTACATGCTCCATCCTTGAGAAGTGATTTAATCAGAGCTACCTGCCAAATTTGTTCTACCTGCCCACCTGGTAAGTGCACCAAGTGCTGTGTTTCTCTCCAAAAGCACTGAGGTCCCTTTCTAGGCCACAATGCAGAGAGGAACTTATTTAGCCATTGCCCTTCCCACCTTGCAGGTGGAGTAGTTCGTGCAATCCAGACACAAAAAAGCATGTAGGCAGCACAACTCCAAGCACTGCAACAGCTAGCAGTTAGGCAGCAGATTGCACACTGGATCCTTTATCCCAATTTAGCAACCTGTACCCCCTGAACTATCTTTGGGGAAAATAAAATACTCCCAAATGCAGCCCATTAAAATCTTAAGCCCTGTTTTGGAGAGAAACCTCGAAGTCTAGCAATCTAATTGATATAGGGGATGATTTTAAGTCTTCAGCTCTCAGTCCAGCTCACCCCTTGTCTCCTTTGCAACTGGGCTTGCTTTATACTTGATCAGCCCTCTGTGTACTAGCAGTTAAATGGGCCTGTWTACTATCTCCCAGTGCCACCTAATTGCTGTGCTCATTTCATCCAGTGCAGAACCTCCTGGAAGAGCCTCAGCTAGAAGGCAATGAGCTCTGCAGGCCCTTTCTTACCCTTTCTTCTCCCAAAGGAAATAATTAGTCATGGCATTTATAACTATTCCAATTTCGTAGAAATTGTTTTAAACAACCAAATAACCAAAGTAAACTACAGCCTGAGATGATGAAGAGCTGCTAACAAATTTAAAACTTGGTTTGTTCTATTCATGTGGGCAAGCTTGGGCAGTATTCTTACTATTTCAGTCACTGTACGTATACTGGCAGGGTAGGAATGAGTCAGGGACTGCTTTATTCTAATAAGCAGACTTTCAGCAGACCTGGGACCTCAAAGGTATTATAACATGCAAACTAAAACAATTCTATCACTTGTGGAGATCAAGGCCTTTACTTACATGCAACTCAAAGTGTCTAATTGAACCAAGTTCTCACGTCCTGTGTACCCTGCTCAGAGGAAACAGGCAGTTAACTGAAGGTCAGCACTCTCATATAACTGTCTCAGTAAAAAAGAAGATAAAATCACAATCAAGCTGCTAGTTATTTAAGATAGGAAACTATGAGGGCTATTGTAGGCCATGTTTAGGTCATCAGAGGAAGTATTCAAGGAGCACATTCAGTACCTGAAAGACAAAATGTTAACCCTACACTTCACTGATTCGAACCACAAAATAGCAGCTTGTTTTTCTATTTTTGATTACAGTCRTTGCTTCCTTTTTAGATGGAAGATATCCTTCATCCTGAAAGAAAGTYCAATGCCCTATTTCATCATTTTACTGTGGGCATAGCTGAGCATGTAAGAAGCTGCAGTACAATGTTTTCCTTAATATGGTGCTATGTAATCTAAAAGAATTATTAGCAGAGGCAGGTAAATAAGGTACTAATTAACTGATGGTGTACGGGATTATATGGATTTAGGGAAAGCTGTAAAACAACAGGAAAAAGAATGATAGCGAGTTAACTTGGGCCTATATTAGTCACTTCCAGTGGAAATGTTATTGGGGTGGGAAGAAAGCAATCAAGAAAGTCAAGGATGTTCTCCAAAGACAAGATAGGCTCTAGTATCTGTTCTGCAAAACTCCTCCAGGGAGAAAGAAGGATGAAGCCTTCTCTGCTTCTCTGCTCTCTCCTCTGACTTGTAGGAGGACTATGTTAGAAGAAAAAAATCGTATATAACCAYCAGAAAATAGGTCTGGTTTGTGTCTATGAAATTGACTGTTTTCTTTCTGTGAATAGTCCCTCAGAAAAAAGTCAAATCGGCTGTGAATGTAGTATTGCTATATGTGATACCTTAGCATAAAGTATATAAAACACTGCTGGCTCCTGTTGCCTTTCCCATAGGAAAAGGGAGGAGCTGCTCAGCGTAGCTGGCCGAGTAACTCAGCATGGACAGAGGTGCAGACCTGTAGTCAGCTCCTAATGTGACAACAGGAGGCAATGACCAGCAGCAGCAGCACCATAGCAATCAAAAAGTTAGTTTTATTTTGATGTCTATAGCCTTCAGAAGGACACAGGTGAATAAAGCAGAAATTCAATCCTCAAAACAGGAAACGAACAAACAAAAAAACTAACTTAGCTGCAGGAAGAAAGAAGACCTCACCACAGTCCCTCACCCGGGCTGCTGCTCTGGATAGTGTCTTTCAACTATGGTCAACCCCAGCACTTCTGCTCAATTTGCTATTTCTTTTCTCCTCAGAGACACCTTTCCATGCTTGGATTTCAGAAAAGTGTTTTTTAATCCCAAGCATCTAGAAAATGCTGCAGGGAGGCAGTTCAGGGGAGTTGTTTCGGGTAATGTTGCTCCAGTTTTAAATAGAAATCTCATGAAAATTAAATTTCCACTTTTTATTGCTAAACATCAATTGGTAGAAAACTTTAGAATAACTGCAAAGCAACCAAGCCATAAATCACTTCAGAAAGTCGGAGTCTCAGTCTCTCTCTCTTTTAAACAATTGATACAGAGCTGAAAGTTTTTATGCATATTTTGAATCTTCAGAAACTTATACCTGGGAATTTTATTTTCAACACAAGTGATCAAATATCCGAAAAATTGCTCAGAGAAGTTTTAGATTCTCTACCTGTGGTGATACTCCAAATGTGACCAGATATGACCTTGAGTAATTTTTGAACTTCAAAGCTGGACTGTTTTAAGCAGGGAATTAGATCAGATCACCTCCAGAGGTCTCCTCTAGCCTAAATTATTCTGTGAGTCTATGTAACTGAGTGAATTCATTACGTGAGCTAGGCACTGGGAAAACCAGAAGAATGCTAACCTTTCTTGAGTCTGGCATCAATGTATCAATTGAAGTCCACATAGAATAAGTCACCTAGAGGAGTATTTGTTACATCAAACTTGAATAATTGCATATTACTTGAGAAAATCTAGGAGTATTCTCTGTGTTTGCTATTTCATTCTGAAATTTCATGGGACTCTATCAATTAGTAGCAGAAAAGTGAAAAATATCTGAAGATATTTTTTTCCTGAAACTCAGAATCCAATACGAGCATGTGCCATATATCACACTGAGATATATTTTTGAGTCATAGGTAGTTTTCTATAACTGTTTTTTTTTTCCTGTAAACAGTGAAAGACTCTCCTTAGGAAGTTGTGCAATGAGAATAAAGTTCATGGTTTCAAAATAATAGTGGGCTAATTAGTATAAAAAAGTTCCTACTTTCAATTAATAAGGTTCTAAACCATATCCTTGCCAGAAATAGCACAAAAAGCATACAACAGATTTATCTCAGTGGAATTACATCAGACGTAATAAGTTTGTCTAGATTAAATGAATGATAAATGTCAGCATAATGTATGACATTATTGACGTAATAAAAAGATTCTAGTCACTCTAAATAAGACATTTTACACAAAGCCTTTATTGATCCTTATGCCTGGGAATGAAAGATCTTCATTCTAGTATGAAAACCGTATCAAAAAATTAATGTGTTCCTTTATAACTATCATATTTCCTATGTATCTCATTATAGTTATTTAGAACTGGTATTCTTTTTAAAAAAGAATGACAGCTGTTAGCTTTTCAGGTTTGGATTAGGAAGATTCACATTTGATACAGTTATAATTAAAGTACCGTACTCAGCTTAAATGATGGTACAGTAAATGCCGCTCTAAGGGGTAAAGTTAGAACATTATGACAAAGTTTTTAAGCCATTGGTGATCTCAGAGGAAGGGYGTTTCTTCCAGCTGTTAGCTTAAACAAAAACAACTGAAAACTACGCACTAGTTCTGGAGCAGAACAAAATAGATCGAGTCTTATGAAGTGAACTTTAAATATATTAGCCTAGAATATTTTCTCTGTTGAACCAGCAGCCCTCATTTTCGTCTTTGGCCTATTGTGGCGGAGTAGACTTGCCCTGACAAAAAAGATCTGAAGTCGTGATACATCTGAGACTTTATCAAAGGCGAAACTGATTCAGGCACATGCCTGAGTTGAGGTGTATTGCCTCTGAACCGACTTTGTCTGTCCCTTTACAGCTCCATACCATCAACTGATCCCTCTCACTTGCCTCCAAGGAGCCCCACAGGAAAAAAAGAGAAAAGGAAAAGCCAATGGTTAAACTAAAAACCAGAAGACACAAGTTCAAATTATGTTTTGCCACAGGCTTTCTGTGTGATTACAGATTAGTCATTCTCACAGGGCTTTAGCGAGGATAAAGACAGCCTCTTCACAACCTTTCATATATTCTACATAAACAGAAACCAAATCGGGATGACACTGTTTCACGCCATCTTTCATGATGGTGGGGRGACATGAGGAAGATGTGCGTTCCCCTTCACTGTGAGCTCCCCTTGCCCATTTCTCTTTCCAGCCTTCTCC
This sequence comes from Rhea americana, assembly GCF_003343005.1. Classification (NCBI taxonomy): domain Eukaryota; kingdom Metazoa; phylum Chordata; class Aves; order Rheiformes; family Rheidae; genus Rhea; species Rhea americana. Next base: position 1,401,971 of record NW_028185694.1, on the reverse strand, counting down.
ATCTCCATCCTCTGTGGCATGCAGTAAATCCTGGTGACCAGCTGCAGGTTTCTGAAGAGCCTGGGGACAGAAGTACAAGATGCTGTGTTACCTTATCATACAGATAGCATCAACCCTCTGTTGCCCCTTTCTCCCTTTTAGAAAGAGGTTTTACATCGAACATTCTCTTCATTTGCAGGTTTAGGCAGGACAATGTGGCCAGTGGCTCTCACTTCAAATAGTTATTGAGGGCATAAAATTATGTTCAGCTAGGCATTTCTTTCCTACGTTTCTTTCATAAGCATTTCTTTCGGGATTTTAACTATCCTGGAAAATGACAATTTTTAAAGAGACTAAAATGAATAGAAAATGTATCATATTCTGCCTCAAAACTGGAGAACAACTCCTGAAGTGTCTGTCAGCTGATACTTTGACATTTCTGTTTTTGTGATCCAGCAGTCAGGAGGGGAGAATTGTCAAAAAATATCTGTTTCTATGTGAGGTCTGTGCTTCAAGCATCCATGGAGAAAGATAATTGATGGCTGCTAGCAGTTATGCATGTCCAGTTCAAAAGCGGCCTTGTTYTCACAGAACATATTTTCTGAAGATTCAATGTCCTTAAAGAACCTTGAAAGGAACACTGAAAAAGTGGGGCATACAAATAGGATTTCTCTCAAAAAAATCCACCCGTCCTCCAAAACCATGAGGTATACCTGATCAGGAGCTGTATAGCAATGGTCTCATTTTGAGTAGAAGAGTTCTGTGGGATTTTTCTGCCCCCACACAGATCTGTATGTCTGCAAAGGAGCGGACCAGAGAAGCTGAAGAAGATCAGCTTGCCAAAACCACAATCAGATTAAGTGCTAAGAGCATAGCCATAAGACAAAAAAGAAGAGCATGGTCTGAAATGTTATGTTTAGTTCAGTTGGTTCTTTGAAATAAGTGAGTACTTTTTCACAGTACTCTTTCAAGAAAACAGAAGTAATCAAGATAGCAGCAGTAGGAAGACACAAGTAACATTGCAGTTGAACATCGCCTGTGTGTGAAAACCAGATAAACTTTTGGTTTAGCTAGAACATTTTCCCCAGTGGTGGCTATTCCCAAAGCTGCTTCCTGCACAACTGAGAGCATAAGCTGAATTATTTTTAAAAGCATAAGTAGCAAAGTAGAGCAATTTTTCTGAATAATTCATCCCTTAAATTTCTTAATCAATTGTTAGAATTGCATGCATCCCTCCATTATTACATGCCAACCACAGAAATTTAATGCAGAAAATGTTATTTATTTTCCTTTGATGTAGTTAAATAATTGAAGGTTCTGAAAAGTGCCCTAGAGTTGCTGTTAAAAGAGACTTTAAATGTAGCTTGTAATAAAACAATAAGTATTTCTAGATTAAAATAATCTGACTGAAGTATTTACATCAGTCAATGGCCTTTTTACTTTGATTTAGAGCACTGAAGAGATTAAGTTTTAAGTCCTGTCAGAAGAACAGTTCCTGCAGTAGCTGTTTCCATGAAGAGAACACAAAGCTGAAATAGGATTCTGAAGACTATCATCAGTTTGAAGGCCAGGAAGTTTTATTTTTTATTTTACAATATTAGCATTTTATTAGTGATTTAATTAGATCTGCTTTGAGCAGGAGGTTGGATGAGATGACTCCAGAGGCCCCTTCTGTGTTCCAGCTTCTGCCATTCCAGTGTTTCTAGCACCTGTATGAAAGGCACTCTGAGCAATGGAAAATTATTATAGAGGCAATGACAGTGACCATACACAGAGAATTTGATGCATTTGAAAATACACTGCCAATGAAAGAGAAGTATCTCTACTTTTTTTAATTTATAGATTAATTCAGGTGTTATAAGCAGTTACGAAGTATTCCCTTTGGTAACTGAGTGCCTTTCACTGTGAAATGAATACATGCATGTTGAAATATGCACACATAYACCCACTCATATAATTGTGCTCAATGTGTGCATGACTGTGTGTCTATACAGACAGATACAAGCACTGTATATAATTAAGGCTAAAAAATTACATTGCAGACAAATAGGTCATTAAAATTACAACGTGATGCTCTCTGGGTTGACTTAAAACTTAGGCAAGTACAGAATCAAGCCCAGACTAACTGGGCAACCTGTTCAGCTGAATTGACAGCAAATTCAGCATATTAGAGGGAAAGATGCAGTCATGAATGGAAGGAAATAGATTTGTGCATCAAGTGGAATAAATTTCTATTATACCAGTCAAAGGTTTAATAAAGTATTTCTACTTCAGTTTAACTCTGCTTATTACTAGTGGTAAGTAATATTCTACTCAGTCCATCTCATGAATTCTTACAGGATATGTGTGCTCATATTTGTTTAAAGCTAGCTAGGAGGAACCACATGGCACAACTGCTACATTTGATATCAAATCAGGAAGTGTGATCATAAAGTAACAAGAAAAAGAATTAGAAATTCTTCAGATTGTCCACAATTGATGTGATTACATATCTCAAAATRGAGAAAAGCATTGCCATGGAATGTAAAAGAAGAGTTCATACAATTTATGTCTGAATGAAAGAACTTTATGATTTTTTTTAGTCTTTTAATGAAGGTTTGTATGCTTATGGAGGTTTGTATGTTTATGAAAAGAGRTGAAAGATGAGAGAAGATAGAGAAGAGGAGCAGAATGCCAAACACATCACCRAAATAAGGGCTTGGAGCATAGCCATAACAAAAATAAGAGATAGATATGTTTTTATCTGATTCTGCTTGAGGGACCTGAAGCTGTGAGCAAATAAACTGTCTGCTGTTGGATTCTTCCTACAAGGGAAATGGAATTCTGTATATTTTTTGTAAATAAACAGGATGGCAATGATCAGCCATTTCTCATCCTAACTAGGATTGGCCTGACCCCAAATTTGGCTAATCACWGGGGTCAGCAACAATTCACTTCCAAATGTTAAAACTTAAAAGCCTGAYATTGTGCCATCACAGAAGGATTAGAAAATTGCTCATGCAGGTTTCTACTTTGTTTCTGGTTTTCCATGTACAATTTTGGTCAATATTTAAGTACTATTTTATTCATATGTCAAATTATACCTATAAATATGAAAAGCACATCTGACAACAGAGCCATACAGAAGAACCTCAGTGAAGTTTTACATTGCTAGAGTMATGATTTGTATCTACTTCTATTATTAACTATGGCACTGTATTAGAATATTTCCCCTTCAAATTCTGCATTTAGCAAGATACAAATGYTCACAACAGTTTAGAATGAATAAGAATTACTTACTGCAACTATTTCTCCATTAAATTTACCTATTAATTTACATTAAAACTCTTGTGAGGAAGTCTTCTCACTTCACCTGCTGCAAGTTTCTGCTGAATGACCATGTCAGGAGCAATCATACTCAAGGTCAGACATGCAAAAGGGGAAAGAGAAGATGTGGATGTTCACATCAAAAACAGCTGTATATTATTTGATCTTGGCAGAATTTGCTTTTACCAGTGTAGTTCCTGCCATGTGAAATATTAACCCAGCTTAAGTAGTCAGTAAGGGCCCTGGTCTTCTAAAGTGTGCTGAAATACATGAAATAGGAACCACTGTGCAGGCTGATGTTTGATTAATAGGCCAAAAAAAAAAAGAGGGGGGGGGACACAAAAAGACTAACCTTTCATTAGAGAAATCCAGTTTTGGGGGGAGCAGAGAAATAGATGAATCAAGACCGTTCTAAGGCAGCTGCATGGTAAAGGAATATTCACTACAGTAGTAGCGCTGASAAGACTGACTGAGAAATTGAGACAGAATTATGCTTCAAGTACATATGTCAGATGCATTTTCTTACAACTGTCTGGAACTATGGAGAACATTTTGAGGGTTTGATGGGTGGTAACAGAGCTTTCCTTAAACTTGTGTGGATCTAGAGCTCCAAGAAGACACCAAAGATCTCCAACAGTGGTTGAAGAACATGATGTCCACCTGGACCAAACATTTTGTATTCAAGACTAAATTACCTAACATATAAGTTTGCTTAATACGGATGATACCTCCTAGTCAGTCAAAAATTTGCATATTTCTCCTGATAGTGTAGGAAAGAAGCTGTGCTACTTGCTATGGTATTGAGGTAAAACAGAAGAGCATCTCTTGCAATATGACAATTTATTTCATTTTCATTTTCCTTTCTTGTGTATGCAGCAGTTAAGGATCTCGGACGTAACAACATGTACTGAGGTTTTTTCCAGGAAATAGAGACACCAATGGACATAACTGGAAAGTCTTTATCAGATTACAACCAAAAAAACCCCACAAATCCAGCAAATTCTTATTTGTTCAGGAAATATTATCTATTTTTAGAAACATATTATATTAACAATGTGATTTTTTCAAATACAGAACCAGAACTGAGTCTTAAAACTCAATCAAATTCAAATTCTTTTTATTTTGTAAATTGGAGGATTTTGTCTTTTTTTTCCTTTTATTTCTTAATCCATTCACCCAATAGATTGAAAGATATTAGCATCTTTTTCTTCTTTTACCAACTTTCTCAATTTTTAAAGTTTCAAAATTTCAGGTGAGAGAAAGTATAGGAAAATGTGCAGACTATACTCTTCATGATCTTYTGAAAAGTTGATGAAAACAAAACTTTTTCATTTAGAGTCCAGGTGTTCTATTTTATTTTATTAATTTTCTGCAAATATTCTTGATTAAAAAAATCTTTATATAATTTATGAATGTTGAATTTACACTACTGTCTTTAATGAGACACAGATGAAAAAAGATATCTCAGAAAGAGTTTCAGATTGAACATTCATTTATACTAAATTTTGGGACTGGATTTAGGACAATGGTAAAATGAAGTCATATGTGAATTCTATTCCTATGGATGTACATGGATTAATGGAAATGAGAATCCATATTTGAGTCATTTAGAGAAAATGCATGGCAAACAGCAGAGCTTTTTAGTGTTTCCTTTATACGGAAGTATAGAAGTAAACAACAAGCAAACAAGTAAAGTTTCCTATACTAAAGGTGTATTAAGCTACTGACTACCAAATCATCACTGCACTTACTTACACTTCAATTACTCTCAATAACTGCTGAGTATAGCAACATCAGATAAATAGTTGCTCCGTCAGCAGACAATTATAACAAATGCTTTTTCTCATACACAAATTTATGTTAACATGTCATGAAAAGATCTGATTTTTCTTCAGTTTTGTTGGATGGYTGGGCAGGAGATTACTTGTTTCTTGCAATTCTGAAGAAAAAAATGTGTTATGTGGAAAATTATAAGCATTAATATTTTTGGAAGTTTTTTAATGAGCTGCCTTTCAGCAAAACAATTCCGGGTCATCCAACCTCTGTTGGACTGGTGGAGGAGAGACTTTTCTTTTTAAACAGAAATATTCCTGACTTATTTGTATCTATGAAAATATGCAGAGACAGCAATAAAAAGCTACAAGTATCTTATGAATTCTCTCTAAAATACTGTGSATTTCCACTGAATTTCCCAAATTATGAACACAAAATTGAGTTACATTTCTATAAGATTTAGAATGTGGTAACAAGCATCATTCTCAACTGAAGGACAATATGGTCTTCCCATRCAGGTTATATTCATTGCAATTTTTGCTTAAGTGTTGCTATATGAAAGTTCTACTAAATTTTGTCTAGTTTGTAGCAGCATTCTTGTTGCAAGAGATGAAGTTGCTCATCAGCTTTTAACCAGAATTCCAGAAGATAGCAATGAGATTTTATCTTAGTTGATTGCACAAAACATCTTTCCTTGTGAACTGCAAACTAAAAATAGCTACAGCTTGGGAGATAGCAGCAGGACTTCCTAGGTAGGAAGCTTTACGTAYAGGGACAAAATACGTGCAAAAGAAGAAGTCTTTGAGGGTCTTTCGGAGGAGTTTACTTCTAACAGACTCTTTCCTCCTTAAGTAATTAGTAGAGAGAATTTTCTAAAGCAGGCCCTATTAATGTAATTTAAAACAMCTTTTCTCAGTCAGAAGGAAGAGATAAAACTCTTAATAATTGAATTATTTTACCACTTTATCCATTTAGCCCATAGAGAATTATTTTAACCCATTTAAAGATAGCTACCTAAAATGGCTGTGGGGATTCTGCCAGGCAGGGAAAAAGAAAGGACAGTGGGAAGTGCAATAGGAGAAAGATTCTCAGGAGTCAAGAGGATGTCCAAGCCACAAATACATTCCAATAGTTCACTAATGAGTGAACATTTCACATGTCTTACTGCCTGCTATAATCACTCATTTGATTTAAACAACATTTGGTTCCAATGTGTGTTTCATTTCCAAAAGGCGGGTAAAAGTCTAGCTGAAAACCATATTCAGTGTTGTCTTTGCTGTTTTGATTAATTTCTAGGCAGGATGACTGTGGTTTTGGTTTCTTTGAGCACTGGTATGAACAGTTTCCAAAGTTTGGCTCTCCGTTTACTACGACCAAGCCTTGTGGAAGCTAGATTCCTTGTTAAAACCTGGTTGAAACTCAGAATTTGATCTACACAGGAAATGCTGACATTTGAGGAGGGTGAAAAAGGAGCAAGCTCAAATTCAGATTGAAACCTAATCATTTTCTGAACTTTCTGTAGGGAGAGATGCCAGGGGGTAAAAATTGCTTCAGAAAGAATGAACTGYTTGAGATTTAGCAACAACCTGGGTGGCCCCTGTAAACTGGGGGGCCATGAGCTCGTCTAATTTCAGAAAATTCAAGATAGCCTAAAGCATCCAATGTGTTGGAAAGAAAGTCCAGAATCCCTTGACACCAGCAAGACCCTGCAGCATTTTCAACTKCATGGCAGGAGGACAGGAAAAATTAAAAATGAAAAATCTCTGATCTTCTGAAAAGATTCAAATTAACTAATGTCAGGATTGCCCAAAGTGTCCTGATTCATAACACGGGACATCCTTGCAGCTGCAGATCCTGAACTTTTAGGCTGCTAAATGTTCTACTGGACAGAGGTAGGCATGTAACCCTCTTCAGTCACCATGACAGCTCAGTGCACTGAGATATTTTGCTGCAAACAAAATATTTGTGAAAAACTGATTTTCAACCCTGAAATGTCAGAGGAAATAGGCTCACTCCATTATTGATGTAAATTGGCTGCTTTCAGGCGTATTAAGGACCCTGTTCAGCAGGATTTGCATTAGTCTGCATGAGGTGCCATTTGAAACTCTTGTGTATTGTAGTAATCAGTCCAGGGAACACACAATATAAATGTACAATTCTTGACAGTGGCTGAAGAAAGAGTGAAATTTTCAAAAATAAAGTTTATCTAGAAACCAAGTTCCTCCAATTCCATGGGAGGAAAAAAAAAACAAACAAAAAATAAACAAAAGAAACCCCCAAAACACTGCTCCTTTCCCCCTCCCAAAAGATTCCTCCTCTCAATTTTCAAACTTTCCTTGAAAAATGCCATTTAATTCTACTTTAGTTGCTGATCTGCTTTCCAAAGAAGTAATCAAGAAAGACTCTGCAATAAGTAAAAGAGGTAAAGTAGGAAAAAAGATTAAAAAAAAATAAGTCAAGGAAAATGTCTCATCCTTAGTCACCTCCTTTCTGCAAAACAACGAAGTCAATTAGTTTGAAACAGAGTATCTTTACTTGCCAGCCTGCAAATGGTAGCTGAACTACATAAAAGTCAGACAGAATAAATTTCTAATTCCAAGGTAACACACAGTGGATAGCAATTACTTTGATTTTCAGATAGGCCAATATGGAAGCATATCTACTGAAGGGGAAAAGGTCACTTCTCGATAAATAACAATTCCACTGGCTCTATGCCTACAGCAGTAAATTGTCCCCAGTTCCATTCAGTTTTCTTTGGTACTTATTCCTCTTTCAGCTACAAAATAATWCGTTGTTCAAAAAATTATGAATTGGCTGGACTGATTAGCTTCCAAGCTACTGTTTTTCACGTTTGGTGATGAGATAGTGAGCACTGATGGACTTGCTCGTCACAGATTGACTTGCAGTGTTTTTACAGCAGCTGAAAGTATTTGAGTATATTATGTATCTTAGTTCTATTAGCAAACCTGCTCTTAGCCTTGGTACCAAGGTAGCCACATGCTGTGAATACACACTTCTACTTCCAGTCGTGTCTTCTCTTGGAAATAAAGGAACAAGACAATCAATCAATTATTCTGTTCATATAACTCAGAAAACTGTCTTCCTGTTGAGAACAATGGGCCTTGTTCTTCACTTCATTGTACAGTCTTTTGCTAGTCTGACACTRTTGAGAGACTATTTTACTACTGCAAAGCTACAGCAATACATAGGAGTAGTCCTGGAAAATCCTGGAAAAAAAAATGAGTGGATTCTTCTTCTTAAAAAAAAATCAATTTAATTCTTTTTAGGATTCTGTTCTTATCATATTTCATCTTGTTCTCTGCAATGCAGAGACACGGAAAAATAGTTATGGGTCTTGACTTTTTTTCCCCCTAGGATAAATTCAACAAAGTGGATTCATGTTTCATGTTTTGAAGCCACATTGAATCTTGAAATATCCATTCCCTTATGCTTTCACAATATTACTGTATCCAATCCACCTCTAAATACAGTAATGATATGTCCTTGATTTTCTTTCGTTAAACAGAAAAAAGTTTAATTCTACCCATAATGCATAGTTCAGATTAAGGATCCAATTTTGATACTTTCAATTTGAGAAATGGAACATGAAATGCTATTTACCTGCAACACCTCTGAAATCATGAAGTACTGCAGTTTCTGAGGAACAATCTCTAAGCAACTGAAAAAGCATATGCATACTTATACTTACATACACACTTGCATGAACACATACAAACACAAATACATGCATACATGTACAGAATTTTTATTGTGTTCCAACATGGAATGAGAAGAGTCTATAGTATTTGGCTTTAAAACCCTTGTAACACATGGGTCTTATTAAAGTATACCTCAATCTAACTGTGGCTGAGCAAACAAAAGTGGTTCCACATGGCTGATAAAAAGCCTGATCGAGAATAGGAAAGAAAAATGTTTCTACTTGCCTAGCTGCCTCCGAAAATCTGCAGATCGAGGACTGAATTATTCTGCCTCTACTGAAGTGTATGTAATCACTGAAGTCTGACCATATCTCCATYCAAATGAGAGGGAAAATGTCAGATGTATTCAGCTAAACAAAGCCCAGTGATTCCACACTGAACCCTAATGAGAGCAGTAGCTGTACATGCCAGYCTGAAAGCTTTCCTCCTCTTGCACCTTACAGTCTATAATCTTCCCATAGCATTATAAGGGTAAAGAATTTGGGAGCTAAATTGAGAATTATGTTCCGATATCACCTTCGTTTAGAGGAATGAGCTTTAAATACTGTAATGTTTACCTGTTCCCTCTAACTATAATAAGTAAGTACAATAAATATTTTTTGTGTTTCCTTCTTACACTTAGTACTTCTCCTGAGGAAGAGAACTTGTAAAATCATCCACAAATTACTGCTGGAATGTAAAGGCACACCTGTTTAACAGCAAAAATGACACTATACAACAGTCTGAAACAGCTCTCTATTTCTTCATTGGATACAGTTATGGTCACACACCCAATATATCTGCTCTACTTCCTGACAGAGTACTGCAACGCTGAAGTTTACTGYACTATGTCAGAGAGCTGATGCTTAATCTGCTGATATAGAAATACAAACAGCTTCTCTCATTACACAGCTGCTAATAAGTGATCAAATATTTCCAAACTTAGATCCTCATAAATAGGGAGGCACGAAGAGATTCTAAAAGAGTTGCATAGTGCAAGCACGCCTGTACCAGACAGACAAACAATCCCGTGAGAAGAACCTGTGAACCAATACGGAAAAGGCAGAAGATGCATTTACTTACTCTAAATAGCACTTAATTTCCTGAAAATGCTACTGATATCAATGAGGTATTCTGAAATAAAGTACTGCTCAGCAAGAGTAAAGTTACAGGCATTTACTTCTTCAGAAATAATAGAAATATGATTAGCAATTAGGACTGCTGTTAAGATCAAGCAATTTTTTTTTTAACTACTGGGAAAAAAGGTAGCAGTGAAGGAAGCAAGTGGGAGGATATAGAAATTGGGAAATTATACAGTTTTCAAAGTACTCTCCTCCCATCTCCAGTTTGTTTCATATATTTATATTCTTTAGCTCCATTTTTTCTTCTCCATCACCACTGAGAACCTTTTCATCTTCTTCTTCCACTCTTCCAGGCATTGCTTCATTTCTCCTCTTTGAGCATCTGTCATTAGAGTTGATGGCTTTCCATTTTCCCAATATACAATATCCTTATGCTTAAATGAGTGGTCATCTAGCATGAACCTCACCACTGTACAAAAAATCTATAGAGATATGTAACATACAGACAATTTGATGAAAAATAGGTTGGAGACAGATTACAATTTTTTCTTTTTTTTTTCTTTATTTTTTTTTTCTTTTGTTCTTGTTGCTTTATCTGCTTTTACATTTTTTCTTTCCCAGGAGCCAGAATCAGAATGGAAAGAGGCAATAACTGGCTATGACTGGATTCAAATAAAAAGCCTCAGGTACTCACCCTGGGGAGAAATGAGAGAGAGAGAAGAAAAAAACTTTACATAAGCTTTAGCTCTATCTCGAAAGTATTGAAATCTTGTTCAACTTCTTACTTTACTAAAATGCAAGTATCAGCTTCCTCAGTGCAACTTAAATCAGATATGAAACGACAAATGGAAAACTCTGTTCATATATTCCACTTTATAAGAAGAGACCCTACTGAGSACATGATTTAGAACTAATCAAATAACAATGAGAAAACCGTCATGACTACAGTGTTTGCATAAGATTCAGTGATATTTTGGGATCACAGTATTCATTATACCTCAATTATCAAATATTATGTTTTCATTAAAGCATATTCTATACGCAGAAGTATACATGAATATGTTATATCATTAAAATAATATTGGCAGTTGTATATTTTAAATAAATTTCGAACTTTAGAAATAAATTTAAAGGCTATTTTTCCTACTCTAGTGATTGTCATTTATCGAGTTTGATAAAGAGGAAAACTTAAAAATGCACAGAAAGCCCACAACATTTCTACCTTGGGCTAGGAGCTACCTAATGGAGCAGACCCCTCTAAAGATAAATAAATGATTTTGAAGAAAAATGTAAGCTCAATATTGTTTTTGAGACTGGCCCGAAACAGTTATTAGAACTACCTATCATAATGGCAAATATTAGTCTTTTCTTCTGCCACAGCAGGAGGAATATTCTCTGCTAGTTTAGCTGAAGTAACAGGAGAGAATGTTTTTGATTCCCTGTTGAGACTACAAGGCAGGAGGAAATTCAAAGGGTGCTTGGCTTCCTCCAAAACAATTTCATCTAGCATCATTGTCATCTAGCATTACATGTGTTAACACACACTATTTTGAGGGCAAAAGCGAGAGAACATGAGCATACTCTGGTCTTCTCCCTTCAGTAGATAATGGGATCAAAGAAATCCAGACAGCAAAAATAACATGACTCAGATTCATTACCATTAGAACCTTAAAGTTCATTCATCTGCTGAGTCTGTCTTACACTCATCTCTAATAATTATACAGCTTACTATATAATTATTAATCATATATATGTTCATATACATATTCACTATATATAGTTTATTTCAGAAGTCAGAATGAATGGGAATTTTTAAAGTAAAAAACATTTTAGAATCTTTTGTTTGACAAATCCATTTTGATCACCTCCAAAACAGACTAGCAATAAAATAATGCTGTAGGCTGTAAGACCCAGTGAGGCATTCAAGGACAACATGATTTTTTGAAGATAAACTTATCATGCCTCTTTAGAATACACAAAAAAAAAAAACTTTAAATGGGAAAGGTAGAGAGCATCATAAAGCAGAATCACAGAAGGCTTGAGGTTGGCAGGGACCTCTGGAGATCATCTAGTCCAATGCCCCTACTCAAGTACAGTCACCTAGAGCACGTTGCCCAACATTGTGTCCAGATGGCTTTTGAATATCTCCAATGACRAAGTCTCCACAACCTCTCTGGGCAACCTGTTCCAGTGTTCATAACACACACAACGAATACTCTGCAGCCCATTTTCACCACAGAAATAAAAGGAATGACAACCTCACTAACAGGAAACACTTACAGAATAATAAGTTTCTTGGAAAGATAAATATATTTAAGCTCTTATACTTTATTGATGAATCTACAGAGAATAATTGGAGAAGAGAAATGGGACTTTCATATGTGCTTGTTTCTGGAGAGATAAAGAGTAATCAGAATGACAGAATGAAACAAAATTGTTGGCTGTATTTATGGCAAAAACATTTCACACTCCCCAACTGATTTAAAATTTATTTAYAGTAATATTATGAGATAATATCAAATGTTGATACTATACTTCTTCTATATGTATCATGAAACAATTGTTAAAATGTCATAGATGCAGCACRTATTTAAAGCATTCAGTCCACATCTGAACAACAACATACCTGTAAATCCTGTAAATCATTATATTCACTGGCGACTATTGCAGCTGCATAATAATTTACAGAGGAAATTATTCAGGACAGCAACTACAAAACATCTCTACTAATACTGATACTACTTGCAGAATTCTGTTGCTTAGTTTAAACATGAAAAAATAGAACTAATGTACAACTGATTTGTACTCTACAGCTTTTTTCTGCAGTGTTAATAAAAACTTACCAGTCAAAAGTGACATTTAATATTTTACTGTTGGCATATCTGACAACTTTTAGCTGGCGTGTTCATCCTTCTTTCATAAAGAGAGATTCTATAAATCAGCTTGGTGCTTTCAGCATTCATCAAAGGCTCTAGGCCCCAAAAGACCCAAAGAAGGAAAGCTAGATGGGACCTCAGCAGTTCACCTAGCCCACTGAGGAGATCATCTGYACCTAAGTCATTCCCCAGAGGTGTTTGTTTATTCTGTTCTTAGAGAAGGTCAATGAGGGCTGTGGCCCAGCCTTCCCATGTACTCTATTGCAGGGCTTTGCGGTGGGGGCGGAGGGGAGAAAAACGCACCAGGAGGCCAGGGATGGAAGAGAAAGGGGTAGCCAAAATATGACTGTCAATGAGGAACAAACAGATTGGTGAGCAAGGCGGAGAGAGAGAGATGGGAGGCACATACCTACTGAAGGAGGAATTAGGCTGCAACAGTGAAGCTTAATTTTGAACAGTTAAGGGTTTCAAATCAGCTCTGTTCATGCTTTAATGATGCTTTTCTGAAGTCACAAGAAAATCAGAAACAGAGTGGAAATGAAAAGCTGATTAACAGAATAATTTCTGATATTAACATGAATTAATTTGTTATTCTATTGTTTTTTTTAGATTGTTTGCTCAGATGACAAAAGGAAACACAAACACAAGATCCTATGTTTATAATACATTTCAATTTTTGCTGATCTTAACAGATGATTTCCATGAACTTTAAATAGGAATCATATCAGCTCTTTCAGCACAATGTCTGCTTAAGAGTCATMTGGGTATTTGAAAGCTGGAATGTGTCCTTAACACTAAGATGTGCTAATCTGGAGAGAAAAGTGCAGCTGCCCTGTCCCTCTCCTGTAATTCTGAATGTGCACCCTACTCTTCTTACATAGGGTTAGGTCACCTTTTGACCTTGCTAAGAGATCTGTATACGTAGGGAGAGTAAATACTGAAGTTAATTACGTTATGCAGATGTGAAGGGAAAAAATTGCTGTTAGTAATTTCCTAATGATATATTTATGTTCTAAGAAATTAGATTTCATTCATAATTCAAGAATACAAATACATCAGACCACCTGACTGTAAAGCAACTATGCACTACTATTATCAGTTCTGTACTTCAGCAGGATTGGCCACAGGAATGAGGGATACAAGATTAGGATCTATTTACAGATCCTTTTTTTGCTGACAGAATATAGACATAAAGGACATGTGATCGGGTGCTGTGTTACCCCAAGATAAATAGAAGGGGATTACATAGCTACACATGCTTCTCCACAGAGCTGGATGAAAGAGCACCCAGGTAATGCTCAGGCAAGTCTGAGATGTGCAGTGCTCCTAGAAATTCTGCTGAGCCAAGGACGAAAAAATATTGGCACCGATTTGAAAAGAGATTCAAATAYGGTTTGCATAATGCTGACACAGGAAACTGTGGTTAAATTCTCTCCTTCCTGATCTTTCCCCAGAATTTACTACATGCTTATCCAAGATTGTGAATTTTTAGGAACAATTTAACATTACAGGAGGGGAGGGGGGACAAAGAATCTAAACATACAAAAGTATTTTAGCCACCAGAGTTTGATGATCCATTAGTTTTGTAGGGTATTACTGAAGTCGAGGTGTCTATGYATGTGCTGGAGGTCAGAAAAATGTTAGAAGCATTCTTTCCTCGGGGTAAAAAATGGACTTCACAAACCAAACTGATAAGAAAAGAGCGAAACTTTGTAAACTCAGAGGAGAATTTTAGCATTTCAGTGATTCTGAAAGCTAACAGGTATTTTCCCCTGTGGATTCAATTTGCCCTCAGGATATTTAAGCATAGATCACCAGTTCAAGGATTAGTGCGTATACTCTCTCCTCCCAATGCAGAAGTCATTTGTACAGCTGCTGCCTTGGGAAACATTCAATAATCTTTCATTCTGAAAAGTCGTAAGTAGTCACTGTAGCCAAAAAGTCATTTCTGGACATGCGCTGCCTTTTTGCTTTGGCTTCTACATATTTTATACGTACATGCAAGGTACAGAAAAAGCTTTATAGCGAATTTGTTATGTTCTAAGACTGAAAAATCGTGGAAATAACTGGTTGGAATTTTAATGCCTCTGAAGTCCTAAATCAGAGCACTAACAGGACAAATGCATTCAAAAGAATGAAAGTGGACAGATCTGGATCTGAAGCAGGGCCTAACRTATGGGAATAGATAAACCTGTCTATAGAAAAGAAGGGCTCAGGGAATATTGCCAACAGTCAGCTGAAACTGGCTCTGCTCACAGCTTTGAAATGTATATACTGTCTCCTCTCCAAGCCTTTCTTTCGATTTGATTGCTTCTGTTTCCAGTCCAGAAAACCTATCAGATACCAAGAGGCTATTCTTTTTTTTTTTTTTTTTTTTTTTTTTTTTTTTTTTTTTTGACCACCTAGTAACAGGATGATCTGGAAATCTTATGAGAACTGTACTTCAGTTTGGCAGACATGCATAGTTCAAACAGGCCCCAGTCTAAAACCCTAAAGTCAGTAGAAAAGCTCCTTGAGCCTGAAGCCCAGACCCAAAACACATTTAGAAGTCCCACGCCTGCATATGGCTCCAGCGGTGTATTTGATCAAGGAAGCATAATGTGACTTCAGTCAGGCTCCAGCTAGGATGAAGCATGCTGTAGGGATAAGGGATAAATGAAAAGCCAAATTTCTGAGTGTTTTTCCAAGTCAAACAAAGCTGCTGAACTTTCTGGGGTTTTCTTGGCACTTCTAGTGCTACTGGGAATTTGAATGGTGCCTCTCCGAGGATAACTGACTCCCTCTGTATGCTATTGTGATTCTCCAAAAAAGCAGCATTTTTCTCAATCTTTCCAGGCATAGTCACGTTCTTAATAGAGACTGGAAAGAGCAGGAAAAGAAAGGGAAGTTCTACAAAATCTAGATTAATATCTATATTAAAAAAAAAAAAGTAAAAATTGGATTACCTCAACAGGTGATGATCCAGTTATGTTAACAATTCATTACAGGATTTTATTCCCCTTATTTACACGTGGAACTTCCACTTTCATTTAKCAATTCAGCCTCAGCAGGACAGAAGATTTAAGAAGATTTATATCTGTAGCTTCTGCTATACATATTTTAAGGAAGAAAACTGAACTTAACTGCACAAAGGCAGAAGAACTCTAACTTACAGAACTAAGACTATGCTGAAAATGGAAACATCAGTGGTATCACAGCAGGGAGTTGTTACAAATGCAAGTCACATGTCATTTTTAAACTTCACGCTTTATTAAGGCAGGCCCTTGTTGAAGTGATAAGATGGAAATTTTTATTTGCTTTAGTTTTGCCATTTCAGTGAGTTTGCTGCCATTGGTGCACTCTTGACAAGAAAATTTGGATCATCTAAATGTATTTTTTTTCAGCTACTATTCAGGCAATATATTTGATTATTTGGGTTTGAAAACTGTGTTAACCCTCAAGTAGATTAACTTTTTTTTTTCCTCAAAGCCAAAAGCTCATTAAAAAACTTACTAATTTTAGAAGTCTTGGACTACTGTTTTCTCCACTGTGACTGAATGAGACAATCTCTTTCAGCTACTCTGATCAGTGTTTCTCTATCTAGATCATAGTGTTCAGATCCCTTGGGAAACTGSCTTGGAAAAGGGGGAGGAGAAAGGCAATTGCCTAAACAGTAATTTCTGCTAATTAAATTATACTAATAAAAATCTGCAAAGAATTTTTATTCAGTCAACAAAGCAGCAGTTTACTGTTGTTTTTTGAGGTATAAAACTTCTAAATATTTTTCATTCTGCAGAAATCTAAATAGAACCTCACCACAAACACATGCATTTATTGTTAGACTGTCAGAATGCCCAAAACATGCTTGGCTTTTTTGGTTTTCCTTTTTATGCAAAAGAAAATACAGTGAAAACAATGAAATTAAAACTCCAGTAACTGCATGAGATAAGGGATTGCTTGTGTCCCCATGGGCATCCAGACCAAACACCATTCTTTTTATTATGGCATTGCAGCAGATTGAGTGCTGAGTAATTTGCCTTTTCTCTTAACTGACTTCTTTTAGCTGGGAGCTGGGGAGAGGTGGGAAGAGGCTGAGTTAAAATTCACAACATCCTTGTGATAAAAGAACCCCCAAAAGGCAACAGCTGTTTAAAGAGAAAACATAGCAGCTTCAGAGGCCATCCAAGCAGGGTATGTTTTTTCCCCTGATCTATCACCTAGACTAACAACGAGTCTAAAGACACCACATGCAGTCGCTGACAAATGCCAGGCACGCACTAAAAGCTGCAAGGATATGTATGCGCCGAGTATTTCCAATCACTCGTATTGCGACACTCAGTCCTATGAATGTT
The DNA here is from genome assembly GCF_003343005.1 of Rhea americana. Lineage (NCBI taxonomy): Eukaryota > Metazoa > Chordata > Aves > Rheiformes > Rheidae > Rhea > Rhea americana. The sequence goes on along the minus strand of NW_028185694.1, from coordinate 1,384,926 downwards.
GTGAAAGTTCATGTGTGTTACATTATAAAAATTATGAAAACAGTTTAGTTTAGGAGAGAAGAAAACAACAGGAATTCAACATTTAAAAGTGGAGGATCCCTCAAACTGTATTTGCATTTGTGTCCCAAAGGTGGGTCTCAGCGTGCTGGAAAAGAGATTCATCCAAATTGCACTGCAACCTAGTAAGAACCAGGGAAAAAGATTTAAGTTCAAGGCAGGTGAAAGAAAGACCAAAATCCAGAAGTGAGCCATATCTTTTACAAGGAGACAGAAAGCTCAGAAGCAGCTGGCTGAAGTAAATGGCCTGATGGGAACAGAAGAAGGCTTGGCTGCCAGCTCCCCAGGACAGCTTTAGACCTAGGACCGAGGAATTCACCCCAGCAGGCAGGGTCATTCAGTGAACTCTGAAGCCCAGCTTTTTTTATCTGCAACACAGCAGATAAATACTAGCTGAGAAATACTGAAGCATCTAAAAGCCTGTTATTAAATACAATCCAGAATTACACTTTAGGGCTTAGCTATTCTTTATGAAACCTCATTTCTCAACTGGCCGTATGTCTTGCCAAAGCAAATGTCTTTTTCACCCTTCAGCTTCTCAAGAAGTTCTCCTAGGCTAATTTACTCAGTGTACTGTCTCAGTCTAGGAATGTTTCCACTGAGGAAAGCAGGAAGTAGAGGCAATATAGGCAACTTGTACCTTAAAACACAGCTTAGGTTGCACTAACCACTGTGGGTGCTGGTGATGGCAGCTGCTGGATTTGGGGGGAGTTTCCTCAAGCTGGCTCACTGCAGCATAATACTTTAAGGAAACAAGTACAAGAATGTACTATGGCTCTGGAGAAATGAGAAAAATACTAATCTGCTAGAGTATGAGTTTCTGATTTAGGCTTATCATCACTTAAGTTAACTAAACACTTAACTACAAGTCTCAGAGTGCTCATAATCACCAGCATGCTCATGAGCTTTTGTTCTGCTTGCTATTATACTAACCTCAAGTTCATTGCTGCACTGCCAAAGAGAGACACAGCTTATTTATCTTCTATGCTAGGTCTCAGTTCAATGAAGCACTGCTGCACAGATTTTTAAGGAAATGTAAGCCATGTTGCTGAGCACTTTGCCAAGTTGAAGCACAAGGCATCTTAGGTGGTGAAGTCAGTACAGTTTACAGATATTGGATGACCACACGAGCCTGAGCTGAGGCTGAAGAGAAGACACACTTTTTGGCTAAGAAAAGTATAGCTGATTTTCTGCGGAGAGGTGAGGGTGGCAGGGTGGAGGTCACATTACTGTGTCAGTACTGTGTACTTTAAACCTATTCCTACTTATAATATAGTGATTTGCTGATTTACTCTTCACAAACAGCACAGTAAGACATGCTGTATAATAGAGAAATGCAAATTAGTTGTCTGGCAATGTATAAAATGGAGCATTTTTTTAATAGAATCTATATTGCTGTTCTTGATTTTTCCCTTGTTAAAATCTTTAATCTTATCTATATGACTGTTTACATCTATTTTCCTGAATACTATCGGAAGGTATTGGTAACAAAAACATACCTAATATACCCACTAAAAATAATCAGTGAACACTGAACAATATTACTTCTAATAAAAATTTATGGTATGAACCTTGCATGAATATAAGGTTTGAAATATTAGAATTAAAACTTTATTCCTCTAGCAAAGGTAGGGCATGAACCACTCTATCCTGGGAGTGACCCTATGACTCAGGCATGCAGTTCTTTCCTCAGTTCTTCCTTACCCTTAGCACATGGTAATTTGCTCCTGACCATTTGTAAAATATGGCCCACCCTATAATGACTCATTCACCTGTTTTTATAACCTTATGCTTCGTCTGCATTTTCCAGATATTTTGCAAATGCAGAGGACAGGAAAGTAAAACCAAGGACTCCATTTACCTACCTAGAGCAACAGACAGATAGTTGAAATAGATGAGATATGGGCATACATTTTTCAGGCAGGTCAAGAAGTAAAAGTCAAATTAACTGGAGCAGATGAGAAGAAAAGAGATCATATTTAACCACGTATTTAAAAAAAGCAGAGGGGAAAAAAAAAACAAAACCCAAAAGCCAGCAATAGCCCTGAGTTCCAGAGTATAGGCAAATGAATATTGGAAAACTATATAACTGAAAAGTAAAAACAGCATATAAAACCATGGAAAGAAATATAAAATTACCCAGGAAAACAAATCCCAACAATACTGAGCATTTTGAGTGTTTCACAGACAAAATATTAATAGATTAATAACTTATGGAAGAGAACTGACAGTTAGTAATGATCTCAGAGAAATGTAAGATTTTTCAACCATAAAAAAAAAAAAAAACCTATCCTAAATTATTTCACCTGACTTTCAAATTGATGATTCTTCCTTTACCAGAAGGAGTAGGAAAGTCTATGATGGACGTTTTCTGTACTACATTTAAATGAACCTTTTCCTCACCCCAGATCCACTTCTCCCACTGCAAATTAGTTTGACAGGTTCCTGGCACGGCTTCAGCAACTTTACGTTTTTCTGGAATTAGCAAAAATGCTAATTTGGGTAGTTTGCTGCTAGCACAAGTTTCTTAGCCTGGCTGAAGCTCCAAGGCTGTCTGAGATAGTACCGTATCACAGAACAAAGGGGCACCTGTCAGGAGCCCCAAGCTAAGGAAGGAGATGGCACCTGAGGAATTAAAATGAGATTTCTTTACACCACATGTCTAACACGGTAAGTAGAGTGCCTCAGGAACAACAGAGATTGCCAGCTTTAAATCAGAGTGGAGGGGAAGAGGGAGGGAAATGTGGTGCATTTCTTTCAATCTGCTTCCAATGAAAGGGTGGGGATGGACTTAGATAAGCTTCCTGATCCGCTTCCACTGAGGCACTGGGAACAATGGAACGGCCAAGCCGCTCGCAGGCCATGCAGGCCATGGGACGTGTACATCTGACTACACCCCTTCCTCTTGGATGAGGTTAAGGCTGCACTCATCCAGAGAGCCCTCAGCCCAGGACTGCAGACTTGCAGCGCGCTGTATCCAGGACTGAGGGCGGTGAGAATGCGAGTAACGGCGTGAGTACAGTGTAGCAAAAGTGAAAAAAACAATTAAGCAAAACCCCTATCAGCAGGGTGACACAAACAGCCTTCCTCACCCTTTGATGGGTCTCTCAAGTTTTCAATACCAATCTGTAGTCCTGCCTATAATCTTTTCAGTTTATTCTAAACTAGAGACTTGGAAACAGGTTTATCTTGAAAGTTGGGCCAAACCAGTTTGCTGTTTTTTTTTTTTTTTTTTTTTTTGT
>NW_028185694.1:1294031-1381578 GCF_003343005.1 Rhea americana | reverse complement strand
GCATCCGCTACAGGAGCCTGCAGGTTTTAGTAAGGGCAAAGCCGCATTGCCCATCCTCACCACACACTGCACAACACTRTAACATAGTGCATAGCAAGCTCAGGGCTTTCCAGCTAGCTTGGATATTTGTGGCAACAGCGCAGATTACAAAACTGGAAGAAAAAAAAAAACCTACAAACCAGATAGTCAGGTATTTATACTACTTCAAGCTCTGTCTTTAAGGTAAGATTGCCCAGGCTGGATAATTTTAACCCTTGCTGGCAACTCACATGGATTTTTTCTCATATGATTGCAATATTCAGGTACCCTGAAACTAATATGAAAACAATATCAAAAGAAATACAAAGATCAGAACCTGTAGTTCATCATTCTCTACAGAGTCTCTACCATAAAAATTGAGGTACATTCAGTAGCTAATATTTCTTCAGGATTTAAACTTGCTAAGGAAGTTACTATATTTTCAGTCATCAGTTGAAACTAGAATATTTTAACATAGAGATGATGAGGAGAAAGAAAGACTAAAAAGTGACTGCTTTTTCTTCCATTACCTACTGCAGCTCCTCCAAAGTGCTGATAATATGAGCGTGCAGAATTTAATTCTAGGGCAAAATGTCATACTAAGCCAAATTTAATCTCTGAGCATTTCTACAAATGCATGATATACCAGGGATTTTCATTAAACAGCCAGTTACTTGGCCATTTTGTCAAATAAATATAAAACAAAATATTTATTCTGCCATTAGTGTTCCTCAGGCATCCATCAAACAGAACAACAACCACCATTTCAAAAACATATATACACACACACTCAATCCTGAAGTTTTCTTTAAAATTTYGTATGCCATTCATCATTTTCAGGTGGAAGGTTCACAAATCCCTGGGCAAATGGAGGCATTTTCATCCCATACAATGCTTACCTGTGCTGTGGAAATGTCTTGCCACAGGACATTGTGTGATGGTTTACACTAATTCAATCCCTATGCTGTTCAATGAGGAAAGAGTAAATTAGGGAGGTATAACTACATTCTTGTTCTGTTCTCATGTATTTTCCTATCCATCTGCTGTTGGTCAAGATCAGATACAGGAAGGTGTTTGGATGGACCCTTGGTCTGCCCATGGCCATTCTTAAATTACCTAACAATATCAGCTCTAAGGAAATGATATCTGGCCTTATAGTATATAACATCCATATTTTAGGTTCTTCTAACTTCGCTGTTTTATTTTATTAGCAGTATGAAACTCCTGACTCCCACAGTTTCAGAATCCTTTGGGATCAGCATGATTTTGGTTTTTTTTTCAAGCCATCACAGTCATCTTTCCATGACCTTACCCAAAGCTAAAGTCTTACATATGAGGATTACATGTTCATATGACCCAACACTTTTATCTGTGGTGATTTTAGGTAATATTGTCTTTGTAAGAGATCTAATCCTCATGTTTTAGGACACATGCCAAAGACTTTTACTGACTGATATCAGAAAGAAACCTTCCTTTGGGCAAGTGATGATCTAATTGTTCCTTTAGAGGGATTTTGTCACTTCTTCCAAAGCACCACAAATTAACATCAGAAAGGAAATATTACAAAATCCTGCTTTCCAAGGATTAAAAGATAAGCATGCCAAATGTATCAAGAGACTGAAATAGAAGATAAAATCCTACTACATAAAATGAGATGTACTTTTAAGACAGACAATGCAAAGTCAATACTGCTTTTGCAAAACTGCCAGGCATGTACAATCTTCAGACATACTTCAAAAGAGCACTTGCTTACCTCAGGCAGACACATCTAGGGAAAGAGTATGGGAAAGTCTGTCCATTATTGAGGTTAGTCCTTTATCATATCATTACTGAATGATAGTGCTGATATTATTTCTATGAAATAGGGAAAATAGAGGCATTGTATCAGATCAGTCACGTATGTCCGTTGACAAGCCATATGTAGGTCCTGTGGAAAGTCTTTAACATAACTTCATTTGTGAAACAGGTTGGAGATGCTCTACAGAGAATGGTTTCTCTTATATGGTAAATTATATATTATTATGAAAGTATGCAGAGATTCATGTTACAAATCATACTGTCTTAGAGGGGTGAATCTGAATATAAACTAGTACAGGAGTAAAAACTCTTTAGGGTATTTGGTATGCRAAATGTTATAGGCAAGTTTAGAGTTATATCTGAATCTACTTCTAGGAAAAGAAATTAGTATAGATTCAATATTTCAGAGTACTTCTGGATTTGGAAATCTATTCTCAAGGAAGCTTATGAGCATTCTAGTAGCAGAGTAAATGCCAAATGGTCAAAGTCACTATTCAAATGAATAGAAGATTTCTTTATTAGTAGGGAAACAATTTCAAAGCATATCTAAAGAACACAGAGACCCTCTATTTACCATCTAAAATTGAACTGCCAAAGCCAAAGTCTAACTGGGAATCTTGAACTGAAATGAAGTTTGTCACTGAGAAACTCTGTCCATCTGGGGAGAATAAGCAAAGACACCTTCAACATTAGATGTGAATAACACCTGTGAGAGAGCTCCAGAACCAACAGCTTGGAATGGAGTTATTTTACCCTGCAAATCTATTTCTAAATTCTGCCACCTGCTGTATACTGTATACCATTCTACAAGGCCACTTGGGGACTGGTTACACTGAGTGACACACATGGAATGCAACCTTTCCCAGCAAGCCATAAGTCTCTGAAGGGGGTGAAAATGGCTTATGAGGCAGAGAATACACCTCATCTAACYTGAGCACGTCTGTGTTTCAGATCATATCAAGCAGGCATTTGACATTGGACTTCCTTGGAGTCAAGGAAGCACTCTAACCATTAGGCTATAGTGGGCTAGCAGGTTTTGAAGAAAAATCTCATCTTGAGGCAAAGAAATAGTCTCAGCAAACATTTGTCAAAACATACCTTCACACAAGGTTTCAGTTTCAACTCATCAGCATTTTCAACTGAAAACACGCTTTGTGGAAAAATTCTGTCCAGTTCTAGTTACTTTTCAGATCATAGGTGCAGACTAAAATGAGACTGAAAGCATTTCTAAGGAAAAGTCATCTACAGACAGATGGCTGAGCTGTGACCCAGATTCTGTCTACACCAGTGGAAATCTGAAATAACCCTGTGGAGGAAAGATAAAAATGACTCTGGTACTTCAGCCATGACAGAACCAACAGTTCAAGAGTTAGAAGCTGGGATTTCTATACTTCATTATTACTTATACATATTTCCTATGAATTCTGGAGGAAAGGTATGACTTCTCACACTTCACGCTTCTCACTGGATAGGCAGCAGAGGTAAAGACAGAAGTTGATGGTAGGGTCCATGCACATGCCTYGAAAGCTGCCTCCAGCTACATAGAAAAGATCAATTCAAAATAATTTCCTCTCTTTTTCCCTGAAAGACTCATTGATAACTTGAATACAAAGAGACAGGCCTCCAGTTTCAGAGTTATATTGGCTTAGTTTAATAAAACCAGCAATGGTAAGTTTTCGTTTACCGTACCCGATGGTCTTTCAAGGAAAAATATTCTGAAATGTGGCAGATACAGAACAGAATGAGTGGCATTGTCATTTACCTTAAACTGTAGTACTATGAAGAAGCTCAACACTTGAAAGAGAAATTTGACTTCACAAGTAAAAGGAAAGTGCGTGTTTCTCAAGTGTATCAACTCTGCTTCTTCTCTGTGTGCTGTGAAAAACATTATCTACATTGATATTAGATTATTCCATTATAATAGTTGTATATCTCTGTGTGATTTGGCAGCTGTTGACAACATTACACTTTCTTTGACTAATTGAGAAAACAGACATCTCTTGCCAAAAATAATTCACAAGAGCTCCACTGCAGTAGCTACCCAACTTTAAATGATCCTTCAGAAAAACACCAAAAAACCCCACCCTTCTTTATCTTCCGAACTCCTTGCTTATCTGTCCTGACGATAGCTTTTGCAGCTGATAAAATATGAAGGGTAGGAGGCATATTTGTGCTATTCCTTTCAAGATACCTTAAAATCTGTTTCTGTAAGTGGGAATGCTCAAGTCCTTAGAAGTGTAACAATCGCTCATACTAGGCCCAACCCAATAAGCAAGTTTAGAGCACGCTGGCTAGATCAGACTCCATACAGAAGGAAAGATGAACCCCTCTTTTATCTCTATTATGTGAAGACTGTATGTTCGGTTACTCTGCTCCTTAGAGGTAATTTTGCAACCCTCAGGCTACCATGGAAGAAGATTGTATGTTTGCTCAATAAGAATAGGGAAGTTGGGTGAGAGGTCAGCTTCTCTTAGTAGCTCCTTCTGAAGTTCTTTCATCCCAGCTTGACTAGCTAAATACTCGCTGCAGCAAAAGAGATTCTGTAGTCATGAGGAGGACTCTCGAATTAATCTTGTTATAACAGTCCCAGTAGAACACAGACTGCTGCTCTATTCCAGGCCCTATAAAACATACAAGTGCTAGGGCTGGAATTCAGTTGCACATTCAGGTGGCCAAGGTGCCTGTAGATATGAGCAGGTTTCTAAGTGCTCATTGTAATCAGTAATGCTTAGAGAGAAATTTCAGTCACCCTGAATTGGACACCTATCCCAGTCAGCTGAACAGCTTAGACGCCACTGCGTATAACGTAATCTTAGACACCAAGCTCTTCTGTAGAAAGCTACTGAATCCTATTCCCTATGTGCAGCGTCTCCAATGTCTGCCCTACTTTTTACTCACCTTGCAGTTAGAGAGGAACTAACGCCACTTCCTCTTCCTTGTGCTGTTTGTAGAGACTAGTTTGGCGTGTATGCTCAGCGAATACCTGCTAAACTAGGTCAGGAAGCAAAATAAGCTACAAGCACCCTACTTTGTGGATTTCCAGGAGGCTTCAGCTGCAGTGAGCCTCAAAGGTGTCAGGACTTTTTAGGAGGTGAGAAACAGGTTAAAATTCTTTTAGAGGGGTTGAGGATAGATCTTCTCCAGTTTGGCCTGCTAGAGAGAAGAAAGAAGACATGGAGAATGGAGAAGTCAGCTGATCAGACCGTATAACAAAATCTATTACGAAACCATAAACCTGTAAAATGAAATACTCAGAAGTCAGAGAAAAGCAATATTAGATTTGCTTATACATTTGTGACCTGATGAAGTTTTTATTATTTGGTCATATGTTTTCTCAAGATAAGCTGCATTTTACTATTTCTTCTAAAACTTTGTATGTGGTGTTAAGAGAGACATGGAGCTACTGGAGAGAGTCCAGCGTAGGGCTACAAAGATGATCAGAGGGCTGGAGCACCTGCCCTATGAGGAACGGCTGCGAGAGCTGGGCCTCTTCAGCCTGGGGAAGAGGGGGGATCTTATCACTGTGTACAAGTACCTGAAGGGAGGGCGTCAAGGAGACGGGGACAAACTCTTTTCAGTTGTCCCGTGTGACAGGACTAGAGGCCATGGGCAGAAATTGAAGCACAGGAAGTTCTGCCTGAACGTGTAGGGGAATTTCTTCCCTGTGAGAGTGACAGAGTACTGGCACAGGTTGCCCAGAGAGGTTGTGGAGTCTCCTTCTCTGGAGACATTCAAGGCCCACCTGGATGCAACCCTGTCTAGCATGCTCTAGGTGACCCTGCTTGAGCAGGGAGGTTGGACTAGATGATCTTCAGAGGTCCCTTCCAACCTTACTGATTCTATGATTCTATGTGTTTATATTAATAGGTACTATAGCCACAAGAAAATGATTAAATTTTATTAAATAATCTCCATAGAGTTTTAATTGTTTTGCATAAACATTCCTAAAATATCCTTCATGCTATCCCAAAAGAAAATAAGATGTTAGCAAAAAAATATATATAAAAAAAGATATATCCATTTATGATTTTCTTCGCCTCCTTCATGGCTTCAGATTATATACTGTTTGCAGCAATCCCCCCAAATAAAGCTACAAGTACCATTGCATCTTATACTGTCACATACATTTTCTTTAAACTTTGATGCCATGTAAATAGCACCACCATATTAACACTGTGGATGTACACCTGTTCTCATAAAGATTAACTTTTCTTCCTAGCCGGAGTAGATCTACAGAAGATAAATGCAGTGAGGTTATTATTTTGTAGAACCTTTAAATTGTTCTTGTCTGTTGAGATATGAGCTTCATACTGTACTCTTTGCAACAGTAATCAGTGCATTGTAAGAAAGGTAATTGCATATCCTCTTATACATAGGTGGAACAGTAAAGAAGAATGAGAAATGAGAGATAAAATAACTGTTTTCACAATGTTTCCTAACAATTCAAGTTAAACAGATATTTCCTGTTCAGCTCCACCTTCACACTTGCTGGACTTCCACCAGAAAGTGCTATATGTAAACCACTTACCATTGATGACTTCAAACTACTTTAATTCTCTCTGTAGATGTAGAGAAGGTGAAATCATTGCTATACTAAAGCTACTATGAATGCTGTAACTGACATCCTTGGCACAGCTTAAACAATGGCCTTTGGAAATACTAAGTTTTATTATGAAAATATAAAGGCTGGAAACAGTATTGATGGTTTCATCGACACAAGCTCAACCAAATAACGGAATAATCCAGCCCYGTTAAAACCAAGTCTACGACTCGCTGCAAAATTACTCACTTTGGCTGTCTTGACATCAATCAGGGACACGTCAGAATGATTAAAAAAAGATACCCAGAAGAACACCTGCAAGCTGTGGGAAGATGGAACACCTGCTCCACTGTAATTACTGAGAAAGGAAGCCAGTATATTTTGGTGTGAAACAATCCTTTCTTCAGATCAAAAGTAAAACATAAAGACAGTAAGTTATTTGTGTAGAACTAGCATCAGCACGGGGGAGGGGAGGGGAGCACGCTTGGGAGCATTTTCTCTGAATTGAAAAAAAAAGAAAAAAGAAAAAAATAAACCAAACCCAACCCACTTGAAAACAACCCTGAAATGGAGGCTTCTACAATGATTTCAAAAGACTTTTTGTAGTATTGCAAAGAGAGAAATGAAGAGGAGTAGGCTTTGACTATAAAACTAGGTTAAGTACCTTTAAACAATTTTCTTCTTACTCTTATTGTCTGTCATCTGAAACCTCCACTATATTTTTTCTAATAATTTATGTAGCAAAAGAATTCTACATATATTCAAACAGAACCCAAAATTACACATATTTCATCCAGAAGGTTTCCCAAGGGCCTTACATTACAGACTCACACTTTCCACCGCTTGAATGTAGCTGTTTCTGATGAAAAAACACTGCAGCTTACGTAAAACAGCATATGAAGTCTTCTGGAAATGTTTATTAGGCATGGTTCATCCAAAACCTCATAGCGTTGCAGGGCATATAAGCCGTTTTAACAAATATTTTCCCAGAAAAGAAAAATAAAAATGATTGGATTCCTTACAAGGCATTATAAGTTTTCACGGGCATAATTTCTCTTCTCTCCTCAAATTTTTAAGCTCCAGCCTAACTGTTTCCCGCTTACTGATCTTTCTGTGAAGGTGATTCCCCTACGGCTAAATTTCAGTTTCCTACTAAAACTTAYGATAAGTTTTCCAAGATCACCATTCTTCTTTGTGACTGGCTAGAAAGTAATTTCTTGATCAAATAAAAAATAAGTTTGAGGAATGTTCTATCGTAGGAATGGAAGAAAATAATTATATGAATAAGATCTCTTCTCACCTGGTGATACACTGGAGTCAGCTGTACTTGAGCAGAGGGAAGAGGAGATAATAACTATGAATGTATTTAATTCTCTGCATAGATTGAACAAACATTAGTACATCTGATAGAACAAGACGAGAGAGAAATCTATGGGTCTTTAAGTGGAACAGACTAGTTTTTAACAAGAAATTTAAATGATATTTCAAAATAGAACTGGTATAGAAGATTGTAATGATGTAAAATGCATTTACTGTGTGAGAACCAAAATACTCCGAAACTGAGAAAAGTGTTYAGAGCCAGTTGTTTAACAGATAAGCCTTTAATTAAAAAGTGGTTTTTCCAGATACCTGTGAAAATGAACTACAGGCTTTATACTCAGCTTTAACACATGTTAGGCAACATGTTAGGTAATTCAGGTGGAATGTGCTCTAACTTCAATAGTTATTACAGAAAGGATATTTTTTAACTGTCCTTAGTACTCAGATGGTTAATCTTTAACTAACTGTTTCACTCTCAAAGGTCCTAGATTCTTCCAATAAAAGTTAATAAAGGTAAGTTGTACTTCAGCTTTACTTCTCTTAACATTTAGATCCTTGTTTGCAATTTTCCCCAATACAGTTGGATATATGTTACCTACAAAAGAATTTGTACATGCATACAAATACCTCTGAATCATCATTTTACTAGCATATTAGAAAACAAAAAAACAAACAACAACAATGAAAAAAACCCAGCCATTGGTTCAGCACCTTCAAGGAAACTTTGCTGGAACTGGTCATCCCTAAAAGCTATGCTACTCTGGATTACTATTGCTTGCAAAAATTCTGCCATTTTTAGCTTTCTTTTTGGATAGCCTTTAGTGCAGAGTGGATGTGACAGGACAGAGTAAAAAAGCTAGAATGTATTTTATATGATTATACTTCATTGATTTTTTCATATATATTRTAAAGACATTTTATAAATGCTACGAATTTTAGCATAAATTCGCTACATTTTCCTGAAAGCCTTAGATGTGTCTGGCAAATTTACACTTACACAAATTACACAAATTTACACTCCATTTCTTAAATCTAGCATAGCAAGGGCTGTGCCCAGCTGCATGAAAGTGTATTATGGAGAGCTCGCATCCTCCTGTCCTCATTTTGTTGCCTCATGTAGAGGTATCCCGTCTGTGGCTGGCTTAGCTTCTGCAGTCCAAAGCAAAGCCTTTAATTTTCTGTTCTAGGCATACTTCTTAGAGTAGAGAAAGCAACTCACTATGATGTCCTACAAAGTTATATATTGTTTTGGTTTTAATTGCACCAGGTATTTTTGTGGATGGCCTTTGAAACCCACTGACTTTCTCGGTCTTTGGGATCTCAGATGGCTCTCACAGAGATGTGCATGTTACATATAGCAGGAACTTACACTACATAAGACCAAGGTCTCCTTCAGCCCAGGACCTTGTGATGGAGCCAGCTGGTTAACCTGCCCCAGGTGTGGCCAAGCCAGGCATCACAGAACTGGGAGGAGGAAGCTGGATGGGAGGAATCCCAGCTACTATGGGTCTCTCATCTGCTGGCCAGCCCTGTCATGCCTGGGCTGACTCTCCTGGGCACTATCCACTGGCTCCTTGGTTGTTGTCAGATGGGTGCTGTAAGGAGCGCTCTGCGTAGGGACACCTTCTGATTCCCTGTGGTTCAATGTTTAGATCCCCTGGTACAATGTTGTTGATCTGTTTTGATGTTGACCTTCCTGTTCCCCTGCACTTCCATATGGCTTTCCCTAGATCTGTAATCTTATTGCCTCCTGTTCTGGGGAGGGAGAAGAGCAGCTGTTGCAGGAGTAGGGCTGTTGTGCCCCCTTCTCACCATTCTGCAAGAGGACCCTGCTATGGGCAGATAGAGAAGAAGCAGTAGGAGGAGAAAACCCACCGACATGATACCCACCAATAGCACCTGTTCTCTCCGACAGTGTTGTTGCACCCTAGAAAATCCTTACGTTAAATTTACTCTAGGGACACTAACATGCACAGCTCTTCGTGTGTTTCTGGAAGTAACTAAGCCTGGTGAAACTCAAGCAGCTGTTCAGTTTTGAGCACGCAAACCGTTCAAGATCAGTGGCACCAGCCTTGCACTCCAAGCTGGGTGCATGTAGAAATGTCACAGTGGATTGGATCTGTGAGAACAATCACCACTTAGCTTCTTTTTACAAAATTGTTCACAGATCTTCATTTGCAAACAATATTAATTAGACCTGACTCCTCTAAACATGGGCCAGCAGCGATAGTGCCTTTGAGACCTCATTTGTACCAAAGGTGGAAATTGCAAAAGTAAGATTTCGGAGGTAATTTGCCTCAGCCATAGTAGACTATTTCTAAGCAGGACTATGACATCTGTGCAGTTTTATCAACAGAGTAATAAACTTGTATATTTTGAGTGCAGCACAAGGATTAGCACTAGCCTGTGTTAAAGATTGTAGTATATGTGGTTTCTCCTTGCGGCACAATGAATATTGCATTTCCTCAAGTAAGGTTAATGTGAGTATACATGAATACTTAATGTAAACATGGCCTACATGGCCTACATATGGACAAAACCTGAATATTCTACATAGAGTTTAACGTAGGAAAAGAATCCTGATTTCCATTCTGTTCACTGCTAAATAAATATACTTATTGATTAGGCAGTACATGTTAGCATCTTTAAATCTTATGCACGCTTCTCCAGACAGGAGGAAAACTGCTGCAGGAATTAGTTTGGATTTGATAAGGAATGAGAAAAAGCAATATCCAAAACATAATTCTAATTTCCAAGTAACTAGTTAAAGATAAGCAAAATAGTTCACTAAAAGTCATCGGCATTTTCTTTTTTTAAATCAACTTTTTTTTGACTAATTGCATCACCACCAATGACAGGAACTGCTAAACTCTTAATAATAATCCCTTAGAATTATACAATCAGGTTTTATTTAATAACCTTTCAGATCTGGCTATATGGCTTCCTTGGCCATATACTTTGGCATTACTTTGAGTTACACTCTCTAGAASTGCTGTGTTCCTTTCATAAATCTAGTTAACATATGTTTCATGCCACTTAGCCCTGTTCTTCGTACAYAAATCCATATGCTAGAGGGATTCTCTGTCCATGGACTTCTATTCATCCTGGTATACAACAACATTTCCATCACCTCTGATGTGTATTTTCAAAGCTCAGATCCCCTTACATGAACCACAAATATTAGACATAAGGGCATTAACCAGGTCATCTTATTAGTGCCATGCTTCTTGTTTCTAAATATTGAAGTTATTTGCCCAAATGACTGTTTACATAGTCACATTCCCCCCTCTCAATCATATTTATCAACGATTTAGGCTACAACAGAGAAAATCCTTTAAGCATGACCTTGTCTCCTGAGGCCCTAATTCASCAACACATTCAAGTATGCACCAACATGCAGCCTTGTTCAGTGAAATGCCATCAATTTCTTTGGTAACTACCACATACCTAGTACAATCAGCTTGCTGAAATGGTATCTTGCCTGCACAGAAGTAATGTTTTTAAGCCAAGTGAAAACAGGAATATATAAGAGAAAATATGGTCATGAAAGATACAAATTGTTATTGTGGAAAAGCACCTGGGAAAGAAGCCACATATTTATGAATGACTGCCGCTAATTAGAAGTCATTCTCATACACTAGACTTGGGCAGAGCTGATTCAATTCAAGTTATTGCTATGAGTAAAGCTGCTGAAAAACACATGACTTCAGAGAAAAAGCACACCAAAACAATATCTAATGTAGATATTCCTTGAAAACAATTATTTCCAGTAGTCTTGATTCAAACAACAGAATGATAAAGCAAAACCAGATAAGATTTCTTCATTTATTCCTTTATCTATTTAAATTTGTCTTGCAAAAGAAACGCAGCATTTAAAAGAGAACTATTTTGGTGAACATACAAAGAAAGAAATAATCTCACTTCCCTGGATGTAGAGTTTTCTTGATTTCTTGTATCGGTCAGATTGAGACACACAAAGGCTGCTCAGATAAAAGACTGAAGAGCAGAACATAGGTAAATATTCTGTAAAATCTAAAAGAAAAATCTACAGAACAATTCCTGACAGACTAGGGGATCTGTGACGGCAAAGTTGAAGATGAGAGATTCACCACTTACTTACACCATTACATATTTCAGAGTTCTTCTTCACAAGGCCAATGTCAGGATCAATGTGCTAAAATATCCTGACAGAGATTAATGATTATGATTAGTCTTGTTATCAAATAGAGAGAAAATGTTATATATGTATTTTTAATTTTAAATGCAATTCTATCCTTTACACAGGTTTCTGTCCATCCATAAGGAGGCCACACAGGCTGCCTAAGGTGAGATGTCTCTCACCATATTTCAAAGATATTCAGTAAATTCTGGTACACAGGGAAACTGCCTACAAAGAAGTTGCCTTCTGTTGTTTCTTATGTAAGTATGTAACTTTCTAATGCAAGAAACTTACAGACTGGGATGAGCAGGCTATGTATCTTGATGGTAAGCTATACAGATCAGTCTTACGTTAAATCCAATTTAAGGTTTTATCAAGCAGTAAGTATACACAGTCATTTGGAAAAAGTGTATAGATGGCACAATATTGTGTGGAAAACAGAGCTGAGGGCAGAGTGTAAATGTGGGAATTTGCATAGCTGGGTAACTTCGCCCCATTCAGACAAAACWCTCTTTATGCAGGCTGCACCTGCAAGTTAGGATAAATAAAGTGAAGCCAACTGTCACAATGGAGAAAAGTTCAACACAAATTCTTAGTACAACACAGTGGCAAATATAATTCATATGATTGTGTAATGTACAAAAGAAGGAGAAAGAGCTAGGGTTAGAAAGATGAGTACATGAATACACAGCTCAAGTCTGGTGTCCATATTAGATTATGAAATCTCTCCGATGGCTTGACTTAACAAAACAAAACAAAACAAAACAAAAACTCAATAGATCAGACAACTACTGACACATTTATACCAGTGCACAAATCCTGATTTAGGGTATGAAACAAGTCTAGATGACTTCCCTATATCTCACCCGGCCTTGCTTTCTTGGGTAAATAGGATACTGAAGTCTACAGAGATTATAGAAGAGAGCCATGAAAACAGTGTCTAGAGTCATGAGTAATTTGGCATAAGAGTGGTAGATCAAAGTAGTTTGAGTTGATTTTCCTACCTCTGTGATACATAACTTTCCTGGATTTTACTTTGGACTAGATTTAAGAAGGTTTCCTGGATCAAGTATCCTTAACATGCGTGTGGTTTGAAGCTGTTTGAAAGCCTAGTTATCAGATTGGACCTTATTTGGACCTAAGGAGCCAGAATATACTTCAGAAATAACTGGAGCAGAGCTTCCAGATTAATTTCTCCCAAAGGAAGCTAATTTGTGCATATCAAAGAGCAATCTCTGTGAACCCAGTACAACAAGTGGGACTGATCGGAGGACTGGCTTCAAAATGGAATATTGCTCCAAACCCACCTAATCTATATGCAGGACAGCGTGTTTCAAAGGCTGAGTAACTTGCTGAGATTATTGCTAAGATTTAAAGATGTTCCCTTAATTTCCCCGAATGAAGACGGAAGAAAGGCTGATCACATTGTAAAAGTGGTATTCTTCTCCTTAAAAAGCTAAGCACTGAAATATTCTTGAACCTGTGCGGGAAAAAGCTTGATTAAAGCAATAAAATAGTTTAATCCTCGTTAACTCAAATTTAAGATTAAATGCATTCTTTTTTAATGATCTTCACTATCAAAACAAATCATTATATCCTTTAGGATTTACCCGAAGAAGCATTAGCCATCTGATAAATAGATCACATAAGGGTAGTACAGAAAACTTTCTACACACAGTGTAGAAAACGTCGTCAGACTTAGAGGCATGTAAGATGAACTGCTTTCTACATTCTCTGCATTTGATTGTAGCTTAGGCTGGATTCCCTTTGGTGACTATAGCTAGACAAAATGATTTTTCACGTGATGTATTTAGATACAAGCTAATGTCTTTTGGGGAGTGTACTTCTGGAAGTACTGCTTCATTGGGCCCTGCACTGTCCTAATGGCTGTGATGGTCCGGTCAGACCAGATCTTGGCTGGTCTCAGATCCCATGAACAGGCTGGAGCTGTGACACTGGGTGTATTTATACATGGCGCACGTGAATGACCATGCATGTGATGGCATAGATAGAGAAAGCAGGAAAAGTAACAGAACTTCTCTGCAAGGAGAGAAATGTGAACCTATGACTTCTGCTGATCTAGACAAAAGCATCRGCATATTTAGCTGCTCTTCCTTTTCAGTTGGCAGAACCTAAATTCCCTTGGCAGTCTCACTCTGTTCTTGCATTTCGTTTGCTGTATTTCAAATATGAGTTAAAAATGCTTCAAAACCTCCTCTGTTCCATTTAATTCAACATAAGACTTAATTATAGAAAATCTTTTTTTTTTTTTTTTTTTTTTTTAATGAAAAAAAGAACAGTTTCAGGTGAAGCTGAAGCTTTCACAGTTACTCACATATCTTTAATGCAGGGTGTAACAAGGCCTTCAGTACCAACTCTCCAAGTACACTCCCTGCTGTGGCATTCTCACTGCCTCAAAATAACTCAGTGTGCAGTGCAGAGATACTAGTCTTTAATTAAAGACCAGAACAGTTTCAACATATGGGTCCAGATTCTATTCAAAGTAACCAAACTGCAAGGACACAATCCACCTTTTGTTGAGTTCTGTGGAAACATCACCTCCTGCCTTCAGTCTGGATATAATATAACCTCACTGAAATCAGTGGAAGTCACAATAGGGTGAATAATCAAGTCCTGAACTATTAACTAAAGTAAATGGTTTTTAGAGTTTGTAAAAATCTTTCCCTTCACCCTTTGATAACCAGACTACGGAAGCCAGGCCCAGTTCCTACAGTGTTCTCCAAACACTGCAATCAACTAAAGAAAAAAAAAAGAAAAAAAAGAGAGAGGAAAGAAAAGATACTGAGGTTTTTTTGAGTGTGCAGCTACTATAAATAAAATCCTTTTATAGTTTAAAAAAAAAGAATCAGCATAAGGTTAGCACTAAGTCATATGATGTGAGCTTGAAGTATCATAGGACTTTGGCTGTAGCAATGTGGATCTGCTGAGGAGAAAGTGCTCTCTACAGCGCAAAATTAACTTAAGGTCCACGCAGCAGGTTTGGACATGCAGCTCCTCAGTTCCTCTTCTCATCCCTAGTTCCCCTCCCCAGCTTCCCACCCCAAATTAAAGTCTTTAGGGAAATGTTAACCAAATTGCCTTTGTTTTATGTTCTCTTGGAAACCCAGGTTGCAGAGAAGTTGTTTTATTTTAAGTCTAGCAGTCACATTAGTTGCCCTAGGCACTTTGGTCAGGGCATGATGAACTGACATACAATTGTTACTCTAAAAAGCCTGGAGGGCCAGTGCTACACGGTGACCATCTGTCCAACAGTTATGATTAAGGCAATTGGAAATATAGCACATGGTAGAGTTTTATTTGAAAAAGAAAGACCTGGTAAAGTCACTAAAGAAGGATTTGTGTGTCTGTTTTCATTTTGACAGGTAAAGGTAAAGCAGCTTAAGGCTTTGTAAATTCCTGACAGTCTTCACATGGCAACTGTGAAAACATTAAAAGTTCCTTTAAACTGAGATGATAGCAGTAAATGAATCTCTTTTCTTTACTACCACTGGCTGTTTTATGAGAGTTATCTGGAAAAGTGCTGGCGCCCTGCGAATGATGAGTATCCATTCAGATTAACAAGGTATTTTAGGGTGGACACTATTACATGTCAAGAAATAAAGTGGCCTGAAGACTGCGTGAAGAGAAAAAGCTTTTCTTCCTAAACAGCAAATACAGCGTCAAAACCTATCAGGAATGCTGCAATGAGTGGTCAAAATTTTTCACACAAAATAGCATTTAATGGGATACTTCATTATTCATAATTCTGTTAAGAAATACTGTTTTTTCCCTCCACCTTACCAAAATCCAGTAACCACAGCACAGCCACAGTATGATCTGCCTTTTGAAAAACCTTTTTTAGGAAAATTAATCTATATAACAGAAGGTTTCCAAGATGAGGTGCAGGCTCCACTAACTAGGAAGTCTGGGCTTTGGATTGTCAAAAATTGCCCTTTAAACCTTTTTCTTTCTTCCTGTAACACAAGTCTTTTCTGAAAATACTTTATGGACCACATCTTTGCCTCCCCCCCCAATAAAAAAAGAAAAAAGGAAAAAATAGAAAAGAAAAAGAACCCCAGAACAATCAACTACACAGCATTAAAAATTCAATACTACCTTGATAAAAACTTACACGTATGACAGATGAGTCTGTTGTGCTCATTGTGCTTTCTTCATCTGACTACTTGGGGGAGGAGGAAAGAGCCCCATCTGAAAAGCTAAGATTAGTAAACACCTATCACAACACGGAATTAATTGAGAAGAGCAGCAAAAAGCAAGTAAAAATATGAATAATAATAGCAATTAGAAGGGGAGTTCTATCAATAACTTAAGGAATTATTACTGCAACATCACCTTGAAATGATTGGCTGTGTGTGGTTTCGGCATATTCTTTACTAGCCCAAATAAGATTCTTTCTAAGTATCTTAGAATCTAAGGTGTTTATCAAAGCCTGGCCATAAAACTGATCTGTACCATATTTTTCTATGATAAAAGCCTCCATGTGATTAAAAGAGTTTGTGCTTCTGAAAAGCCTTGTCAGATAAAAAAGTTGGCAAATTTCCCTTGCTGGTGATAACCACCCATTGAATGCATTCACAGTATCTAAAATGAGCGTCTGCATTTTTCAGTTGTGTTTGTATCTGTTCAGATACTYATCTTCTTCCTTGTGTTGAAAACACAAAAAATACAGTAATATTTAATGTCACCCTTTCACGACAGCAGTGCATGGCTCATGCCCAGATAAAGCATTTTCTTTTGCAAAAGAGTTGGCATTCATTTTCTATACCGTAATTTGCYATTGGAATTGAACAGTCAACAGGTTTAAGCACCAATTTATCAACCTTTATACAAAACACACTGCAGGCAAGACAGTGCAGCCATCTGCATGGGAATCCTTCAGTACTGCATCACTTGACACAGGAAATTTAAATCACTTCTGTATTTGGGGCACTGTGGCTCTATTTGTCATTTAGAGCACATTTTATTGTTCGACTACATGAAAAGATCAGAAGAAGGCTTGGACTGAAAAAAATCACACGTGTACTGAAGAGTGACTTTCCATTGGTTATCCTGAAGATAGTTTCCTTTTAGTTTTAAAGAAAACTCTATCCTTACCCTCAGGTAAACTCAGTTTGGCTTGCTTTGACTAGCTGACAGCAAATGTGACATCAAATGCCCTTAATATGTTTGCTTAGAATGACAAAACTCCTACTAGTTYCTTAAAGGACATATAGAAACATTAAAAGCCACTCAGAGTGCTACATGGACAGACTTCGTTAGACGTTCATCAGTAAATGCCCACGGCACAAAAAGGGCCACCACAGCTGATGCTTTTATTAGTCAGGGCTCCAGTGCACAAGAAGCTATCCTAAAGATGATCACTTTATATGACAAAAGTAGCTTAGTATATACCATGTGGCCAAYGTAGCTTTACCCACTTGGTTTGAAGAGTGCTTTGCAGTGTGGTTAGGAAGTATTTGTTCCTTACACCATTACTACTTGTTACSGTTTTTCTGACAATTAGATTGGGAAGGGCAAGAAGGGGACAAAATCTAGCATGGTCTAGGGACTCTCACATTTTTGCTATTGTCATGAGTTAAGGAATATGTACTTGAAGCTCACTTGTTTCCAGTTGTTAAAAGTTTTATGTATTAAAGGTTTACTTTTCTAATGAATATTAGAAATGAAGCAGTTTAACTGGAACAGGCTGTATTTGGTTTCGTAATGTGCGATATTCTCTTTACATTGCAGAATGCTATTAGATCTTTAAGCTAATGCAAGAATTTTCTCTCATTATAGTGAAATAATGGAAATTCTAGGAGCATATAATCTGTTTTCAAAGCATCTTTTAAGGCCTTATAAGTTTCTCTCAGATGAACCTTTTATGGTTCACTCATTATTGGTTTGTTCCTGCTGTGAGTGCTTACCATTCCTATAACTGATCTGGCATGCATGCCTGCATATATCTATCTATCTCTCTATATATACATATGCACAAACACACACCTGCCTCCTCAATTTTTATTAATGCAGCTGTGTGATAGCACATAAAAAGCTATGTCATGCACAGCATTTAGGTGCACTTTCAAATGTATTGGCTAATGAGGAATGCAGCATATGGTATGTTAAT
Organism: Rhea americana; assembly: GCF_003343005.1. Lineage (NCBI taxonomy): Eukaryota > Metazoa > Chordata > Aves > Rheiformes > Rheidae > Rhea > Rhea americana. The sequence goes on along the minus strand of NW_028185694.1, from coordinate 1,363,614 downwards.
TGTCTCATATCGGAGCAGAGCAAGTCATGAGGAAAGGGATTTAAGTTGACAGTTCTGGTATCCCAAAATGCATGGCTGCTTAGCTGGGAATCATGTATAATCTGGAAATAGAAAGCATGTTGCCACTGTCCTTATCTGGAGGCAGTGTAGGTATGGAACACTTAAGTGTAATCAGATGTGGAGTTCATCTCTTATTTAATTTTTATTTGACTAAGACATAATCTAGAAGTGCAAACTCAGATGTGCATAAATTAAAAATACTATTAACAGTTAGGCAAATATCAAGATGTTGAGGTTGAAGTTCTCCCACCTAAATGGAGAACCTAAACATGATAGTTTAACATTCTTCTTCAGACTAGGTGTTTCCCCCTTTACCTCCACAACTTATCTTCTCATCAAGCCCAAAGAAGAACAATTCAGTCCTAATGACACTAGAACCTCTGCAATCTCTCCAGTTATCTTTCAGGGCCTATTGGATTTGCATATAGAGAATAGTATTATATAACTAAACTCTCTGTGACAGTCACAGAGAGGCTCTTCAGCAGTCAATAGAAAAGGTAAATCTAATGGCATCCAATTCAAAAGCTTTCTACTCGTAATTCAGATGTACCGAGCGTGGGGGTGAATCAATGGCCAGAACAGTTTGGAAGTGATTGCACTGGGACACTTCCACCTGTGTATGCTACTTGCTGTAGTTTGTAAACTAAAGAGTTTAGCAGCTCTTGCTCCCAGGACTAAAACACTACGATCAATTACTAAAACAAGTGTTTTGTGTTGGCATTTCAAATAGCGGATGTGCTTTCTGTAATTGCTTTGCCTATTCTGTAGAATGCTGTCATCACTTATGCCCGCTGGTGCATAAATTTACAAACATCATGCAAATGCACTATTTGTAATAAAACTGACTAATGAACTTTAAAGGCCAATTATTTGTACATGTCTGCTAGCTCAGAGTAATCATACATCATTCAGATTTACACTTACATGCTTACTGTTGTGCAATTTTAATCACTTGTTAATCTCTGGTTTGTGATAAGCATCATGGGTAAAGCTAGATGGAAAATGGTATTCCGAAATCATAAAGGTCTGATACTTCCAAGATTATACAACTGAGAGGGAAAGCAAAATAAATCTTGGAAGATCCTGCAGTAAAATAAACTATAATCAAACAACAGACAGACTTCAAAATCCGAGAGTAAAGGGTAAGTGTTCTAGAAAACCTTCACAGCAGGTCATGCAGGATGGTACTCTCAGAGAGTACCATCTCTGGTATGGTAGAGACATACTGTAGGTCTCCAGAGACTGCCTTGCTCCAGCTCCCTGGGCTACCTGGAAGACTCTTGTGAAGCTTCTCTTTTGATAGATCTGTATCAGACCTACGCAAACACATAAGAATACTTTTTTTTTTTTGTTATTTTTGATAATGGAGTGTTGTCAAAGGCATTCTGACAAACTCACTGAGAGCTTGACCTCTATAAACAGTATTTCCCAGTATCTAAATCTGGTATCCTTTTATTTAAATATCTGTAATTTAACTACTTCTGATGTAGTTCCTATAAACAGATTTCAGGCAGGTACATTGACACCCTGTTGGCCCACTTCCACATATTTAGGTTTTTTTTTTCTACACTAGCTTTTCTTGCTTCTCTCTATCTATTTTAAGCCAATCTGGGGCTGTCCTGGCTGCTCTGATAACAAAGGGTTATGATAACGTAATTAAATACATAAAGCAATTATTATCAGGAGCTAAAGGTTGTCTGCTGGCTACAGAAATGTTGCTTAAATTCAAAGCAAGATCCTGGCTTAAACTGGGGCAAATTCTGCTACCCAGATTTGAATTACTGTCACTGGAGAAGTGGAGTGAAACCCCCAGGGGCTGCTTCTGACTCTGTCAGTGACCTTGGATCAGTCCCTTGACTTCTCCATGCTTCATCTTACCTATTGTAATACTTTACTGTTTTGAGGGCATATTTTGAAGTTTAATTAAGGTTTGCAAGAGCATTTCAAACCCTGAACATGAGGCTAAATACTTTTTTTTATTTTTTTTTTAACATGTGCCAATAAGAACACTTTAGAAAATGCTGAGTCCTGAAAACAAATACCTAGAAGAAAGCKGCCACATTGGTCCCCTCACTCAGATTTCACTATTGCTCTGCCAAAAATCAGAGAGCAGACACGCTCGAGCTGAGGATGCTGTTACTGCAGTGCCTAGGTGTCTGTGAGAGCTCGTCACCTAGTTGATTCTGTATGTAGTGACACTGAAGCCCACAGGAAATTCTTCAAAAGAACAGTTTGTTAATGTCATCACTAAAAATTCACATTAGAAAAACCATTGCTAGGAGTTGCCTTCCATCTTTCTACTCCTCTTTCTATCTCCTCAGAGCCTAGGATTTCCGCTGGGAGCAAGGAAAGTACAAGAATGTGACATGTTGTCATAACAGAAAGAATTAAAAGAACCTGCAGTAGGTAACTGTGGAAAGTGCTAAGTCTTTCTGCATTTTTTTCTCTTTTACCTAGAGAAGAAAATGCTCAAATTTCACCTCAAAAATGAGAGGAAGTTAGAGATGGCTGGTTTGGGAGAGCAGAAAGATACGGGAATAAATATCAGAGATTCATTAGGAGCCAATACTAGAGGCATAAGCTAGAAAAGAACTCAGGTAAAAAAGCAATCGAGCTCTTTCAGAAAGCCCTGGGCAAGTGGAAAAAAACTTCCACTTCAGTAATACATGCAAGATCAAGGGATACTTCATTAAATCACTTTTTTATGTGATTCAGTAGGAATCAAACTGTGCCAGTCCTTGTACAGACAATTGCTTGGTAAAACCATAAGAGCTTTAGGAAGGTGAGAGTGAAGGGAGCATTGCACATGGACAAAAAACTGGCCTGGTTGGTGAGGCCGGGTGAGGTCTCCTAAATTCAGTGCCTCTTTCCAAGCAGATCTCTCCTCTCCTAACCCACTGAGAAATTCCTATTCTTTTTTCTCAAAACTTATTCCTTCACTATTTTATTTAAAATCCACACAAAGCAACTCAGGAAGACTAAGTGACACTTCAAATTAAAATGCCAGAAATACCCTGACAACAGACAGCCCTGTATTTCCTTACATCTCTGTCTTACGTTATGCTGCTTCTGGCTTCATCGTCCTGAGAAAATGCTGATATAGCAGGCCTCAGGCAAGACAGAGGTTGCAGCTAGTAGGAACTGGAAACTTTAAGAACTTTATTCAGCTGTGACTTTATATTCTATTGATTCCACCAGGTCACAGTTTTCAGTTTATTCAGGCCATAGACTCCATTTCTAAGTGGTTTCAGCTATCACAGGAACTGCCTCTGAAGATCACTAGTTTCTCTGCACATCCCTGGAAAGGTTAAATATCACTGCTAGAATCCTTTCAAGATCTTTCTTCCAAACACTACAGAGCAGTTGAATCAACAAAGTCCAGARTAAAACACTTAATGCATAAACCAGCTGCTCCCTTTCCCATGGGCCAGGTGGCTTCCTTCCTGTTTCTAGTAGTTCCTTCCCACTTTTTCTAGGCAAAGAGTTATTAAGTACTAGAAATACCAATTCACACCCTGCATCTCCCATCCCTCCAATGAAAAGTGTTAGCTGGATCAATAGCATATTCTTAGGATCATCTGACCTTTTTGCAATTGCATATTAATCTATTTGACTTGCACTATGCCTGCCTTTAAAGGGACTTCACTTCAGTGAAGAAGTCAGAAAAGACTTCTTGATGCTATCACCTAAAACAAGTGTATATTACCCCACTACATCTGAGTAAGGAATCATGCCTTGCTCTTGCCAGCTGACCTGGTGGAGGTGCTGCTTGTGTTCATGCTGCCTCGTAGGAGCTCCAGGGCTGAACTGCCTACATCTTTGCCCTGAAAAAAAAACACCCATAAGGCCTCCCAGTCACTACAGCTATGTTTTATGAAACCACAGAGCAACATCTTGAACATTGGAAATTCATCTATATGAGGAAAAAGACATTTAAAAGCTCCAAGATAAGTTTTCTCTCTCTCTACCTTGGAAGAGAACTCTTTCTCGCTAGGCACTTTCTATATCCAGAAACTCCCAGTAGTTTCCAAGGTTGCAAGAAATTCTGCTCAGGCCCTTCTTTGTCCCTAGGAAGGGGATCTCTCCATGACCTGTCGATGCTTGTGCTGCAGGCAGGTGGAGGGGTTGGGGGCCTCACCTGTCCCCGCAGCTTCACCCTGCTCAGCTTGTTCAGATGTGTTTGGTTACCCAGTCCCTCTTCCAAAAGGCCTCACCTAGCCCAGAACGAGCACCCGGGTCACAGCAAGAAGGCTTTCCTGCCCACTGCCCAGCACAGCCTTACAGCAGAATCAACATGTAGTGACAAATGTAAGCAGACAAATAAAACCCGTGCCATCTTTCTGTGCATTGCAATTATAATTTAATTTACTAAGGAAATAAGGAAGAAGTGGTTCCTAGTGGTTTGGAACTGAGCAGCCCGTTTGTGTAGGTGCGCTCGGTGGCAGCCCCCCAGGGCARGCTGCGTCGCTGCAGCCTCCAGCTCGGTGAAGTTGTTTCCTGAGCAGCACTTTTACTTCTCCCTCTCTTCTGAAAGCCAAAGTAGTTCAGACATTTCATTAATTCATCTAAAGGCATGAATTAGAGAAGTATCCCCTATTTTGAAGGTAGAAGCAGTTTCAATAGATAATAAACTTTATTAACAGCCCTCCCAGTTCTTAAGGCAAAGTTTCAGTGCACCCATTCCTTCATCTCCAGGGGACAATATTCTGTACCAGTAAACACCATAATCTCTGTTGGAAAAAGTTAACTTAATAAAAACAGACCTCCAGAGAAAGGGACTAGAAAGTGATCAAATAAATTATTTGTATAACCAGTGTATGAGATGCACTGATAAAGCACACCCTTTAATACTCTTGTTAYTGGGCTCAGCTTTATAAAAACTGAATCATATTTTTTCTTTTCTTGTAATTCTCATTTTTTCTTCTTTTAATTCTCTCACTTTCGATGTTTGTATTGTCTGTATACTCTTTATGTTCTAAGCTTTCTGTTTTCTGTGTTTGGAGCCAGATTCTCATTCCTTACACAATGTCCGACTTTCCACCAGGGATCCATTATGGTTTGGAGTAATCCTTCTCCCAACATACAGCTATGCCACAGCCTCCCACTGGCAATAACAAGCCAAGACAGCGCACACAGTACTTCCTCTAACCACTGTCTGTGCGACTCATAAACAACTTAACGGTAGCACTAACATTTCCTCCCTTACTACTTGAAAATACATCCTTTTCCTCATTGCTATTTACAGAGTTTAACATAAATTTAAGTGAATGCCAACAACATGCCAGCAACTGTCACATTTAGGAGAAATGAGAATGATGTTTCTGATGTTCGTTACTTTGGGAAACAGTTTTTAAGTAATTTTTGGCATTCAGAAACAATCTACTGATATGAATGAACATAATAAGTGATTTATGTTTGATTCTTTTTAAAGTAGCCATTCTTCTGTCATCCTGCGAGGATAGTCAGTTTGTTATTCTGCTCCTTTTTTTTTTTTTTTTTTTTTTTTTTTTTTTTTTTTTTTTTAATGGTCCATTTTTTTAAGTTTCTGGAAAAAAAAAATCCAACAACTTTGGTATTGTTATTGTGAAGGTTTTGTAAGGTACATCAATTTCCTGAAGGTGCAAACAGCCCATCTGTTTTGTGGCTGTTAACATCTTGGGATTACACCTGGACATTAATACATGGGAGCAGCTAAAAATATGTATAAAATTTTAATTTATCCTTCCCCTGAGAAAGTAACACACATTAACATATCTTCCAAGAGAAACCTCTATAACCTCATTTTCCTCTTAAATAGTGGTTTTCCCATCTCTTCCTTGCACAAGTGTTTATTTGACCAAGAGTTTATACTAGCCTTTAAGTGAAATGTAAAGCATTTGGGTACTATACAAGTTACAGAGTGATTCAAGAAGTACTCCTGCATGCCTTGCAAGGAGCTGAGGGAMTATCAAGGAGGTACTTGCTGGACTAAGCACCAGTGCTCTGCCCAGATTTACTGCTTTTGACTTCAACAGCTTCTAGATGGAAAACAGAATATGGAAACAGCCTTTATGCCTTTTCTAAAATACAAAGTCTCAGAAATTGTTTCTGTTTGATTACTGAGACTGGTAGAAGGGCACTCTTCACCTGCAGCCTCCATAGGAYGCACAAGGAAATGAAGATCCCAGACAGCAAACATTCCAATGAGTAAAGTATTTTCTGGGACACAGGCATGCAATTCAGATTTCCCTTTGGATTTGGAGGTCTTGTTCTTATGTAGCTCAGGAAGTGCAATGTATACTACTTAATCATAATCTGGAGTCTCACATCTTAAAATTTAATTCAGAAATGCTGCACTAAACCTATCAAATGTCTCCTGATGACACTTGTATCACTATTGCAATATTTTGAGAAGAGTTTCAAAGACAGCAAATTATTTATGAAGAAGACTGGTATAAAAAATTTGCTGGAAATTTTGTTAGTCCAGTCACACATACTCAGCAATGAATGAATAACCCTGTTCAAGATCATCCAGGCTCAGGAAAACCTCTTTTTTCCACTTAGGGATATGCCAGTGCTGCACAATCCCTCTCCCAGTTGGCAAGCTCTTCTCAGTCAGCTGGGTTGCTTCTGGTCTCTGCAGTTTCCTATCCAAGCCCTAAGCCTCTGCTTCTTCCCTCTCACTTTCTACGCGTGTTGTCAGAAGAGCGCATTTCCTTTAACTCTGTGACTGAGCCAGCTGTGATCTGTTCTTTGATATTTTCCTGGGACAAGCCCTCCATACTTTTTGAAGCCTACAGCTCCAATTTAGGTGTTTTGGATAGACTACTGCTACATTTTGTAATACAGACCAGCTCCAAAACTTTCTTCTTACAAACTCCGTCTTTAAAGAAGAGAATAAAAAACAAAGAGTTTAAGAAATTCCATCTAGTATTACATTAAAACCTATGTATAAAGTAAAGTTATGCAGCAGCCAGGAAATTCCACCTCTAATTTGCCTTGGTCAGAGTTGCTCTGCTGGAGATAGTAAGGGAACTTCAGATACAACTGCACAGTTTTCAGGTAAGCAGGAAGCTGCTTTCCCCTCGATCTGGTGCCACAGCTCTGATTTGAGCTGTGTTACTGCCGCACAGCACACGAGCGAATATCCACGCTGAGGGGGCGGAACAAGCTTGTTGTCTCAGCCATAGTGCAGCTATATGGCTCAGAGCTGACCTGCGCCTGGGCRGCTTGGAGAGCAGGAGGCCGCTCGCTTTGGTCCGCAGTGGACTGTGGCAGCAGACTCCATCTCACATCCAGGCTCACTCCTCCTGCAATGATCTAAAACCAATTGCATGCAGTTATGTATGGATTATTTACAGCGTTAAGGAATAAAGCAGGAAAGAGGTCAGCATATTGATTTTGAAACCATGTTGTTAATTTAGGAAAAGGAACGGTTGGAGGCTTTTTTCTTTTCCCTCCTTTTAAAGTTCAGTCTTTAAATTACTGTTTAGYAAGTTTGTTTTGGTTCTCTCCTCAAGGTGAGATGCCACAGTAAATTTCCAGTTTAAAGGGCTTATAGTACATTAAGTTCAGTGGTGTACTGTACAGACCTTTACTGAGCCAACTCATAGCTATAAACTCCTTGACTTTGGCAAATTCTGCACCTTTGTAAGGGAAATATTATCAGAGCCCAGTAAAGAGCCAATGAATTAAAAAAAAAAAAAAGAGAGAGAGAGCGAGAGAGAGAAGAACAAGAGTGGGAGAGACAGTGCTGAATGCAAGCAAGCTATATGTATTCTGAAATGTTAAAAARTCATAAAATTTTAAAATTTTCTAAATGAAGGTGATCAAATAATAACAAATATCACCACTTTCAAGAAAAATATCCAGTGACATGAGACAGTAGTGATCCTTGGTCATGGCTCTTTGCTAATGTGCACACTCCAGCCATAAAACTAACTATATGGCAATATTTGATCTATCCTAGTTTTTGTGTTTAGTCACAATGCAGCAGGAGTAGCATGGACTTTGTTAGTTRATGTTGCAGCCTCCTCTGGCAGGTTTTGCAACAGTGACTGTGGCAGGTATCAAAGCTCCATAGGTTTCGGCTAGCCTGGATACCTTGGTATTTCAGTCACTGGAGATATACCATCAGTTTTATTTATGTGCACATAAATGCTTGAAGAAAGGTGCCACAAGTGCACTTGGGCAGTTAGAATATTAATGTTTAACTTAGCTCTTGCTAAGCTGAACTATTAACAGTCAGGACCTTAAGCAGCACCTGTGTCCCAGAAGGAATTAATTCAGCCAAGTTAAATCAATTCAAACACCACTGGCATGGTACTTCATGGACTGTATCCCACTTAATCTTGTAAAAAGGTTAACTAGCAAGCATAGGTACAACAGCAGCAGTGGATGATTCCTAACAGTATAATATCATCACAAAACCACGAGGGACACAAAGCAAAATGAGAAATATAAACATAGGGAGAAAATCATCAGACTTGAATAGATTCAGTAGAAACATGTAATTAATAATTCAAGTCACACAGCTCCCTATAGGGCAAAAGAAGTTGTGTGGTACAATCCTGCATATGATCTAGCTGCAACTGATTTCTCAGTTTCAGAGAAAAGAAAGAAAAGCGTCCCCTCCCCGCCCCCAAACCCATGCACATTTGAAACGGTCATAAAAATGAAACAGAGCATTTCTGAGACTGACCATTTTAATGCATTCCTATTRTTTTCTATTTTCCATTGTTCATTTTTAGCCTTCCATTTTCAGTCAAGCTCAGATGCTGCACAAACAATGAGATCTTAGGCAACCAGTCAAAAGTCTAACAAAAATATAATAACAACCCAAACAAACAATGGCTAATAAAAATGAAGTCAGATTTAACTGGACAAATTCAGTTTGGTTACACTAGTATAAAATTTGGGTTTAAGCTAAAATAATTAAGTAATAATTGGCTCAGTACTTTTGAAAATCCTTTGGGATAGTCTTAAAATGGAAAATTAACTTGTATGTGAGAGCTTAGGTACAGGCTTAATTTATTAGAAAAGAGAAGCACAAAGGACCCGAATATGCTGTCCTGCAGGCCAGGACATCTATCTGCACAAGGACCAAATAAAATTATTTCCTTGGCATAATAATAGAGGAATCTGTCCGGGCAGGTCAGATGTTGAGAGGAGGGGACAAAATGCATATGCAGTATGTGTAGATTAACACAATTTGTTATATGAAAGCCAAATGAAACACTTCACTTAGACCTTCATGGACAACAAGAACAACAAAAAACTTTTGCCTTCGGTGTAATGTTCTCTGAAAAAAAAACCAATTTGTTTTACATATTTGTGTTCACAAACCATTGAACACACCTGCCTGCAGAAAACTAGAACTTCATCTACATGAACCAGTTCTTTCAACCAAGCATTTCTCCTAGGGGAAGAAGAGATCCCATACACAGTGTACAGATGAGATTGTGTTTCATCGTTTCTGTAGCTCTTGTAATCAAGCTTCCAGTCCTTCCTGTTTTGAAGACAGTAATTTGATGCAGCTGTGCTGTTGGCACAACACCATGATGTAAATCTAAGCTTGCCTGGTTACTTTGGCCCTTAGCTATAACTGAGCCGCACTTTGCATTCCCAGACCAACGCTGGCTTTTATGTAAGCACTTCTGATCAAGCTAGGCTTTTCAGAGGAAAAAACTCCCCAAATTTCCTGTTGCTATCCCCCTTCCTGACCCAACAAGGAGTCTGCTCCTCTCAAAACAAGGTTAACAGGGAAGGTTTGGTATGGATGCCAAAACCAAAATATTATTGTCAAATATTTACTGCGTGCAAGGTATGTAACAGACTACATGTGACTTCTGTAACATTAGCCTACATTCTTGTCATTAAAAATTCATGGAAGGAAACAAAATATGTTTGAGAGGTGCTTCACAGCACTATATTTACATGTACGTCTGGACTAGTTATGGACCTAATGGAATATCAGKGATCACAGGCAGAATTGCCAAGAAGTGAGAGAACTAACACACTCCCTTGGAGCCTAGCATTTATAACCATCTCCAGGAAACCCCTTCACTCCTTCCTCATACTAATACCTTCTAAGAGTAAGCAGCTAAGTGACAGAGAGAGAAGAGGTAGCATTGTATGGGACTGGGAGGAGAGAAAAGTGATCCAAGAACTGTGTTATCTGAGTCCTGCAACTCAACTCTCTTGCCTACAGCACTCCTGACATTAGTTGGGAGAGCACTTAGTCATCAAAATGACAATTCCTCTCTGAAGGTGGGCATATAGCTTTAAAAATCCATTTCAGGTACACTCAGGTTGTTTAAATTTGTAGRTACAATTCCAATATTATGAGTTTATTTTAAATTTCTAGCCCAAAAGTCAGGTTTACAGAGCTAAAATATGGTTATCCATGATTTTTGAAAGTTGTATCTAATACACRGAGTTAAAGTATAAACTCTACCAAAAGGCTGTGTTCAGTAATTAAAGAAACCTGAGGTTTGTTGTCCCAGTGATGTCCCTTTCCCAATGACGAGATCACGTAATTCATCCAGTTGTGGCCCCAGCATTCACTGTTGTCATTACAGTCCAGTTTTTCAGGAATTTGCAGACTTCTAGTAGAATAAGTAGCACATATSTATAGGCTGCAGTGTCTGCTCTTCCTCTGCCACCGTGGCCACCTTCTCAAGTTTCCACGGGTCCTCAGTGCTTGAGACTACAAGCATTTTTTTGCTCAGATTTGAAGGCTCCACTCAGAGATTTGCTCAAGTGTTTTAGGAAGGCAGTTCCCTGCTGGTATCTAGCTAACCACTTCCTGGCTGGTTGGCATGACACGGGCCACATCGTCACTTTTCTGGCAAACCAGCGGAACTTCCAGTTTTTGTATGGTTGAATACCTTTTTAGCAGCAGTGGAAATTCACCTTCCCTTTTCTTCCTTTCTTTAATTTTCTGTGGTTTCTATTTATTTTTATGGGAAAGATTATGAGAGAGATTACACAACATTGGGCAATACCTCCCTAGTTATGTCACTTTTCTTGCCAGTTAACATTATGAAGACTGCCCTTAATTTCTTCCCTCTGTTGTGCATTCTTGTCTGTTTGTGAGATGAGGTGGACGGTGGAGACTTTCTCCGAGAAGCTGGCACTAGTGCTGTTGAGAGCCACACGAACCATTCTAGCGCTGTGCACTGTATTATTTCAGTAGGGTATTCACATCAAGCAGCTGTTCCATCAGCCAGCTTCATGCCTCTCAGATATCTCTAGCCAAGCCAAAAATATACTGGTGGATCAATTCAGTTCCCACTGTGTTTGATGGAATGTTTTCCATCGATTTCTAATGAGAACTGGATGACAAACATTTCTGCACAGAAGGCTTGTCACTAGCCTAAGGGGAGGAGAAACTATTATGCAGCTAGCAGCTTCCCCTCTTCACACAGTGCTCCCAATCTCTCAAAAATGTGTGACGAGGTCATCTGCATAGCAAAGGGGACTYGCTGGTCTAAAGACTTTAACATCAGCAGTATCGCTCCCCCCAGCCCCGTGAGAGTAGTTATTCAGTATCATAACATTTAAAATAATTATACCTTTGAAATATTTCATTTGAAGTTGCAATGACTTTCTTTCATGAACTGTTTCTAATTATTGTATTTCAAGTGACAAATTAAATGTCATTTGAAGCAATTATACCAAATACTCAAAAAACATTATACATAGGTATGTCAATTAATATAATTAAGTCAAAAGTTGCATTTCACCACTGATTCAGCTTTTCCATTACAGTTTTGAAATTGCTCTTGAGGTGAAAGCAACATTTGAACAAAACTGTAGCAAACCTGAGCACTTATTTATCTTTATGCATTTATTAGGCAAGTTTGGGAAAGCATGAGTGATCTTACATAAAAAAATGAATAATAATATTTTCTTTTTCAGATGTTGGGTGGGTTTTTTTTTTTACCATTTAACTATAATAATTCTGCTTGTCAAAGCACTATGAAGGAACTCATTGTTTCTGAACCTCCACTCTTGCTTTGTAGAAAAAGCAAACAAACATATTCTAAAGGGATTTATATGTTAGTTTAAGTTTCACAATGAATATARTGTAGAGATTCAACTGAGGCAACAGCATGCCAGCTGCTAACTTACTCGTGTCTGAACAGCCCTTGAAACACTGCTAACCTTTCTCAAACYACTTGGTTAGCCATAATTAGCTCAGTAGATTGTTCTTTGTTGAGAGAGGAAAAATTGGTGATGAGGGCAGATATCTTTGATGTGCCTCTCTTACTTWCGCTCTCTGCCTCCGAACACAAGCTGCTTGAGGGAGTGCCGTTTCTTTGCTCATTGCTCCAAGACCCCCTACCTTCACTGCTCTCTCGTTCCACTCTCCTTGGCGCTGTATCTCCAGGGTGCCTCTCTCCCTCTTATATTTGTACTTCTCTGACCTGCTGTCTTATATCTTACAGAAACTAGCTGGTTAAGCTTTTGCTCAAGCCTTTCCATATTCTTCAGGGTAGCATTAGCTGGAAGAGCTAAACAGTGATCTCTGCTGTAGGCGGGATAGCTGACCAGTACTGTTTGCTGCACAAAACAACCCCAAACCCTTCTTGCAGAGTTCAGTGCTACTCCTAGGGAGCAGCCAGTTCCACACGGGGCAGTCCGGAGGCATGCAGTGTCCTAAAGCCTTGTTCCCGTGGGAAGTACCCTATGTTTTTGCTCAGGCACCTCAGTGGCTCAGCCCTGCCACTGCATCACTATAAAATTACAGTAGCTCCACTGGGTTAGAGTAAAAGTGAAACAGTTCCCACTCACAGGTTACTCAATACTGCAGTCACTCTTCTCAGCTACGTGACCTCTAGGCACGAGGGTGGCAGAGCTATTTTACRCAGAGGTTTTTGCAGGTTTGTGTATCACACGGCAGGGCAGAAACTGCCCTGTTTTTTGGATCAAGTTATGAGGACATATGCCTGTGCTGCTCCACGTTGTGAAAGCAGGCCTGTTGTGCTCCTTAGTGGCTGCTCAGTTGCCTTTAACTTATCTCCAGCTACTTGCATCTGACAAATAATGCAAAGGTGCAAGAGAAAAGCCATGATAATGCATGGAGAGTGCATGAATTGCCAGCAGGGAAATGAAAGGCAGTAGTTAACCCCTCCAGTCACTTGGAGAACTCCTCTGCAATTGTTGTGTGGCTTAGATCACTGACAACCACATTAAAGGTCTTTGCTTGCACATGCAATTTTCTTCCAATGGTCTTTTTACAGCACTGTCAATTAATAAGATAAAACCAACAATAGTGACATTGTAAATAATTCTGTGACCTTTAAAATTTCCCATGATTTCTAAAGTTTTCTTACACTATAATAATGCAACTGTGATCCAAAAAAACCTGTCTACAGCTCTTAGAAAAGGTACTGCACATTWGCAAAGGTAAATGGAGGGAATGTAAGCTGTAGATAGAATCTAGAGTTCTTTAAAGGTGCTGAAATTASAGCACATGAGACAGGTGGTATTCGTTTATCCACAGATCACATACCGTGTGTTTTGCCTGCTCTCCTTGCTGGTTAGTTTCTGTAAAGGAAAATAAAAATCATCTAACAGGAATGTGTATTTTCCTCTAGCTTTCTTATGAAAACATTACTCTCTCATTCTCTTTTAAAGCATGTATTACAATATTCAACCTGTAGCTCATAGCCCTATGTGGGATGCAGGTGCTGAGATATCATAATAATGACAGCCATGATATAAGTACCTAGATAGATAAAAACACACAATGGGGAACCCAGAGACAAAATGAAATTTTCAGAAAACTGGCAGTGCAAGAAGCTGTGAAAGACCCAGAGTTAATTACTGTGACATATAACATTGATAGCCAGCGTTTCATATTGCCACAGTTGTGATATGAACAGCTAGAAAATGAATGTAAGCACAGTTTTTTAAAATGTGCATGGCAAAAAAGATTCCTTTAAGTCTGAAATGAGAGATCTATGTTCCTTTAAAGGATAAGGAAATAAATGTGCAGGCATTTGGCTTTTCTGGACAGTTGGCTGTTTTTGCAGTTGGTTTTGAACTATGAGAAGGAGGAGGGCAAAAGATCTCCTTCAAACAATCCCTGCAATGAATAATGGTAAAAACTAGTTACTACAGAATGTGCTGAATAATACTTTGCTAGCAGAGGGGCTCAGACTGCCAAGAGTAGAATATGACACCTACATTTATTTTATCAAAATACTGTAAAAAGTAACTAAATGTCAAACAGAGAAATTAGAGCCATGTTACAATAGGGGAAAAGATAAAGCCTTAACAAAATATCTCAGAAAAAAAAAAGTATTGATATGTAAATTAACATAATTTCATTAATAAACACTGAGGATAAAGATTTTATAATTAGTCTCTTGAGACTAATAGGATGTTCAGCTATCTCTTGGACCCATATTCTCCTTATGATTTGTCATATACAGTGAAAAATATCACCAAATAAATATAAAATTACAGAAAGCAAAATTCCTAACTAGTGAGTGCCACAAAAAGGATCTAAAAGGTATTTATTCATTAAAATCTAAGAAGTAGATTAGACTGTTATCTAAGTAAGGGATAGACTTTTCAAAAGGTATTTTGACAAACAGTTGCCCTTAAATACTTCACCCTAATCCTATGGAAGGTTGTTTTAGTTCTGTAAGACAGTAAGAAGATACTTAGAAGTAGCATTTGAGATTCTGTGAATTTAGGGCCTAATCTTCATTTGGGTTTATAATATCCAAGTGAAGACAAGTAATGAAGTCAGCAACAGAAAAATGTTGGGATTCATGACACCACACTCATTGCATGACAGTCTATGGCGACTTCAAATACTTCTCTGCTCATAATGAAATATCTATTTATTAGCAAGCCATTGTTTCAGTTCCAACTCAATGGCAAATAGTGTGCCTTGATTTTATATATATATATTTTTATACATTTTTTTAATTGACAAAACACCTATTTGGTTGATATGAGCTTGAAAAAATAGCTCACTTCTGAAAAAGAGTAGACGGGAGGCTGGGGCATGGCTTTGCTAAGTTATATACTTAGTGTTGCTGAAGACTTACACAGCAGAAAAAAGAAGATAAATAGATCAAGCCCCCTAGCTGTCATTTTTCCCATAATTTAAGGATGCTGGAAAGTGTCTCAGCATTTACACTCTTTTTCCTCGATGACAGAAATTAGCATCAGGTTGTGACTGGTGAGGTGACCCCCTCATTCTTAAAGAAGGTTAGGGGTTTAAGACAATATTCACATAGTTCACATAATTAGAAACTCTGCATGGAGATATCAGAAAGGTCTAACAAGTCAATCTGAATGCAATAGAAATAAAGTAACTCAGAAGGTATTCACATTTAGGTAGATCTCAGCTGAATTTATTCATCAAGGCTGASCTTTTGAAGTCCTTAAACTATGCCAGGTGCTTTCTGCATTGCTGTGCCTGGGCAAAAGCAGCCTTGTAGTTGGTGAAACCTGGCAGAATGGGATAAAAGCCTTTTACTTTTAATGAGAATTCATTCTCTGGTTTCCCTACCATGCTGAAAATACTTTTGCTTCCTAACCAGGTAAGTGTTATATACATAAAAATAGCTAAATTAGTTTTGTATGAATTTAATTATAAAGGTGACTGGRACTGGGCAGGATATCTGACACCATGTGTTCACCTACAACTAGATCCTCTTTCTTGTAATATTTATAGAGACATTTTATTAACTTAGAACATTGCTCCCCTCATTACTGACTCAATGGACTGTCATTCCCCCATCTTCTGACTGACTTTAATGATGCCTGATAATTATGGATTAATTTAGAAACATTTAATTAAACCTAGAAATAGTCCTACATGACTAGACAAATTTCCTCACCTCTTTCTGCAAGTTAGTCAGCTGAAGGATAGATAAGGTAAGTGACTTGTCYAGGGTAACATGAAATCAGGGGCACAAACCTGATTGCTAAGTACAGCTTCCATGTCAAATTCTTTTTTCAGTCCTGTCCACATAAARTGGTAAAATACAAGGAAAAATATTTCTGGAAAATATTTCACAAATAATATGTAAGTTTTGTAAAAAATTTTATCTGATAAAATAAATGCCTTATGCAAAATAGTACACCATTAACTGAATAAAATCCTTAATGAAAGGTTTGACAAGCATATTTCATGAATGTACTATACTCTACATGCTGAATAACTATGAAAGGAAATTTTAGCCATTTCTTCCTCAGATATCTTTTTTACAAAATACATCAGACATTTACCACGCACGGACATCAGCACAATGTTAAGGTGCTGATATAACTGGAGATTTCTAGCTTCTACATGCTTAAAATAAGTTTAAATATGCTAGTAAAATTCTCTCTCCTGTTGCTGTTAATGCACACACATTTCTTCTTCAGAGAATTATTCAGGATATGTTTACCTCTCTGTCAAACTGGTAGATCTGTCATAATACAAGAAAATTATTTCAGTGTTCTCATTGCACCTGTACAGACTGATGGTGTGAGTAAATAAGCGATATTCTATCCTAGCYTCACAATAACCTGACCAATACTACTTTGTAGGGAATTTCAGTGACTGAAGTATAAAGAGCAGGGTATAACGAAATTCTGGTGGACCATTACCTGTGGCACTGTAATGATTACTTGGACAAAACAAAAGTGTCAGTAACAATAGACATTCTTTGCATCTATTTTACATTTTAAGTGTATTTTCATCCTGATAGTAAATACAATTTTTGTATTAAAAGCAGAACTATTTTAATATCAAAAAATCTCATAATAGAAGAACCAAAAAGGTACGTAAATGTGAAATTCTTATCTCTTGTCAGCCTTAACCAATAATCTATTATCTGAGTTGTTCTGAAATTCTGATTTATTCCAGTTCTCTACATCCCAATGGATTTTTCAGATATTGATTTGAATATGACTGCACACAATTAAAACAGATTATTTCCCAAGAGTCTATGAAACTATTTATCATTTTAGCTCAGTAGCTAGCTTCAACAATTTACCAGTCCAGAGCATTACAAAATTTTTTCATTTGTAAAATGCATTGAAAGAATTATTTTTGTTTCAGTAGTCAGCTATGAAGCTGATTATATATTTCTTCCTTCCTTGATATTGTGCGTTTGTTCTGTTATGTGCTGTGACAACTGCCATTTTATCCAGTCCTTTTCTTCTTTGTYCCTTAAAACCTACTTTCCCACAGAGATTCAACAAGCTTCAAAACACTCCTCCTAACTTTTAAAGGCAATTAAACAAACATTGAGAGTGATTTGGACTGAATATGGACATAGAGGAAGAAAGAAGGTAGAAGCGGATAGAAGTTCAGCAGAGAACAACCCATCTAATTAATGACTTAACCCAAAGCATCTAACAGTTTGCTTCTTAAGAACTTTTAAATATATATCAGTCTTACTGAAAGATAGGGTGGGACTCAGACCATTTAAAATGATCACAGAGCCTGAGCTTAAATGCTAGCCAACTGGGAACTAGTCTTTCTAAGTCAGTACCTAAATTCCCTGCTTAGTAGTAGACAAGTGGATTCATTTGAGTATCTTCCACAAAAAGATCTTTTGYAAAAGCAGTAGCCACTTGCTCATTTCACATGGCCTCAAAGTTGAGAAGCCTTAGCATGTCCGATTTAATGCTCCCGTACGGTAAGCAGTGGTATGTCTGACCGGGCAACTTGCTCAGGATGTCCTGGCAGGAACCTTTGGCTGATGAGGTTTGGATTCAGATTGCTGAATTCTCTTGAGAATAAATGCATATCTTATAGAGAAGGTGGATGATGTTGTAACTTAAACTGTAAATTCGAATGTTTGGAAAGATGAGAGATGTTCAAAGTGGAGAGGTGAGTCCACCTAACAGAGGAGGAGAACAGGGTTTTTAGAGAGCAACTTGGAGTCAAATGCAGGAAAGTTTTAAATTAGACTTGGAAGAGACTGGGGATAAAGATATTAAAAAGTAGATGCCTACATACAGATTTTGAGCTGGAGAAGGAGGAAATGGAAAAGCGCAATAGTCATAACTAAGGCAAGAGGGAAAATAATGGAGAAACCTGAAAATAAATGACATGTTTGTTCATAAATATCAGGAGTATAGAAGTTCACAGGAAGAACTACAAGCTTTAGAGCATCCATAATTTTTCGTTGTATATGTCAGAGAGACTTGGTGAGACAAGAGACTTGGTGACACAGATCATCAGAGTAGAAAATCRCTATAGGAAAGCACAACTTGTTCARTAAGTACATGTAAAAGAAAAGGTAGAAAACATTATTGTCTAATCAAGACTGTATATAGACTGTATATACTTATTATGAAGTTCAAGAAGATACAAGAAGCAGAACTGCTGAATATCTCTAGGTAAAATATTAGGGAAAAGAAGAGAGCTGTCAAGGTAAGAGTACACCATAGATCACTTATTTAATTTTTCTTTTTAATTTTTAAGCAACTATAGAAAGTGCGTTAAGGGCAGGATCTGGTAGAAATGGAAAAATTTGAGTCACCACTGGTAGAAAAGATAGGCTGGAAAGATGTAAATTATCCTTCAACAGCTTAGGAAAGAAAACAGGGACAGCTTCTCTTCTGAAGTTTTAAAACCTTATCCTCATCATGGGAACATGGGAAAAATATGGAAGAAGGTTTTGATACTTTTCCCCATATGCAGAAAAACTTGAGATACTGTCTAGCAAAGTGGGGAAGAACTTTGCACTGCTACAGTGTGTGTTAGGATGCTTTCCCACCTAATCTGTGGCTAGATCTCAGAATAAACTAGATTACTTATGCTTGTTTACGAGTGCATACAGAATAAGGTTCTCAAACTGTACTAAAAATAAGATGAAGTTGAAACTAATAGCAACTGAGAATTACTAGAGCCTTCCTCGAAGCTGGAGTAAGATGTTCATTCCATTGTACATTGTCAGATTCAGCTCTGAGCCTGTCTACCTACAGCTTGCATCTCAAAGGCCTCTGTAGACACCAAAGGTAGGTAACGCAACAGAGAGGACGCAATCAAAATCCTCGTTAAAGTGATTGTTGTGTTTAAACATGAACTCTTCTATGGTATTTTTACACAATATGTGATCTCCWGTGAGAAACGACGTGTATGTGTATACACGCACACACACACTCACACACRTGTATTTATTTATTTGTGTGTGTACATATATTTAATTTCATCTCAAGAATTTTATTCAGGGAAGAGGAWGCCTAAGGAATATGACTATTTTAAACAAGTGGGTCCCAAATCTAAAACTATCCTGCCAGCTRTACAGTTCATACTCTTCGTGTTGATTCAGCTAGAAGAGATCTCAGACTTAAGGTAATGTGCATTGTTTATGGACAAACTGTTTTTTATTATTATCTGTTTCTATACATTGAAACCAGCTTTTATTAGCCTGATAAAAGGAAGCTAACTCGAATTTAATTGATTGCTATCACTTGTTTGGTGCTAAGAGTGACTTCAAATTGGTCTGACAAAAATTTTATGCTACATTTCCAAATGAACAGCAATATTATTGGCAGTGCTGAATTAGTCCTCAGCACCAAAACTCAAAGGGCAACCATGAGTTYGTGGAGTTCTCCATTTAGCTGCAAAAGCCTAGATATAGGCTTGTGATAGGATAACTGGTCAGAAAAGTAACATCAGGAAAACAGTTTTGGTGAAAATGATCACAGAAGAATAAAATCACTCTTCTCAGGAAAAGAAAATGATGTAAGAAAACCAGTGGTGTAGTTAAAGAAAATCTCAAAGACTTTTCAATAAAGTAATCTAAAATTAGTTCACAATTTKAGACCAGGCAATTACTATCCTAAAACAGACTAATAAAAGAGAATAGTCATGAGCAGACACATTGCTACATTAGTGACTCTTTGATAATATGAATACTTTTTAAAGCATCGTCTAAAAATAGAACCAAATATAATGTGAGATAAATGTAAAATGGAGGAAATACATCAAGTTGAAACCAGAAATAAGAAAGCACAAAATTGTTTTAAGTAAAAGTAAGAATATAACTGTACCAGAAATAAGAGGAAAACAAAAAAGAAATAACTACCCCTTCCYGCATGGCAAAAGATAATGATGGGTGATGGACAGAAAGCTACAGCAGTGCAGTGCTCTAAAAAGAACACTTAATGCTTAACTGGAGGAATAAAAAGCTTACTGTCAGCCCAGAGGAGAAGAGTGCAGGTAAGAGTTCAAAAGGAACTGGTGAAATCATTGCTTTCCACTCCATGGCTTGTGGTAAATTTGTTCACTACAATATCTTCCACCAATGGTATTTAAAAAAAAAAAAAAGACTTGAGGCCTAGGAGAACAAATGATTATGTTGTCATGGCACACATTACTTCCTCTACAGTGTTACCAYGAGCTAGTGATGACTGAGTTGAAAAGTTTTTAGATAAGATAGTTGTACTAAGGTCAGAAGGCCCTAATGAGTCCCTGGGGATCATTTAAGTTAGGCCTTGGGGCCGTCTCTGAGACATTGACCACTACCTTTCAGGGAGGAGAGAAAGCAGGGAAAATCCCAGAAGGCTGGAGAAAGGCATACAATATATCTGTCTTTAAAAAAGAGATCACGGTATCCCTGAAGAGCTATAGAATATTCTAATTTCAATGACTTGAGGATTTTGGAACAAATTATTAGAGACAATTTTCAAATAATCTAGAAGGTAGCAAAATGACAAAAAGTAAATAGTATGGATGTGACAAGAGCAGATCATACAAACAGATCTTCTTTATGGTATGGTTACTGGCCTAATTGATTGATGGAAGACATAGGTGGGATAAATCTCAAATTAAGTAGGCCTTTGACATTGTCTTATGTAGCTTCCACACATGCAAGCCAAAGGATTATTTTCTAAGGATGACTAGAAAAAAGCTGAGATGATGAAAGTACTCAGAAGAAAAAAAAATCTTAATAAATTTGCACTTTGAAATTCATTTAAGACAAGCACAAAGAATCTGTACTTAGGACCTTATACTGTTAGCATGCAGAAAGATCTAAGACTTTTAACAAATCACAAACCAAACACGAGTCAATGCAACTCATTCCAAGAAAAGGTGAATCTCCTTGAATGTATAAAGAGAAATATTGAATTTCAGACATGAGAGAACAGCTCCATTTGATGTCAGCTGAAATAGCATGTCCAGCATTGGTCAGACTTTCATAAATACATGAAAGTAGAAATAGGAGAGCTCTGAAAACAAAGCTGTATTCGGAAACACAACGAGGCAAGGCTGAAGGAAGAGAGTGCTGAATCTAGAGAAGAAAAGCCTGATGTGTGTATGGTGGGGAAGATTTCAGTCCTGTCAAGGGGGATAGGAAGGGGATAATGACCCCTCATTTTGTATGGTCCTAGGAGAGGGCTGAAAAGAAATGTCAAGCACAGAAGACTAAAGAAATATTCAAAGTGTGTGTGTGTGGGGAAATCTACTTCTTGGTAGGTGAAATAGAGGCCCTGGTAACCAAGTGGATCTATAGACGCATCCCTGGAGAGAGGCAGCTGTCAAAAATGGTCTGTGTTGTCTTGCCATCCTGTGTCCTCCTGTCTCAGTGCAGCAAAATGAACTCGGTGATTTTTTTGAGATACAGCTGATAGACAGATATGTGGAGCACACTGCACCCCAAYGCCTTCAATCCTTGATTATATAGCCTGGAAACCTGTGGAAAAAAAAAGTCTCTGCTGTTCCCTTCTGCTTTGTGCAGCTGATCTTGTTCCCTCTACCTGAGAAAAGGACAAGGGGCTGTTAATCACCTGGTTTCTCTCCCTGCTTGGTGTCTTGGGGTCCCCAGTTCGGGAGTAGCCTTTCTGCCTAGATTTCTATGATTCTTAATGTAGCTCTGATTTGACTCCAAATTAACAGAAACTGTACTATCACCTCAATTAATGATAAATCATGTCCCACATCATGCCTATCCTTGCCTTACTGTGTGAGCCTGTCTGAGTGTTAGGGGGGAAAGTGGAGGATAATTGTGGGTGCTGTTCAATTTTACCTCAGAATAAAGAGTGCCACTCAATATTCAGTTATCAATATTTCCTAGTAGAAGATAGAAGTTTTCTTAGAAAGCCTTCTCTTCAGGCTATGATGCTGCTCAGTTTATGAGATTTTGCTTTTCTTCCTATGAAAGAAAAAAATAATCATGCCTAATTGAAACTACTGTGCAGAGCACATCCAGGATCACTGGTCTCGAAAGCCTGGAACAGTTGTACACGCCCTTGAGTCACATTTACTGACACCTTATCTATCCACTATTTACATTCACACATTAACATGAATAAACAGAGTCTGACTGCAGACTCACAAAGATGTTTGTGAATGCTTTTTGGTTTGTGCCTTTGTGCCTTATACTTTTGCAGAAGCATCCTTCCTTCAGTTGTACTAACATTAAGCTTATATATATATATATATATATATATATATATATACACATATATATATATATATATCTGTATGTGCATGTTTGTCCAGTTTTTTTCTGTCTGGCTGTTATTTTAGTTTATTAATAATTCAGGCCTTTCAAAATGCCTTGTACTGGAAAAATCCCTCTCCTTTTGTTTGAGGATGATAAATTAAGCTAGTTAAAGAATGACTCATTACAAGTATATATCCTGTTGGTGCCACCACCCTCCTACATATAACAATTATTTAAGTTTGCAATGTGATGCACAGTCAGCACTTTCAAAGCAGAGTATCAGTGCTTGTTGTTGCAGTGCCTGAATACCTTGCTGGCAGTGGTTACCCATGGCAACTAAAATGATCTATTTGTGATGATAGTGGCTTGTTGTTCCATTTGATAGTTTGAGTGTATTTCTTCCTGTTGCAATTTCAAGCGGAATCTATAGATTTAAAAAATCATTAAAAAAAAAGGAAAAAGAAGAGTAGTGAGTAAGATTCCAGTCTTCATGTCTGTGCAAATCTGGAGCCACAGAAATATAATATTGCAGATTTTACCACTGTAGCAAACCCCCTTGAGTCTAAACTAATGAAACTAAATTATTCTACCTTGTCTAAAAAGGTATCCTTGTATAGTTCATTGGTAAGCCCACACCCTGGAAGTTTTGACAAGTGTAGGAAAGCAGGAGAGCACTCCATGACCCCTACTTACTGCATGTCCATTATTTGCAGATCATTATGATCATTTTGTCATTATGATTATTGTCATTAAAAGTATTTTAAGTAAACTGTCCCAAAGGTAAAGAGGATAATCATTTGCATATAAGCTGTTTGTATAAACTTACTGGGATATAATACACAATTTGATTTGTAAGCTAATGAACATTTTTCCTGCTACAAGCAGTTGATAATTGGCAAGTATTTTTAATTGGCAATGCTGAACCGAAAATATTTTGGATTGTTCAATCAAATTCTGTGTAACCATGATGTCTTTTGGCAGCTTTTTATATTGTAGCACACTTAAGACCAGAATCTCTCTCTTTCCCTCTCTCAGCTGTCAGATATCCAATAATGGAAAAGAAAAAGTGTAAATACTTCAGGATGCCCTTCTTCTTGCATTGCAAGCTAACAGCAACAGTGACAGCACGACAGACCCCTGCCTTTCCCAGGGGAGCTCCTGCCTGCCCCTCCACATCCAGGCAGCCGAGCTGGCTGGCACCCAGCCCCAGGAAGAGCCCTGTCTTTTCTCCTTCTCTGAGGTGCCTGACAACTGTGACAAGACATGCTAATGCCTCCAGCATATTCCCTCTTTTCTGGCTCCTTACAGGTGTCCTTGCTGGCCTAATGTCTTTTCTCAGGGGGGGAACATAAACATTCAACATTTTCAGACATATCTGCCCTCATTTGGCAATTCTGTTGCCAACCATCTCCTGCTGATCCAGCCTGCGGGTATTTGTGTATCTTGCTCAAGAGCAAGAAGATTCCCCTCATAGCCCCCCTACATAACAGCCAACCTTGTACTTTGGGAATCAAAAGAGATTGCTTATAGCATCAGATAAAAAACAAAAATCTGCATGTTTAGGTTAAACTGATTTGAAAATAACATATATTTTGCTGGTTCAGGGCCATAAAGCCTAGCCTAAATCCTTTTAAGGATTTTCTCATTCATTTTCATAGAATCATAGAATCAGTAAGGTTGGAAGGAACCTCTGAAGATCATCTAGTCCAACCTCCCTGCTCAAGCAGAGTCACCTAGAGCWTGCTAGACAGGGTTGCATCCAGGCAGGCCTTGAATGTCTCCAGAGAAGGAGACTCCACAAYCTCTCTGGGCAACCTRTRCCAGTGCTCCGTCACTCTCACAGTGAAGAAATTCCCCCTCACGGTCAGGCACAACTTCCTGTGCTTCAATTTCTGCACATTGCCTCTTGTCCTGTCACATGGGACAACTGAAAACAGTTTGTCCCCGTCCCCTTGACACTCTCCCCTCAGGTTCTTGTACACAGTGATAAGATCCCCCCTCTTCCCCAGGCTGAAGAGGCCCAGCTCTCACAGCTGTTCCTCATAGGGCAGATGCTCCAGCCCTCTGATCATCTTTGTAGCCCTACACTGGACTCTCTGCAGTAGATCCATGTCTCTCTTGTAGTGGGGAGCCCGGAATTGGAGACAGTACTCGAGATGAGGCCTCAGCAGGGCTGAGTAGAGGGGCAGGATCACCTGCCTCGACCTGCTGGCAACACTCTTCCTAATGCACCCCAGGAGACCATTGGCCTTCTTGGCCACAAGGGCACATTGCTGGCTCATGGTTAACTTGCCATCCGCCAGCACTCCCAGGTCCTTCTCTGCAGAGATGCTCTCCAGAAGGTCAGCCCCCAGCTTGTCCTGGTGCCTAGGGTTATTTTTCCCTAGGTGCAGGACTCTGCACTTGCCCTTGTTGAACCTCAGGAGGTTCCTCTCTGCCCAGCTCTCCAGCCTGTCCAGGTCTCTCTGAATGGCAACACAGCCTTCAGGTGGATCAGCTACTCCTCTCAGCTTGGTATCATCAGCAAACCTGCTGAGGAGGCACTCTGTCCCCTCATCCAGGTGGCTGATGAAAAAGTTGAACAGGATGGGACCCAGTCCTGAGCCCTGGGGGACTCCACTAGCCACAGGCCTCCAACTAGACTCCATGCCACCGATGACAATCCTCTGAGCTCTGCCTTTCAGCCAGTTCTCTATCCATCTCACTGTCCACTTGTCTAACCCACACTTCCTGAGCTTAGCTAGGAGGATGTTACGGGAGACAGTGTCAGAAGCCTTGCTGAAGTCAAGGTACATAATGCCCACTGCTCTCCCTTTATCTACCCAGACAGTCATTCCATCATAGAAGGCTRTCAGATTGGTTAAGCAGGATTTCCCCTTGCTGAATCCATGCTGGCTACTCCTGATCACCTTCTTTTCCTCCATATGTCTGGAGATGACATCCAGAATGAGCTGTTCCATCCCCTTTCCAGGGATGGAGGTGAGGCTGACCAGCCTATAGTTGCCTGGGTCCTCATTCTTGCCCTTCTTCAAAACAGGAGTGACATTGGCTTTCTTCCAGTCCTCAGGCCCCTCTCCAGTTCTCCAGGACCTTTCAAAGATGATGGAGAGCGGCCTAGCAACAATATCCGCCAGCTCCCTCAGTACCCGTGGGTTTGTCCCATCTTGGCCCATGGATCTGTGGATGTCTAGCCTGCCTGGAAGGTCTCTAATCCTTTCCTCCTCAACCCAAGGGAAGTCTTCCCTTCTCTAGACTTTCTCTCTCACGTCCAGGCTGCAGGATTCCTGAGGGCTGCCCTTAGCAGTGAAAATTGAACCAAAGAAGACATTCAGTAATTCTGCCTTCTCTGTATCCCTTGTCACCAGGGCCCCCACCCCATTCAGTAGCAGACTCATATTTTCCCTAGTCTTCCTCTTGCTGCTGATGTATTTGAAGAAGCCCTTCCTATTGTCCTTGACATCCCTTGCGAGATTCAATTCCAGCTGGGCCTTAGCCTTCCTCGCCGCATCTCTACATACTCTGACTGCATTCCTATAATTCTCCCAGGTAGCCTCTCCCCTCTTCCACAGTCTCTATATTTTCTTCTTCTCTCTGAAACTGGCCAAGAGCTCCTTGCTCACCCATGCAGGTCTCCTGCTCCCTTTGCTGGACTTCTTAATCATAGAGATGCACCACATGAGCTTGGAGGAAGTGATGCTTGAATACTAGCCAGCTCTCCTGGACCCCTCTTCCTTCTAGGGCCTTAACCCATAAGATTCCACCGATGAGGTCTCTGAAGAGCCCAAAGTCCGCCCTCCTGAAGTCCAGGGTTGCAATCCTGCTTGTTGCCTTACTTCTTTCCTGCAGGATCCTGAACTCCACCATCTCATAGTCACTGCAGCCAAGGCTGCCCCCAACCTTCACATCTTCAACCAGTCCCTCACTGTTGGTTAGAGACATTGACAAGATCCCCTCTCAGTCTTCTTTTCTCAGAGGTATGAGCCCAGGTGCTGTGTGACTACCCAGGGGGTGATGCCATGACTTGGATTCGAACCAAGGTTGCTGTGGCCACAACACAGAGTCCTAACCACTATACGATCATGACATGCTAGGAGGGCTCTATTCAGCACACTGTTGTGTTGACAAGATCTCCTTCAAATCAAGGGAATAAATCCTGATGTCCATAAGCTGGTAAATTTTAGTGAAGAAAGTGGGAGTTAGTCCAACTATGATCTAAATAAGGCCCTCAAAATTTGACCTTATGGCAAAGAAGCTGCCTTTTGKGGATTGTGGTTAGGGTTGTGGGCTGTGATTAGGGTTTATTATTTTCTAGTTAGGTTCACTAAATTTTCCCATAGTCCAAACAGCCATAGTCCTGAGGAATTTAATTCATCCTTTCACAAGCCTGCAATGCAAAATTCAAGAAGCCTACATACTATTATCCCTGAAATAAAAAGTCTTCTCAGCATTATTTTTAGTCGTATGTCCCAGCAAAACTAGCTGTTCCCAGGGAGACAGGAAGCAAGCAAAGCATCTTCGAGACTCAAGATATATGGGTAAAACAATTTGTGATAGGAGGCTTTTGTGAGAGAGGAAAGATGATGATATTTAGACCACAATATACCTTCATTTATATAATTTCTAGACTAATCTTCCCCCACCCCCAAGCACATACTAATAGTTTACTTCAAACCATCCTGTAAGGATTTAATTCTTTTGTTTTGTGAGAAACTGGAAGATCTGTTCCTCTGACTATCGGTTCTGTTTCCACGCTAATAATTAAAATCTAAAAAGTCGTAACTTAGTTCTCAGTTGCTGAGAACTCTGTACTGTCAGTAAAAAACTCACAGAAAATGCTACTATTCTGCTTTACTACAATTTTACACCAATCTACTGCTCACTTTGCTCTGACATGATCAATAATCTGAAGTGTACAAGAAAAGTCTTATTATACTAGACTCCATTCTGCCTATTTTAAAGCCAGCACAATGGTAATTTGATTATGCTGAGGCTGAGATCAATCTAAACTCTGCTGCATAACACAGATCATCAATTTTTATTTCACTGACCAAGCGCCTTCTGTACCGGGAAGCTTTATGAATGATGGACCACATCAATGAACGCTTACTCTGAGAATTGCTCCATATGTTGTAGCACAGGGATGATTCACTCCATTCATTCAAGGACTGCTTGAGTGAAAGAAAAGAATGGAAAGGCAGTTGATCATATGTGAGAGAGATTTTGTGTATTATAACTTGTGGGCTCATGGGGCCTGTATTTCTGCACATTGAGTATCCCAGTGAAAGAGGATGTGATCTCCAATACCTAAATAGGTGTGGGTAGCAGTGGTACTGTCCAGCCACTGGGAGATGTGGATTCTAAAGTCACCAGTATGAACTATGATTCTTATATCTCAGGTCTTTTTGTTGCTCTTATGTGTCAGCCTCACTTCTGTCCCTGGGAAATCAACTAGCAAGTTCTTTTGAAAGCCCTTAAGCCCTTCCTGGGCAGACAAAAGAAGGTCATGGGGAATAGTYAGCATGGATTTACAAATAGCAAATAGTGCTTGACCAATCTGATGGCTTTCTATGGTGAACTGATTAGATCTGTAAACGAGAGGAGAGCAGTGGATATCATCTACTGAGACTGTAACAAAGTTTTGGCTTGGTGTCCCATAGCATTCTTGTATCCAAGCTGGAATGGTACAGTCTCAATGGGTAGRTTGCTAGATGCATGAGAAACTATTTGGATTGTCAAAGAGTAGTGGTTAATTTTTCTTACTTTATCTGGAGGCTAGGTACAAGTGGTGTACTGCAGGGGTTTRTCCTGGGACCTGTACTGTTTAATAACTTTATCAATGATCTGGAAGAGGGGTTGAAACACATTCTCAAAAGTTTTGCTGATATCTTCAAATTAGGAAGTGGAGTTGATGATGAGCAGAGCTGCCATTCAGATGGACTTAGCCAGGCTGGAGGAATCTCACAAAACTCAGCTATGATAAATGTTAAAAGTCTTGCACCTGGGACAGATTAATCCCCTGCAATGGTACAGGCTTAGGAATGACTGTCTAGGGAGCAGTTCTGCAGAAAATGCCTGTGGGGTCCTGGTGGGCAATGAAGTGGACATGAGCCAGCAGTATGACCTGGCAGTAAAGAAGGACAACAACATCCTGGGCTGTATCAGCAAGAGTGTAGCTAGCAGTAGAGGGGAAGCATCCCTTCTATTCCGTGCTTGTGARACCACAAATGGATACTGTGTCCTGTTTGCAGGAGGGGCTGAGGAAATTGGTTTTGTTCAACCTTAACAAGAGACAGCCAAGGGGTGAGGGAATCTCATTGCTATGTGCAGCTGCCTACTGGAAAAACGGAGAAAAGAGAGTGAGAAATACAGAATGGAAGGAAAAGAAACAACAGTCACCAGTTGGAATACAGAAAATTCCAACTCAGCATAAGGCAAAAGAATCACTTGGAAGGAGGTCAAATATTGGAGCAGGTTGCTCAGAGAGATTTTAGAAATTACGTCTTTGGAGATACTCAGACCCTGAGTATACAAGGACCTGAGAAACCTGGTCTATCTGGTCTTGTTTTGAGTAGGAGGTCGGACTAGCTGACCTCCAGGGTCCCTTCCAACCCATATGATTCTGTGATGCTATGATTATCAGATACGTTGTTCTGCTAGTGAGGATATATTTGTTTTTCAGTAAAAACAAAATCCCCCCCAAAACTATAACTCAGATCTTTTCACAGGACTATTTAACACTGTCTCCCCCTCAGACTGGGTTATCCTTTCCATCCTTATAGAGGTTTGCATATCTTGGCCTACAACTGYTCAGTGTACTTATAGAGAGGTAGTCTGTGTCCTCTGCCTGTCCCCCAGTCCAGCTGCTGCATTCTGTCCCCGCCTATACCACCAACTCTCTTAACCTACAGAACACACTGAAGACACCCAAACTGCCTTTTGGCGGTAGTCTTYGGTTGATGCTAGCTCCTGAGTCACACCTGGGAGTTATTCAAGTGAGTACAATTTGGTCTGGGCCAAAACTGTGCAAGGAACTGAGTTAACAACATCACAGTGTAGACAAACTAGTCCCAACACTTGTAACTGATACCTGACACTGTTTTGTTTAGTAATATACACAGTCTGCATTTTAAAAAACTTGAATTCTCTAGGCTGATGCGCAGAGCAGGATGAACTGTCCGTTTTACCACTTGAAAGAGAGAGACACCTACTGTAAACAAAGCAAAGGAAAAAATAAGTTCACCCACACAAAACTGACATAGGTATCCCTGGTAACTGTTGTGCTACTTAAAAAAAAAAAGAAAAAAGAAAAAAAAAAAAAAAGAAAAAGCAGGATGTGCAATGATGAGAGAGTCTCTGTAAATATTGTTCTATCAGATATTTTTTTTAAATTTGCTTCCTCTTGTTGATTTATTCTATGTATAGAACATGTTGCCTGAATTCGAAATACGGTTTTGTAACCATTCAAGTTATGTGATTATCCAGATTGCCCAAAATACACAGAAGGTGACCTGCAGGGAGACACCTGTAGACTAAATGAGATACATGAAAGGTTATTTCAAAGTTTCTCATACGTACAAAGCTGACAATGTGTCGTGAAAAAAGTGAATTCTGAATTCTAAGGCAAAAATATGGAAAATGATATAACTGTGAGATCATTATATGTCCACATTACAGGTAAACTGACAGGGGGATGGTAAAGAAGGAAAAGTAACAAACCTTGTCATATTTTGACAGACTACATTATTAAATTAAATCACAACGTGGGCAATAATCTACTAATGCAATACAGAAGATGTAGGGTGGAGATCTCAAAACAGCCCGGCATCAGCCCAGCTCTGTTCAAGTTGAAGTCACATTGAGTTGTTCCCAGTGACGTCAACGGGAGCAGAGCTAGATCAGTACTGAGCATTTCTGACAGTTCAGTCTGTAATAAACACTGGCCCAAATTTTCAAGAATCATTTGTGATTTTGTTCAGCATGAAGCACCATGATAAGGTTCTCCTTCTCGGACAGGTGTTTAGCATTTAAAGATCACCTGGTTCGTTTTAAGTCTAGTAGCCAAAAATTGCAAGTCACATTTAAACACTTAGGACCTTAACAAAGTATTTAGTATAGTGTCTCCAAGTATCTGATATAAACTGAAATTATATTTGTGTTCAGTTCAAGCAACTGAAGTGCTTTGATTTTCAATAGCCTGCAAAAATGTATTTTATTTTGATTCTTTCATTTCTCTCATGTAAAATTACAATTTTTGCAGAAGTTGTCTTTTTCTTTTGAAGTGATTTTTCTTAACAAAATTCCTAAGAAGCTCTATTAATTAGACATGCTCAATCATACCAAAGAATATCAATATGTATTAGAAGTGCCCTTGAAGTCAACACACAGAGCAAGTTACTTTTTAAAGAAAATAAYAGGGKTTTTTTTGTTCTTTTGACTGCAGTGATTCTCAATATTAACCAACTTTAGGGGCAGATATGGTTCCTTCCCTAAATATTATTTCGTCGTAACAGATGTTCCCCTTCCTGTTTCTTAAGACTTCCTCTTTTAATTTTGGAACAAAATTCAATTTGACATCGCTCTGCATTCTCGTCAGCATAAATGGACTAATCAAACCATGACCTCTTAAGTGTAAAATATYTTGTTCATGGTTCTCACTTCCATATCCTGGAATCTTTGTGCTAGAGCAGGGTCCTACTGGCTTCTTGAGGCAGGCACACGAGTAGACACGCAAACCAAGCAAGGGGTACCTGACAGTGCTTCACAGGGGCTTTGAAAAAAAGTCATATATTCACAGCAATAACTTTTAAATCTCTTTACAAGTTATAGCAAAAGCTCTCCTTTGGTCTATCCATATTTCCAATTCAATGTAAGATCCATCCAAAACCTGAATCCTGAAGCCATAACCATGAAATAATGATCGTAATAAGGAGTTTAAACATAATCAATATAGTCCTAKCACATGAAATATAGGTTTTAAGAGAGGAAATTTATTTATAATGGGGGAAAATCCATTGTAGCTCTGCCAACACACCAGAAAATTTGGAAGGGTTTGTTCAATTTACTGAATTTGTTACCCTTGCTGTTAGCTGTGTTTCTGCCTTGTTTTTACTTGGATGAGAAAACAAGCTACACTAGTTCTAACTCCATGGTGCATCTAAATACGTGCCATGATGTGCATTGTAGGTGCAAGACAGCTAAGATTGTCTCTGGATATTTTTGTGGCTCTTACAAGCCCCCTCAAAAAGGTATCTGATCTTCCCAAAGAGCAGCTTTATCTGCAAAGCATGTAACAGCTCAAACAGCAGAGGGTGCTTTGTAAGCAAATACAAAACACTTGATCTAAAATTATTGCTGTAGATAGATCCTGCAGCTGTGCAGATGCTTTACTACCAGCTCTATTCATGAAGTGGCAGATTCAATGGCTCGCTGCTTATTAGAATTGTTTCAGATGTTCCAATAAATCTCCTGTGAAAACCACCCCCAAAATTCTACATACACAGGATAAAAAACGTAGATGTTTAATCATGGAGCGCCTTGTTTTTAAATAAGGTGAACAGTATGCTATAAAATAATACATTATTCATAGATTCATACTGTTTCAAAAGCTTAATAAAGAATTTGATTAATAGTCCAAGCACATGTCCTGCATATTTATACCCTGGTATGCATACARATGTAATGTATAACATTAGAAACTTGTAATATCCTCTTGTCTTTTATGCTTTTTAAGCACTTATGATGCAGTGCAGTTGAATCAAATTGCAAAACAAAGCCAAGCACACTAAATTGTTATCATTCTGCAAAGCGGGTGGGTGGTCATCCTTCAGAAGCAACTCTGTTTCACTGCTATTGTGCTGATTTGGAACAGTTTTGAAAAAGAATGCTTGCATGGTCACTGCTGAATGCTGTGAATGAGTTGTGATCATAGGATACCATCTAAAGTATAAAAATGAATCTTCATGCAAAATGAAAAAAAGCTGGTTTACTCKGCACATCATAAAAACATTTAATCTTGCTGACAATCTGCTACCATGTAAGGCATTCAGCTAGTTAGGATGAAAAGAGAACAAACTTGCTCCTAGGAAGTTGTGAGCTTTTAAGATATTTAGGCATTCAGTAAAGCACTATACATGTTGAGGAGTGCTGTATGGAATTAAAACTAAAGCTATGGGCTCTCCACAAGAACACGGTGGCTGACATTATCCTCAATTTCATAAATGAGCTGACATATGTAAGGAATAGATCATAGTTTTGAGGAAATCCTTTTAGGAGAGGGAAGTTTTGAGAATAAAAGTTGAAAACACCTTTCAGTGTTTGCTGCTACCCACTTATCTCTGACTCCTCTGAGTTTCTTTTGCATACAGTTGACTGAGTACTTTTCTTTTTAATCTCCTTTGAAATACCTCATATTTTTATTCTTTTCCTTTCTTTGACAGATTTACTTTCCATACTTTAATATCTTCATGTACTTATTCCATTGCATTTGTTTTCCAACAAGAGGTTGAGTAATGAAAAGGATGTTGGTATTTTCAGTTATGGGAGGAAACCAGTGGGAAATGGAGGATAGYGTGAGGGATTCTTTAAGTCTTTAGTGCTAAAAGTTATTACAGCTCTGAAATTACAGCTACAATGACAAATGGGGATCTCATCCAGAAAGCTTTTGAAGAAAGGCTGTAAGAAACTAGGTTTTGGGCTCACCCATTTTATCCTGTTAGGGTGAGCATTGAGACAGTATGCTGTGTAGAGAGCCTGAATGAAAGCAAAAATAGAAGATGATAAAGACAGAGAGAAGTCAGTATCGAAGGCTTTGCTCTAGAGTTGAAGTTGCATGGATGGGAAAGCCTTGTGAAGAACAAAAGCGCTGAGGCAGAAGTAGTATCCAGCGTAGTCCTTAGAAGAGAGAACAATAGACAGACAGACTCAGGATGTCATTGAGGGAAATTAGGTACCAAGGTAGAAAGAATACCACAGAGTACAGAGAAAGCTGAGTAAGTGAGCTCTCTCACATCCAAACTTTTTAATACCTTCTCTCATAGTCTCACATTCAGATTTTGGTTAAACTCTTACTTGCAAGAACCATTTCTGCAATTAAATTTCCACTGAGTTGCAGCTTCTGTCTACAGATGCGATGACCCTTCGTCTGAGAACAGCTGTTGAATGCTAGAGAGGACTGTGTAGATCATTTTGTCTGACTTCTGTCAGCAATACATCCTCAGCACAGCAAGCCTAATTTCCCGGTTGTAGCTTTTTTTTTTTTTTTTTTTTTTAAGAAATATATATATGTGTGTGTGTATATATATATACACACATATATATGTGTGTGTGTGTGTGTGTATATGTATATATATATATATATATATATATTTTTTTTTTTTTTTTTAAGAAATGATAATAAATGCCTTCAAGCCTCTAAGTTAAGTTATTCTGTTGGCTACTTATCTTCATGAATAAAACTTTGCTGTATATTTTTAGTCTGGACTTGACAAGTTGCTTTCCAGTCATCTATTGCCAGGAATCTCTTCCATATTTGGTCCTCCAAAGATACAATGAAGCAGTTCTTTCCTCTTCTCTTCGATGTAAGCAAAAGATGTAAATTTTYGACTATAAACATCTGTCAGATACGAAATAATTCTTAAAGCTCGTTTCAACTGTTTATGATAAATATCCTTTTTGAGATATTGATGAAGCAGTGTGTGCAGTAATAACATTTCTTTGTTCCTACTCTAAATACTCAAATTTTACACCTAAAACTAATGTTGGCATACCTGGAAGGATTCATATCTGATAGCTACCATTCCTAAATTCTTTCCTGTTTTGCTACATTCCAGGATTTTACCTTCCTTTGTGGAAGCATGGCCCCCACTCTCTATAATCATAATTCCTAGGAACAATTAGTATTAAGGGGTCGAAGAAAAAGGAAGGACTAGACCAGGAAATTTTACACACAGAATCACAGAATGGTTGAGRCTGGAAGGGACCTCTGCAGATCATCTAGTCCAACCYCCCTGCTCAAGTAGGGTCACCTAGAGCATTTTAGATGGGATCGTGTCTAGGCAGGATTTGAGTATCTCCAGAGAAGGAGACTCCATAGCCTCTCTGGGCAACCYGTCACTCTCACAGGAAAGAACTTCTGCCTCATATTCAGACGGAACTTCCTGTGTTTCAATTTGTACCCATTTCCTCTTATCCTATCGCATGGCACAGCTGAGAAGAGTTCARCCCCATCCCATTGACACACCTGCTTAAAGTATTTGTAGACATTGATAAAATCCCCTCTCAATTTTCTCTTCTCTAGGCTGAACAGGCCCAGCTCTTGTAGCCATTCCTCATAAGAGAGATGATGATCCAGCTTTCTAATCATCTTCACAGCCCTACTCCATTGAAATGTCCCTCAGTAAGAGAAAAGAAGTCAGGAGGAATTTAGAAAAGAAAAAGTCAGGAAAGTGATTAGATTACACTAATACTCCAGAGAACATGAGTGAAGGGAAGGGAGAAGCAGTAGAAAGTGGTTGCTCTTATATAAGGAAAGAAAAGCCAATGTATTGGTTTGGCAGAAAGGGTAGAAAAGTGATAAAAAGCACATGTACTTTAGAGATGAACAGTGAGTACAAAACCTTGGGGAAGTTTCAGATGGAGAGCACTCCAGACTGAACTAAGAGGGAGAACATAGTAATGGCTTTATACTGTGGTGGTGGAAGGGCATCAACAGAAAAAGATGCAGTTAGTCAAAAGGAGACAGGGTAGTGAGGAGAGATAACAGCTATGATAAAAACTGTGAGTGAGGAGGAAGAAAAGTAAGGAAAAGAAAAGTTAAGGAGATGAGTGAGATATGGATGGGAGAGGGAGGGAAAGCAGTGGAAGGCAGAGCAAAAGCTAGTTATGGCAAAAGTCACCAGATGGCATTGTT
The DNA here is from genome assembly GCF_003343005.1 of Rhea americana. Taxonomy (NCBI): domain Eukaryota; kingdom Metazoa; phylum Chordata; class Aves; order Rheiformes; family Rheidae; genus Rhea; species Rhea americana. The sequence goes on along the minus strand of NW_028185694.1, from coordinate 1,328,247 downwards.
ACACATAATCTTAAAGGTTATTTTCCTTGGCATGTAAACAAGTTTTTGTTTCAGGAAGATTTTTTTTTTTTAATTGTTCTAAGTGTCTATGAAAGGAGTCAGAACAATCAAGGGAGCTAGAGACAATGTTAGAGATGGATTCTCTACAAGAACTGGACAGGAGTTTTTGGTCTTAAAGTCCAAAAGATTAACTGCATTTCATGAGTGACTCTGTTAATCCAGGGCTAGATAATAAGCAGAAAAATTTGAGCTAGAACTATAGGCAAAGTTCACATCTTTTTTTTTTTTTTTTTTTTTTTTTTTTTTTNTAAGTAGTAAGATAATCTGTAAGGCCGAGGTAGGTACTATCTGTCAATAAAAATGCAATCTGATCATATCAGGGAGGATGTAAGGTAAGACAAGTATCAAGTAAATGGAGGGAAAGAATATGAAATGGAAAAATAGCAACGTTGAAAAAGAATAAGGAAAACATTAGATATGATCAGTGGGTAGTGAAATGTATCTGCAAGTCAAAGCAATTGAAACTGCAACTATAGAACAATAAAAAATGGCTTGAAATACTATGTAGAAGTGATATGCAGCCAAAATGAAGCAGATATGACATTACAATGTTGTTTTAGTCAGTTTTAAGAATGTTACTATATTTAAACAGCACAAACTGCATCAGGTCAGAAATGGGGAGTAGAGGAGAGGCTTCTGGGGAAGAAAAAGAGTAGTGAGTAAAAGCAACACAGCCAAGACACGATACTTGAATTGCTGCTGAATGGCAGCATTTTGTTTCTATAACTTTAATACAGAAGAAAACTACCTCTTTCCTTTACCCATTGCAGCCTGTTTTTCAAGCCTATTTCAGGGCTTCCTCCTTCCCCTGTTCTTGTGCATAGTGCAGTGACGGATTCAAATTCTGTAAATAAAAATTAATGACTTTCAAATGGCTGCCCTCTTGCCAAAGGAGAGTAAAATCCATAACAAAGAAGTCCAAAAAGGCAGTCTGTGAGGCACACCGCTTACTATTCGGAAAGGAAATTAAAGAAAGAGGATGTAAACAAGTGTATTCCCACCCTTCTCTGGGCAGAACATACACAGTGCATTCATTCCAAATTTTCCTCCTTCACATGGCTTGACCTTTATGATAACTCAGACAACAAAACAGCCTAAGAGTCCTTCCTAGTCTTGACTGCTCGTGGAGTTTCCCAGAGAAGCCAATATGCTGCAGTTTAAGGTTTTCCAGTAGAAGTCACACTCCAAGTACCTGTCAGGTGTGCTATGATAAAAATAAGATCCATTTACTTGCATGCGGTAGCAAGGATCCTTCTAGGTGGAATCCTGGACCTGCTGAAATCAGACTTCCACCCTCTTTCCCTCTTGATGAGCAGTCTGAGCTCAAACTGTGGAGCAGAGGAGTCCAAGGTGCCTATGCACAGCTCTGAAGCCTTCCTCTTCTTAACAAATCATGAGCCAAAAGGCTGATTGCTATCAGAGCTGTGTAGCTAAGCTCTACAGCTAGCTGTGTAACAGCGTTTTGAGGGTGAAGGCCCGGAGCACTGTGTAACTATGTGTTTACCTGCAAAGGCTGTAGAGATAGCTCCGCAGACACCCCTGAGTTCCCTGATCAGCATCTGCTCTCCCCTACCAAGTCTTTTAAGTTAGTCATCTTCACTGTAGCTTAGCTGACAGGGATCTTTCAGCCCACTAAGGCTCAAGTCATTCTTACTTCAACGCTTTCAATTTGCAAGTACCTCACAGCAGAGAGAAAGGTAACCAAGATTAGTTGAAAATAAGGTAAAAGTATAGAAAGAAAGAGGAAGTCTTCGTCAGAGAGTTCAAGATATCAATGATACTAAGCCTTGAGAAGATGGAAAACAGGTTTAGTAGACAGAGAAGAACAGCTGCTACAGTCAAGAAGGACCTCATCGACCTGCACTGTGATAGGATGGGCTGCTTTCAGGTGAGCTGGGCTGCCTACAGTTTGATCATCAGACTTGGCTCTGTCTGGACTTCTCCTGTTACAAGGAGGATTCTTCTGTTCTCACCTAGCTCTTCAATCAAGATTGAGGCAGCTCCTCAATTTTAATCCTTTTACGTTCCCTGTATACTTAATTTTTTCAGAGACATAGCCAACTCCTAGCAAATCTAAGACCAACCTGGGCTAATCTTAACTGCTACAAGAGCCCTCTTTCCCACTTTACTCTAGAAGTCCTTCCAGAACTACCTGCTCTTAGGAGAGCCAGGTTTTTAAATAGCATTAGCTATTTTAAGCTAATCAGGGCTGGCTCTACTTAAAGGTATGTTACACCTGCYGGTATTTAAAGTAACACTGCCATTAAAAAAAGAAACAAAACACTAATGCATGCCTCTGCTGATCTGCTCTCACCCCCACATGCACGTGGACCTTTCAGCATCTCTTTGTGACATAACAGGTAGGAAGTCATCTGGTCAGACAGCACACGGAAAGGAACCGGTCGTCAGCTTTGAGGCTCTCTCTCAAACCAAAATCACTTTTAGCATTGTATAAAACTGACCAGTCAGCAAAATTTACACACAGCAGTTCGTATCTCTGAGATAGTACTTTCCTGGGTCTGGATTCCATCTCTTCATATTCTTGTTCTGTTTGGTTTAGCTGATCCCAGTTACATAACTGTTCTCTTCAGACAGTAAACTTAAAGGTCAGTATAACATAACATCAAAATCCGGATTGTATCATGTGAAGTAATAATAAAACAAACTAAAGTATTTTGAACTGGTGAGACCATGTGATATAGCTGACTAGTTTCTACTCACTTCCTATCTGTAAATGCCCTGTGACTTATGTCTTAAGAGGCAAAAGAGAAGCGTTTATGCCACTACTCAGAGTTAATGCTTAGAGCTGCCTTTAATTCCCAAGAAAGGAAAAATTTTCAGTTTACTGGAAACTGGGGAAACAGGGTATGCAAAAAAATAGAAGGGAAAAAACAAGGAACAATGGTTGCTAGGGAATTGAATAGATTCAACAGGCATAGTCATGCTCTCTCAACCCTCAAAAATGTATCTGTATGAAGTACTGGATCACTTCCAACCTAAAGTAACAGTAATAAGGTAATGCAAGCATGCACCTCCCATACAKTGTAGAGACCACTTCCACTGTATACATTCCAGGATGCCTATATATACAAAAATATCATATTCACCTTAATTTTGGTACAAGCTTTTCTGGCTCCTTAGATTTCACTAGAGTTGCCTATATGTTTAAATATTTTGTAGTATAAAGAAATAAAGCATGTTAGTCTAGAGAGACATTATTTCTTTCTATGAGTTTCGTAGTTCTAGACTTATTAGTCAGAGCTCACTCATTCATTTGCCTATGAAATTTTAGAGATGGTCATGAGCAATTCTAAGCACAGGAAGATGAGAAAGCAACATAAGACTTAACAGAAGAGTGGAGAACAGACCTTAAATAGACTGAGAGAACTCTAAAGGTAAGCTCACTCACCATCATTGTTACTCAATTACTGATTTTGATACAAATACCAGAACCATTTTTCAATACGTGAAGCACCATTCATCTTCCAGCATAGACACAACACTGTCACATTATGCTCTCAAAATCACTGCTGTTAATCTAGATTAATGTGACGCTATTTTTCATGGACATAAAAGTTTGTGACTTCTTTTATAATAGTTCATATTCCAAACATGCTTAATATTACATTGTATTAAGGACAAATTCATACGAATTCAGATGAAATCTTATTTTAATTTCCTATTATTTGAAGGGATAGAATTCCAGTTACTCCATAATGGGGGCAGAGTTTTGGTTCACTGTAATTTCCAAGTGCTTGATTTAAAGTTGAGACAAAGCATCTGATGGTAGGTCTGTTTTGTCCTTTGTTTCAGTACACAGTAGAATATTTTCCTAAACTAATGATTTCCAAAATCTGTAATGCATTGTCTGCCTGTGAATTTTTTAATGATTCAGCCATAGCTATTGTTTTTGTTCTGACTTATCAAGGAAGAGATGGACTCCATGGAGGGAGATGATGACAACAAGTACTCTAGAACATACCAAATTGGGTGATTCAGCACAGTCTCCACACACTGTAATTAAAAGGCAGGCAGACACACATTTTCAATAATGTGAAGGAAAGTGTTTCTAATTGCTGGGTTTTTTCCAGTTCGAATACACTTGTTTAACCTATAGTGCAATCTATCCCTTCCTACCATGATGTGTCATCAGTGAATTTGAAGGTTTATTCATGCTCTGTGTTATACTCCCCCGGCCATTTCATAACGGGAGTTCTGCAATCTGTAGAATTACCTCAGCAAGTCTATTGAGACATTTTCAGTGTCTTCTCTGAAAAAATCAGGAAGGATGGGCATATTCATTTGAAATTAGGTCTGAAAGAGGTTAAGGATCATAGAGGAGAATCATGTTATCATCAAGTCCTCTGTGGAGTATATGCACGATCTGCCTCTATTTACACCTCTCAGTGTAGGCGGAGTGGTTTGTTCTCACATACCCTTGCAACGATACATTTACATACAGAGCCTACTCACAGTCCATACCATCTCTGAAGCATTTGGCACTATGTCTCATTATATTTAATGTTAACACTTACGTTATAGCAGGATATACCAGGAATACAGAACAGTAGTGTGATCATTGCTTTCTTCTAGTTTATGTCCCTTTCTAACTTACTGTCACTATATTATTTTGTGGCACACAACACTTATTTATATTTTAACTTCTATTTCTACAGAGCAAATTTAGTTTTTTTTTCTTTGCTTTTATTTCACCGATTCCCATTGCACCAGCTGATGTTCAGTCCTGGGAAGGTATCATTACTGAGGGAAAGTTTTCTCTTAACTAATATTTGCACCACATGGATACATTAAGGGTTGGAATCAGTCTTATGTTCCAGAGCTTCACATTTCATGATCTAGGGCCCAAAAATCCACAGAAATATTTTTGTTCAGTAACTTAATTGAACCCCTTTACTGCTGACCACTCAGGGGATCTTGAATTCGCAGCTGCCTTCCAGCATATGTTGACAAGGCTCGTGAAATACTTTCTAGACTGAGATTAGGACCCAAAACTAAATTCAGAAAATGGCAGTCAGCACAAAGGTAAGTATATAAGTTTAGTAATTTTTTTCTTTCCTCACAAGTGTGAAATAACTGTTCCTTTTAAGCTAGGGGATTCTTTCAGGTATAATTTAAAACATGTAGAATAACAAGATGTAGTAAAAACACAGAAAGGATGAAGAATTACCCAGGGAGGAGAAGAGCTCAATATTGAAATTTTGACCTGCATGCATAGCACTTAGATTTTAACAATAGCTAAATAAACACTTCTATTTTTGGAATATTTTGTTTAAAAATGATTTTAGCAAGGAAACCATGATAGAGTTTAAAATCTTAGTAAGCATAGTTTCCATCATTAAATACTTTTCCTATATGAATAAAGACTGAGGTTGCTGATGAGCCTGCACAGATGAAAATTTTGCTGAAGCTTATTTTGCTCCTAATTAATGATGGGTTAAGAGAGCTCCTCTATTTGATGAGTCCACTTAGTTAGTGATGTTCAGGTCCACACTTTTATTGAAAGAGCCCCAGGCTGTAGAGCTGTAGCAGGCAGATTAGGTGAACAGACCTCTGCTGGTTTCTGGTGCCTACTAAGTTTACAATCAGCAATACATATTAAAAGTTATCCTGTCAGGTCACACAAACAGCCTCGGGCCTTATCTGCAGCAGGATTTATYCTCACTGCAGTCATCGGTAACCATTGTGCGGAGCTGCTGCACCAGCGCCGTCTGCAGAATCAGTACAAGAGGCTGGAGGCTGAAAGAAGGTGGATGGAGGCTAAACGAAGGTGGCTCCCACCGGCTTCAGGCACAAGGAGCAAATCAGTAGTTGTTTACAATGGCATTGTCTGGCTGTGTCCATTCAGCTGTACAGACACAGAGGTAAATGGAAAAAAACCCCACATGAACAAAGATGGAGACCCAAACTGAATGTCTCTTTCTGTAGACATGGGTTTACCTCTTGATTCATAATTTTCCTGACATTTCCTCTCCACACCTCTGAAATGCTAAGAGAACCTAATTCTGAAAGCAGGCTTGGTCCTGCTGCTAGTGAAATCATTACAAACATTGCCACTAACATTGATAGGTGCAGGACTGGGCCTGTAGCTAACATGCRTTATGTTTCCTGAAATATTAGTTAGACCATTAGTTGCAGAATGCCACACAGAGTCCCTGCCAATCCCCATTCCTCCAGGAGCTGTTTACGTGGAAAAGAAATCAGCCTGGCACTTCTAATCTACTTTAGCTTATCAGTGGTTAAGGGGCTTCACAGACTTTAATTGAATGAAGCCCATAAATAATAGTCATTTCTCACACTTGGAATTAAAAGGTGTCTGGAGCGGATATTACTTTTGTTTTTAAACTATAACTACCTTCCTCCTAGCTTTTTTAAAGAAAAAGGAGGGGGAAAGGTTGAAAGTTTTTGCATTGCTTTTAAATCATAGTGACATCTGACAGCTCTTGGCCTTCTTTTAGGGATGGGGAAGAACCTACTGACATTCTCTCAGAGCGTGTCTTGGCTCCCATTGTTTAACAGCTAAAGGCTCAACATACCGAGTGGCTTCCTTCCTCCAAAGTGCTATTAAAATAAAATAGATGTGAACAAGAACACCAAAAGGCAAGGAAGTAAGAATTCTGCCTACTACCTTTTCTTTCCTTAACTCTATTTGAAAGCAGGTCTCCCTTAAACAGTCTGTTTCTCCCTCATGTGAGCAAGTTAGGTGGAGTAAACATGTCTGTGCAGTAATACAGAGGGCACCACGTATCATTTCATCCTGAGGGAGAGAGCATCTGGTGCATCAGAGATTTGTCAGGAATTAGGTTGGGAGTCATAGTACTATGCTTTTTAATCTTGTTTGACTTAAAACTCTGTTTTGTAATCAGTGTAATAGAAAGGCACCACTGAGATGCAGGGATTAGCTCTAGAGAAGAAAAACAATAGCACACACAGATCTTTGATGTATTTGTATTCAAATTCAAAAGTGCCACTTTAACAGTTCAGAGAGCTGTGTATAACATCTTAATTTAGCAATCATATTGTCCAGCACTTGAACCTCTTGTGAGGCATTGTCTAAATCAGACAGAAGTAAACTCTGAACAATTTAGAAAGCAATAAAGGATTCAGTATGTCGTAAATCACAAGAAACATGGATCATATTAGAATTATCAGTAATGTCAAGCATGTAAGTAAAAAGGAACATTTAGTAACAAAAATGAAATGTTTAAAAGGAGATATTTAATGAAAAAGTGTCTGCTCTTTAATTAGAATGAGTGGAAATGAATCAAGGCAAATACTACATATGACTTTACACTTTCCTTTTGTGTGATTTTTTGAATCCTGGCTTGCGAACACAGACAGAATGATCATGGAGATCTTCAGTCTGTGGAACATAAACTGGGATTTATCACCCTAGAGGAATTGCCACTGTAGAAATGCCTGTTTCAACATTGTTAAAAGTTGAACATATTTGGCAGTGGAGTAAAGCATTAGGAATTCTTTAAACTCATCTTTTGATCCAAACTTGTGTTGTAAATAACACAGCAGCAGCTGCAAAGGATTCTGAATTTCCACCATTAACTCGGTAGGCAGAGATTTTTTTTTCCGTAAGTACATTTAAAAGTGGCTGAGTTGATTCCACAAAGTTTAAACACATCTCCAAAAGCAAATCAAAGCAAAATACATGTTCTTTTCTTCTTTTTATTTCTGTGGGCCTTCTACTACACACATTACACTAGGAAATTCTTCTTAAATAAGAGAAATTTTGCAAGAATGAGTTACAGAATCAGGGCTAAGGGTACATTGAATTGTTCCTTTCTACTGACAGTCAAATGGCATGTTATCAGAATTCCATGGAAAAAAAGAAGGAGTTTAATTTGGAATTTTACAAGTTATAACAAGAAACTGCAGACCAAAACTCTACTACGCTCCACTTAGTGCTACATAAGCCCTAAGAAATCAGATAGTCTGTAAGAGAAAAGGGATGATGAGACTAATTCTGGAAAAAATGCTTCAGTCTGGATCAAAGAAAAAGATCTAGAAGCTTAATTTAGGCAGAAAACCTAAAACTGTACTCCCTAAGGTATGAACCAGTGACAAGTTGAACTTTTGCCAGTTCTGTTTCTGTCCATGCTCAGATGCATCTCTTTCTTTTAGTGCTAAGAAACTCAATACCTGGTTCATGATTAAATCTACTAAGATATATAACCTAGACAAACTCTTTGTTGTCTCCTAAGCGATTGCTCTTTTAATTCAAATATTCTTCTAGCCTTTAGAGCCTTTAGTTGAATGCTATTAGCTCAGTATTYGACTAAACAAGTAGACTTCCTTTGCTCACAAGAAAGAATTAAAGCCTAAGTCACTCCTTACCTGGGAGAGGATGCTCACCACCATATTGTAGACTGTGATAGCATGGTTACATAGCAGGCATATCTCCTGTTTGGTTTACTGTTCTAAGAGTGCTTGTATCCACCAAACGTAACTGAGAAAGCAAGCAAGAATGAGTGATGCTCTAGCCTCAGCAATTAGGGCAATTACCTGTCAGTGTGGAGATATCAGCTTAGCTTTTATTCCAAGAATATAAAAAAAATAGTCTTTGAAGCAGAGATTATAACCCAAACCTTCTCCATTCTCTCAGGAACCAAGGCTGTTGACTTTAGACATACCTGGAAAAGGTGACTCCTCTGAACATTAGACTGATTTCCCCCCCAAATTGTCTTCCCTCTTTTCTTTTTCATGGTCTAGTGGTGATCAAGGCTGAATTATTTCATGGTCCACTGAAACCTTCAGGAACTGACTGTTTCAGACATTAAATTTGCCCCCTCCTCTTTTCATAACAAACAATTGTACCTATAACTCAAGTCCTTTTAGCTATCAGGAACATCAAATTACCTCATAAAGTGTGCACTTTGGGGTAGAACGCCTGCAGGTACTCCACCGGTAAAGCTTAGCTCTTTCCATGTCCAATAATGAGGACAGCCAGGTACAAAAATGTGGTGAAACTGTACAGAAAATGTAATTGCTGCTAGCTATGAAATGTTTACTTCGATCCCGGTGGCAATCAGAGATGAAATAGACTCCTTTTGGTTTCCTCAGAAATTTAAAGCTTACCTTCAAGAAGAGAATGCTGAGTCTCAATAGGATGCTAAAACAAGGCTGGAGAACTGTGAATCTAGAAAGAAATTAAGAAGGGATTTGATTTTCCTGTTTTCTGAGACTCAGGGAACAAAGTTCTCAGTTCTCAGTTTGGTATATTTAGGACAACAAATAACAAGGTGTCTTCCCCCCCCCCCCTTTGATCTCATGTATCTGTCACAAAAACTAGATTGTGGTAATCAGTTCTTTGCCCTTCTTTAAATTTGCCAACATCGCATCACACTCTTTATGCTAATTCTGGCTTCTATGATTTTACCCTGAACTCACACTACTCAGAAAAGCCAACTTTCACCTGTTATGTAGCACTATTTTTCTTTTCTTTTTTTTTTTTTTTGACTCCCAGTATAACTCAAAGCACTTGCACATGTACCTTGCTAGTTGCGTCTGTGTAACTATTAAGATAGCTGGGATGGATAGCTTGGATCATTAATAGAAAATATTAGAGGAGTTCTGTGTCTAAGTTGTTTCTGGTCCATTCTGAGCATAAGAAAAAAGTAACTATTATCTGGAATCTTACCTAAAACAAATGATTCTCTGGTATCTAAATGTTAATGAACAAGTTCCACATAATAAAAAAATATTTTTTGTCAGAAGCAAATACTAGATATGGGCCATAAACCTTTCTGCTTACTGTCAGAAGACAGTAAATGCATAAATTGAAGCACATCAGTGGATCCAGACAGAGAGGTAGCATTATTAATCCCTGTATTTTGCCAATTAAAACAAGGTCCACAACATAGTTATTGACAAATTATCATTCAAGAGCATTGCATTCAGTTGGAAAGAAAAGCAAATGAAAGGAAGATATAACCTATTTAAATCTTGAGTTACCATAACATTTATCCCTTGACCTTTCTGATTCTCAGCGGAGGATCAGAAAGGCCATCTTCCCCTTTCCCTTTCTCTCAAGGTAAAGTCAATGAGGCTATGCCAGCTTTCGCCTGATGGGGATCTGGCTCACTGAATGTGAGACTAATGGCTTCAGAAAACACTTCAGTCTTGGCAGCGCTAGTAAATACTGTTTCATGTTAGTTATGTATACCTCACACACTTAGCTCTAACTTACTGTAAATAGAATGAAGAGTGCCTTGTTGCTGAATAATTTATTACACATTAAATATGGCCCAAGGCAATAGGATTTGCAAGTTCCACAAAGGCCTTATATATTTCCTGCTGTTACAATTATGTAAAGGAAATACTGACACTCTGAATTATGAAATATAGACTATCCATTCAGCAAAAATTCTAAGATATATTGTACATGAGGGTAGTAAGCAAAGACAGAAGATTTCAAACATTATTTGTACTTTTATGCCAGGTAGAGTATCCATTTTAAAACCTTCTTTCTCGCATAGCAAAGTTACAGAACATGAAGAGACCTTCCTTCACTCCCACAAGTGGGCATGGCTAACACTACTCACTCCTATCCTTTTTATAATCACATTTTTTCTCTTCCAACTTTGCTTTGTTTCTTAGTCTCTCTTTATTCTTCTTTTGACATTTAATGAGATATAAAACTTTTTTTACTTCATAGAGCGCTTTTCATCCAAGTAGCTCAAGGAATACCATATAACCATTAACACTCGTAATACTGCTGTAGGGTAGGCAAGAGATATCCAGAGATTTTTTTTTACCTGCTCTAATATATCTGTGTTTCTGAGGTGGAAGGCCTGCATTATATATCCTGGGCTGCATTAGGAAGACTGTTGCCAGCAAGTCTAGGGAGGTGATCCTGCCCCTCTACTCAGCCCTGSKGAGGCCTCATCTCGAGTACTGTCTCCAGTTCTGGGCTCCCCAGGACAAGAGARACATGGAGCTACTGGAGAGAGTCCAGCATAGGGCTACAAAGATGATCAGAGGGCTGGRGCATCTGCCCCATGAGGAACGGCTGTGAGAGCTGGGYCTCTTCAGCMTGGGGAAGAGAAGACTGAGGGGGGATCTTATCGCTGTGTACAAGTACCTGAAGGGAGGGTGTCAAGRGGTTGGGGACAAGCTGTTTTCAGTTGTCCCGTGTGACAGGACTAGAGGCAATGGGCAGAAATTGAAGCACAGGAAGTTSTGCCTGASCGTGAGGGGGAATTTCTTCACTGTGAGTGACGGAGCCATGGCACATGTTGCCCAGAGAGATTGTGGATTCTCCTTCTCTGGAGACATTCAAGGCCTGCCTGGATGCAACTCTGTCTAACATGCTGTAGGTGACCCTGTTGAGTGAGGAGGTTGGACTAGATGATCTCCAGAGGTCCCTTCCAACCTTACTGATTCTATGATTCTAAGGTAGCTGTTCTTTTGAGAAGTGACAGGATTACTCTGAAGCTGCAGATTACACTGATCCAAACCTGTAAGGTGCTGAGTGGCAGATTCTCAGTCAAGAAAAGCAACTAATATTTGTGCTCAAATTAGATGTGTGCATTTATAGCAGTTACTCAGTCTTAAAATCACAGGTGGATTAAATGTTTCATTTTTGCACCTCAAAGAACCAAAGTGTTTAGGATATCTGAATCAGTAGATCCTAAGGTCTCAGTGAGACCTGAAGAATATACCATCTGATATGAATATTTTCAGCTATGGACAAATTTTAAGAAGTAAAATTTGCAATTCTAGAAAGATTTCTTTGAAAAGAGTTCAATATTTATTATAAAACACATTACCTCTATGTTAAAAATGCAGAAGCTGTGGATAAAAGGTGATTTGATTTCTAAAGCAAACTAATAAATTCCAAACAGAAATACACTGTAGGCCTCTATCTATAACATTGGGTTGTACTTCCTCTCATATATATTTGAAAGACTTATATGTTACTTTTACATCAAGGCAAAGCCCCCAATTGATTTTAATGTTGGAAATGCTAATCTCAGGTTAAAAAACAAAAAACAAAAACAAAAACAAAAAAAAAAAGAAGCGAGCTATCAGTCTAGAGACAGATATGATTTTCAAAATTATAAACAAGTAGGTTTAAATATATTTTCCTCTTGATTACTTGAGTGATTTTGTGCGTGTAAGTGTGTGCATGCGTGTGTGTGTGTGTGTGTGTGTGTGTGTGCGTGCGTGCGTGCGTGCTTGTTTTACAAGAGCTATTTAATTTGAGGATTTTGAAATATCCACACCTTTGGTAGGAAGTTTGCTATCTTTGCCAGATCCTCATAAAACATTCCTGGGCAAGTGGAATTATGAAACTTTCCTGTGATATTTTTCAATGATGTCTCATGATATCTATGGAGATGATGCATCACAAGATTTCAGTACTTCAGAAGGATGGAAAAAGAAATGGTTTGACAACCAATGACATGCCAACATTTTAACACAAAAACTACTTGTGCTGAGTGACATTCATTATTTGTATGCCAGATCAAATGCACTTTATTCTATAGATGGCATACATATGCCCTTAGTCACGCAGTCATAGAACTTCATCCTCGCTATAGCACTGTATAAAAGAAAAACAGGCTGCAAAAGCAATTCTAACACTTATAATGAGGACAATTTTGATTAAGTGTAACGGAATTACAAGTCCACTATAGTTAGTGAGAGCAGGCCTTCTTGGCACCTGCAAAAAAGCAGTGAAATAAGTTTATTTGAATAAATGGCAGATTTAGGGAAGGGGGCTTGATTTGCCCATACAGCCTCTCCATTCTTCCTTATACATATGCATTATGATTCAATGTTTAATTATATTGATCATGTACTTTTTTTTTTAATTCTGCAGAATCACTGCCTCATTTAGTGGGTGGTACTCAGTAAACAAGGCAGCTGTTCAATATTTCTTTTTATCCACTTTATTCAGTGTGTGTGGTCTCATGCCTTATTTAGTTCACACAATCCCAAATCGGCTCTGGGTCTGGAATTATTCACCAAATAGTATGTGATTATGCAATTAAAGACTGTATCAAAACACACAAAAGGGTAGAATTAGGGTTGCATACAGCTGAATTCACGTTTGTTGAATTCTCTGCATTTTGAGTGCTTGATTTTTCCACCTTCATAATTTTTTTTCACGGGTTTTGTTTTTATTTTTACTAAAATTCTGAGGGAAAGTCTGTGGTGGACCTGGAACCTTTGTACGTCTCAGTTACTAGAACCGAAAAGTTGTGGCCTAACTTGTGAATGGTTTGCTGTGTGGAGCTGAAAAGCCTCGATTCTCCGTGCATCCCCAGGAAAGCCTCAGGACTTTCGCTGCTGGGCCATTGCCTGATGCAGCAGTATCATTCTTTCCTACGCCATTCTCCTAAGGTGCCTCCTGAGAAACAATGTCACCTTTGCTGAAGGAGTAAAAAAGGCTCATTGTAGCATCTACTTAATATAACGCTGCGCCTTACGCAAGGAAACCCACAGGGGTCTGGAGAGAGACGACGCATCCCTTTTAACTTTCTGCTGCCAGATGGGGATACCTTGAGCATGATGGATCCCAGATCACAAACTGCTACCTGTGTTTGTGGATTTCCTGTGACATCCTGGCTTCCTGACTTGGCAAACGAAGGACATAATCTGTCCCACAGTACCAGAGATAAAAGATGAATCCTGTCACCTATTTCATTTCCCCTGTGGTTTTCACACATTTTTGCCTTATTCCAATATATAAGAGATTGCACTGTTAGCAAGGCTGTTTTTCATGCTGATTTTTCCCCCTTCATTTAATCCAAGTCTAATTATACCCAAGAATGTCTAATTATATCCCCTAATAGCAGGCTAAATAATTCCCAACCCTACTTGGCTTTTACCCTGTTCAAATATTTAAAGCCAGGTCCAGGATCTCCTCTCATTTCTACAAATCTCTGCCAGCAAATAAAATTCAGCTTAGATCAGTGGAGCTGCAGACTCATGCTAGTGGCAAAGTGGTGTGAGAAGAGGGCAGGTCTCCTGTGCCTGGATAATCCGAGGATACAATCCTTTCGGTTATTCACAACTAAGTAGATTCAGTTTGGCAATCTTCCATAACCCAAATTTCTTAGGCCTTGTGGGGTCTGGTGGGTGGGAGGTGGAAGGGAGCAGGAGGATTAACTCCTCAAATGGTAAATTGATTATTTTGAATTTCACATACAGAGGCCTTGGTAAATGAATGCACAGAGGGCTCCAAACGCACACTTAGAAGCATTGGGCTATGGGCACTACAAAGGGTTAATTGTTAATTAATTATTATCATGTTTGTTGTGTGGATTGTTAAACCACAATTACTCTCACACTAGGGTACAGCTGGAAATGTCACCCTTGTTCTTGCTTTACATGGTCTGGTGCAAGACACAGATGAACATTCATCGGACTTGTGTAAAGTAGCCTGTGTGCCGGCTGTCGCTTACATTTTTTTTCTCTTTATGTTGGCTGTCTTCCTACATGTATTGCACAATCCAGTGTCCTCCACTTACCACCACTGCCTCCTCTTCCTCCTACTGCACCTCCAGCCCTGAATAAAGAAAGGCAGCTGGAGTTTCCCTGTCACTTTTCTCATTTAACAACTGTGTATCTTCGCTCCAAACCCACCCACTCAACACCACTGCTTGCTAACAGCCTGGACCTGTTCCCACAGAAAAAACCCAAGTAATCTCATTGACCTGACATCTCTGGGAAGGCCTGCAATATCTAATGTCAAAACTGAAAAGAAAAGCTAATAATAATGGAGGTTTTTGTTGAATAAAAGTTAAAGTCCCCGCTATGAAGTAAACCCTGCAGAACAGCTAAGTTCTTATATTTCCTTCAATTTGTTGGGGGGAGGGTTATCCCATATATTTAATAGGAAATCACATTCATGGAATAAGATGTCGAGGAAAAACATATAAAAATACTTCTAGTTAATATGAAGAGATTTCTAGAGCAATCATAGGAGTTCCTTTGGGGGTTTCATAAAGATTGGTCCTCAAACATGAATAYTACAGGTTTGCAGGTTGGGTCTAGTCCACCAGAGCAATTCACCCAGATTTTTCCCAGTTTCTCATACTCACTTTTCAGTGGGCCCCTTAGAGACAGGTCTTAATAAACCCAAAGATATCACCTCTGACTGAACAAGTCCCTGAAACACAAATACTGGAAACAGAGAGAGTATGGTGGCAAAATACCACAATATGTGGTATGTTCTCCTGCATTTCTGCTCTTGGCTGTTGCTGGAGGTAGAATACCAGCCTACATCTCTCTTYGGTGTTACCCGGGGCAGCTGTTATTATCATCTTAGTTTGATTGTGCAACAAATGCATTTCTGGTCTCCAGAGAAAGGCGTGTGGCTTGCACAGACCAGAAGCGTGAACATCTACTGTTGTGTACAACTAAAACACTCAAACTCCCCTGAGATTTTCTCTCTCAACCACATTTCAAATGAGGGAAGAGGAAGAAGGAGGAACTGAGAAACTTACTTGTTTATTATTGTTGCTAGTAGTATCATTATTATTAATGTCTTTTTTTTAAGATTTGCATTCCTACATGACCATTCTTTGCAGATCCCGAGTTGACTGTTCTTTCACAGAGATTTCTATAAATACCTTCCTTCTTTCATATTAGCTGTTCTCTCCCATTGTTTTAGAAGGGAATGAGGTTGCAGTGTTGATGCTACCAAACATTATCCTTGCAAAAGTATTAATCCCCACCCCCAGTCTTCAGAAAACTACTTACCTCTGGGAAAAATGGTAGCTGAAATACGTAAGTATATAGAAATATGCAGCTATGGTATCTTAATATCATGGAATTTGCCACATGAAGAAGAAAAATCTAATGTGATTTTGAAAATGAGTTACATTTGCTTTGAACTTCAAACATTACTACATTCAAATCCTAATTGTATTGCCTTTCTTTATGTCATTGCAAGGCAAAGCCCAGAGTATTTGGGCACATTGCCAATCTTAGTTAGATGCCTTTTATGTTAAGCTCACCTCTGATTTTCCTRTGTTGTAAGGTTTGGGTTTGGAATAATTGTTATTTATTTGCATTTGTGTTTGCTTGTGTATGCTGAACTTTAATCTAGCATCAYGCAGAAGTTATCTAGGAATTTCTAGAGAATCCCATGATTCTCTTTCTCTGCTTAACATGCACCGAAAATAGATTTTCCAAGTGCAAAGTGAAGCAGTTCCTTTCTTGAAGGTCTGCTTATGGTTCTACAGCATTTCCAAACTCTGAAAAGGCTAAAACAGATGCTTTAGTCTTCAAGGCTAATCTCTGCAGGTTTGCAGACTAAGTTAGTGACAGCTGATGAACTCTTGATATAACCAGTAGTTTTATATGTGGATCATGATAAAGCTTCTAGCAAAAGAATACAGTGTTCTAAAACTTTGAACCCTGTATTAACTTTGCACTATTTTCTTTTCCAAAAAAACTTTTTGTATTCATTCTGCTCATCATTTTTCTGGTTGGCATGGTAACTGCCTAAAAATGTGCTAGAGACATTACAGCTCTAAGCTTTTCTTGTAGCCTATGATGCTTAATCAAAAAGTTTGCAATACATCCCAGTGCTGTAAGTGGTGAAGCTAAAAATATTGCTATCTTCAGAGCATAAACAACTGCAACATGCTTTCAAAAAGARTCTCTGCTTGTGATGAAACAGAAAAACACCAACACTTATCCCTTTATCCATTTCTTCATTTTAGCAGCATGCAGCAGTCCTGATGTCTGGTATTGAGTAACTTTTTCCTTTACAGCACTGTATACTTTTAAGATTGATGTAACTCTGTTGGTTGAAAGAGCTTGCTCTCTATAATGCATGACAAGGTGTTTTTTTAAGCCATGATACTGCAAACACAWTCACATGGCAAAGTTATACAAAAGTGAACACTGAACCCATGGGGATGACTTACAGTAGTGGAAGCTGGTATTTTCAAACACCTGCAGAATTTCGCCCTAGCCCTTATAATTTGTGCAGGTGGCCACATATTCTACTAATAAATTACTGGTATTGTAAATATTCATTATTTCTAAGGAGATACAGATGCAGGCTTAAAGTTAGAAGATGGGATCCATGAAAGCATGACCACAATACTTGATGCAGAAACAAGTAGTGCTAATGAAGGGCTTAATTGCACATAGCTATCTTCCAGATAAATCCAAGCCTCTCTAAGAGACGATACTGAAGCTAGGGATATAGTAAGCAAAAATTCAAAAATTCTATAAATACAGAGCATAAGCTCATTCTCCTTACTTTCTTGAGTAAATTCCTTGTATTAGTAAGATGCACAGAGACGTTCTAGCTCTGCTGTAGGACATAGGGACAAACGTCTCCTCTTAGAGGCAAACTGCATATAGCCCCCACATAATCCATTTACTTATGCGTTTTAGTAATTTTATGAATTTTGTAATGGCAAATGCACTAGTTTTGAGTTCTATTAAATATGGATCTGTAAAATCAGAGATTGCACTACTGCTTTCCAGAAAGATGATGATAGCCCTCATTTGTATATCCTGAACTAGTGCTTRTGGACTTGATGTAAGGCTAGGCTCCAAATTAACCTTGCCAATTGGGCAGTTGTGCACTTTTGGATCATGCATACTTGCTTTCTAGTGTTATGCTGTGCTGGCTCCACCATGTATCCCTTATCACACAGCAAAAGTGCTACAACTATTTGCAAGGTGTATCTCTCCTCCTAAGATGAGGGTCTTGCTCTTTTTTTTTTCTCTTCTGAGATATGAGATTAGCTGTCCTCACTAAGACAGTAAAATAGAGATGTTCCAACCATTATAAAAAATTCACTGTGAATTTGTGCCTCAGCTATTACTAGAGAATTAATTTGTCAGTTGTAGTTTCCTACCAGTGTGGTTTCACTGAGTTCTAGTAAGGGCTAAGCTAATGATGAAATTTTCGTAGAATTCAGTTACAAAAATTGCCTGAGTTTACTAATGATGAGATACAAATCCAGAATAGCTTAGTTTCAGTGCACAGAGAGTTTGCTATAATTTTGTCTTTCTTGAATTGTCGRTAAACTGATAAGAACCTCCTGAGATTTCTTTGTTGTTTTAATTGCCAGATATTATTCTATAGATAACTGATTGTGTAAAGATTCTGACCATAGGTCTAATTCGATTTGTACAAGTTTGTCTATGATATATTTCCTCGACCATGATGGGCATTATTTTAGGGATCTGGATCTCTCTGCAACACATGCACTGGCAAAAAACAGTTTTTTCAATAGGTAGTTAGGCACCTCTCCAGCTTTGAAGACCACACAGGTGAAGAGTATGAGGGAGCTGAGATTTCAATTATGTGATCATTGCTGGTAGTAAAACCATTCAATGGAAGAACTGTAGCAAGGGAATTTAAAATAGATGTGCGTTTTCTTCAAATTGAGGTCTTCTAAAATCCAGGAGAGCATTTGTAGAGGAATTTTCATCATGTTGGGCTATTGCTCCTACAACGAAAGACAATATTTAAGTTTAGACGGTTGTCCCTTTCTTTTTAAAATCTTGACCAATTCACTTCAGAACTCTGAACACATGGGTTTTTAGTGAGCTACTTTTGACTTTTAAGATGAAAGATGCTTCACTTTAATTACTGGTCAAGTTTTACCAGAAAACTATTAAAAATGTTTCAAGCTGGGTCTATATTAGAAATACTGACTTTTATAGAAAAGTAAGGCTGTGGTCTTACCTATTAAGAATAGGGACATACTCTTAGGTCTTTTGTTGTTCTTAGATATTTTTCCATCCCTTGCTCTATGCAGTAACAGCTCATTTTGTGAAAATGAGCCACACTGTATTACAAAATAGCTCTCCAAGTAGAGGAGGTTCCACAGAGGCAGATATCTAGCACGTTAGCACGTTTGAAAGGGCCGAAACACCAGTTAATGGCTCTTCTAAGTCAAAGAAGACAAAATGGGGGCTCTTGAGACAAACCAAAGGCAGCAGACCCTTCTTCCTCAGTCTCTGAGTGACCAGCTTGATCCTGAATAATGAGAGCGTTAGGATGACAATGTTTTAAATCCAATGCTTTTCATTTATATCCACCTAAAATACTGATTATAGATTTTCTAAAGAATTAGCTGTTTTGCTTGTGAATCTATATTAGCCATTTTTAACATAATTTTACATAATGTAATTGTAGTAACACAGTTTCAGGAATGCTTCATGGAATACTTTGTCAAGGAGACTATTAGAGGTTATTTTAACTTATTCCTCACTTTGCAACTTTTCTGCGGCAATATTCAACTCAGTGTATTGTCTGCCACATTCAGCTTCTTCAACAATTAAGAATTTCAGGAGCATTACTTTCTGTTAAATGCTGTTTAAGTCATATCAGCTAGGAAAGTCTCTTTCCTTTGACTCCTGCGCGAGAAACTGAGATACATAAGGCCCAAGATCTTGCAGACGCTTAGCAAGGTCTACGCTTAATAACATCAATGTGCAGTTACATATGTGAGTAAAATATGTGGATATGGGCCAGGGTAACATCTAAGGATGTCTGCCAAATCCTAATTGAGCAATAACACAGGGTGTAGGCTCTAAACACATGCTTTGGTATGTTGCTAGGCAAAGGGCAACAGCCTCACACTATCACTCGACAAGGTGTGCTGCCATTGCACAATAACTCCCTCCTGTGTATCGGGATGATTATAGAGTACTATTTTCAGTGTATAGAATATGTTTTATTTATATATATTTTATTGTGCTGCCAAGCAGAGAGGAAATAACTGCTTAGTTAATTCCATGTTATAATAAGTACATAATCTATTTTTAGAGAGACAATAATGTGAAAATGCTCTTGTTTATAGGCTGCTATAGGTGTGCATGGCATTACATATGAAGGCCAGATGAAAGACTTGAAAGTCTAAAAAACCAGTGCCTTCCTCCTGCAAGGAGTTGTAGATATGCACATTGCTATTTACTTGTGCTACTGAGGAGAGGAGTTCAGTGACTTGCTCTCTCTGACACTAGAAATACACATATAATTAAAAAAAAAGCATTCTGTGAGGAAATCTAGGACATGTAAAAAGATAATACTGCTCCTTGGAAAACAATTTCTCATAGGAAGTAGCATGAAAATGTTCTCTGCTTCACAGTTATCTTGTTTGTTTTGTTAGTCCTCACAAAGATTAATAAAGGAATGATGAGACAACTGCAAACTGTAAGCACAGGAAGCAACTATTGCCTAAAGCATCTGGATATGATTATGTAAACACGATGTAATAAGAAAGCTGAGAGATATAACTTTCGAAATCTTTTATTGCCTCCTAAAAAAGCACTCTCTCAGAATACATTTACCTTGTTGCCCTAAGTGTCCTGAGAGTTGTTAAAGTACTTCAGTTTTCACTGCAAGTTCTTTGCTACTATTGATCAGTCTGCTTTAGATTTGCTCTTTTATCCAGACTTTTCTCAGCATGTATTCTGGTATCTGATCCTCTTTGAGAGAGAGGTAATTACAGTTTGAAGGGGCCATTTTGTATCTAAGTGCTATACATACTATTTTTCTTCCTACCTGCTGGTTAATATAATCAATACTTCAAACAATTGAATAATCAATACTTCAAAGCCATGTTATGGCTTCTTTTTTTCTTTCACTGAAATGGTGATATCCTCTTTAGGCTGAACATTATTCACAATGAGCCAGGCTAATCACTTCAAGTGACAACTATTCTACTCCTTACACTTCACAGGTGATGAACCTAATTTTTAAGAACAATGTTCTATCATATATTAATTTTATTATTTATTCTAATACAGTTTGTAGCTTTTCCCTTGTTCAGCACTTCCATTTTGTACACTGAATGCTAGCCATACAATTTTTCTTTTTATCCTCTTTACTCAAAGTATGTACTCCAGTTTTATTAACACATCACCTGTGCTTTTCATAAAATATATACTAATCTCATTATGACCCRTATGTGGTTGTCTCTCCATAGCTTAAAGTGTTTGTCTTCACAAGGCTTCTGGGAGATTCTGTGGCACTATTCCTACTATCTAGCAGTTGATGCAGCGACATTTGATAAAGCCTAAATTTGGTCCTTTGTTCCAGTAAAGGTAAACCAAATAATCAGGAAGAGTTTTGCATCTCCTAAAGCTAAGCCATTAAGACTTTACATGCAGAAGGAAGCTGTCCAGAGCTAGGTAATAGGAACTCTCATCCATCCTTGGTGTGGGGAATTTAGTGGCCAGAGCTGGGGGCACATATCAAGCACTTCTGCAGAACTCAGCAAGAGGTTGAGGCAGATGYCTGGAAGGGGCATTTTAAATTCAGTTGGTTAGAGTCTGATAAGGTTATAAACAACTAAACCTCATGTTCCTCTTGACTAACAGAGTTAGTCAGCCTTAACAACAGTTAGTGAACTAACTTTGCTCAGGAACTACTGAATGCCAGGGTACTGCAATTCTGCCCATAATATTAAGTTATAATAGATAATTACAAATATCTAYGATAGGTAGATGTTTCTTCAAATTAATTTTGTCCATTCATTTTTTTTTTCATTTGATAAGACACCGAAAATGTTAGAAATGAATAGTCATTCATTACATAAAGCAGCAGCTGAATGGTAGGTGGAAGAAGAGTTGTTTGGTCCTACTCCCAAGCAAGCATTCATACAGTTTCACTTTCTAAATTCTTTCTTCTTGTATTTTGATTGCAAAAAAGTGATATCTAATGACACAGAGTTTCTACTGGTAAATCTTCTTTACAGTTTCTCCTGTTTAATCTCTGAAAGCTGATGTAGCTCATTCCAATTGCCCACAGCATCAGCTCTATTCTCTTGAAAGAACTTGTCTCTTTTTAGTTTTCCCTTTATGTTTTGAGTCTTTACCAGAAGAGGTAATCTTCTTAAGGTGTTGGCAGGAACCATAAAACTTAACCAAAAATCAAACTAGCACCTAGCCAAGTACCCCATGCTAAGGACCACCCAAGAGATCTAGATTTGTCACAGATTGTTCCTTAGTATGATTTTTTGGGTTTAGAATTTCAGGTTTTCAGGTTTAGAAATTCTCTTTAGAAACAGAATTTGGGGTGATTAGTCAGGTGAGGAAAGGGTTAAAAATATCACATCATCTAATGTAAATAATAAAGTCTTTTAGCTGTTTTGAAGCAAACACATTTAAACTAGCCTGTTTATTACAGCTCATCTGTTTATCACTGTTATTTCACTTCATGCGGCCATTCTTTCATTGAGTCCAACACTTTGTGTTGGAGAATTTGACTTGRTTATGTCCAGCTTTTGCCAGATGTCCCTTTTCTCAGAGGGAAGTTGTGCAGGAGCTGCAAGGTGCCACTGCACGTCTCTGCTCTAAACTTCCTCTGTCCCACGACTCGGTGAACTGAAGCCTAGATTACCACAACATGCCATCTGCACTGAGTCATGGAGGCATGTGAGTAGTTACCCCACGATGATGCAGGAGAGGGCAGATTGTTCTCCAGGAAGACGTCCAAGCTTTCACTGTTCTGCAGTGAAAGCCCTAAAATCAAGTGTGCCTGCAGCGGAAGTGTGAGCTTCAGTTTCATTATTTATTTCTCTTTTTCGAGGGGACATGAAACCCCACAATGTGGATGAGCCTGGAAACTCTGAAGCATTTTATTTGTTTTGGTGCTGGTTGGGAGTTGCCACTGTAGCACCTATTGAAAAAACAGTGATTTGCATCATATGAACAGGATGAAACATAGTGATACTTGAGCTAAGTCACTGCCRCTTCCCAGCACAGTTTAAGATGATGACTAGTGCCAGAGTAGCTGGCATCTCACTATAGGAAAGATCACTTCTTTCACTGTCTTACTTAGTAGTGATCATAATCTGCTAGATCAATCTTTCCTTTCCTGGAGCTGAAATCTGTGACTGACAGAAGATCGTATTTGGAGGCTCCGCAGTTCTGAAATTGGCTTATTCTGGAAATATGCCAGTGTCACCGCTTGGCAAAGTATCRGGATCCGAATTGCGCTTGGCTATTTAGTCAATCTTACCAGCCATTGCATCACTGTTGCAGGATGTTACAAGTTCTTGAGTTTAAGGGATACCTCTATTTTTGAGTTAGGATTGTTTCCATTAATTTCCACATACCTAAAAATTGAAAAAAGTATACATTTTGCAAGTTCATTTCACTTTGAAAACATAAATTGACATAACTTCTCTGTTTCTTTGCCTATATTTACTGAGGAAACTAAGGAACTAAGTAACATGAACACATGCTAGTAGCAGACTGGGATCAACATGGGAAGATTAGATGACAAAAGTTATTCATTCATGTTTACTGAGACAGAAATAAAATCAATTTATGTTCATTTCCTCCCCGCACCTCCACCCTTTTCTAAGGYTAACAGAAAGGATTCTTGTACTACATTAGTTTATTTTAAGATCTTGAACAACTTACAGATCTAACAACATCTTTTTCCATGTGTATAAATAAACCCACCTGTTGCCGTATCATGTATATATGATTATTAAAATAGCTGCAAGCAGAAAATAGTTGTATACTACATTTCAATCTAAAAATGATTCTAGGAACAAAGCACAGATAAGAGACACAGACTTTTCTGTATTTCAGAGAGATAAAAGGGATTCTCCAGCCTGAGATGGATTTTCCAGTGTCAAAAACCTATTATACCCTCTTCAACATTTTAAAGGTTGTTGAAAGTTGGAAAAAATAGAAACTTTCCTTGGCCAAGTTGTTGAAGAGCACAGACAATGTTGTGTGACTGAGCCTAGTAAGCATTGCTAAAGTGCTGCCAGGGATGGGTCAAAGATGACTCAGCTTCACAAATTCATGTGTACCCTTTCACTATTGCATCTGAAACTATCATAGTTCTGCAGAAATTAATGAAATGCTCTTTCCCCATTTTGCAATGGGGATCTGAGGCACAAACTGAGAAAGCACAAAGGCATTTAATGAAAAAGTAGGGAAGATAACACGTCTGTCGCAAACTGCTTACAGTCTGATCCTAAGTACGCACTGACCTAGAGCGTTGCACCATGAAACAGCCATATTCCAGATAAGAAAGAGATCCGAGACCAAATCTGAAAATTGTTCCCAGTGAACTAAAAAACACATTGCAAAGGTTATTTTTAAAGTGCTTTTTTGCTTTTTTGTTTTGGTGGTCATATCACATTTTCAGCACCTAGAAATCCTCCGCTTGTAACAGTGTCTCAATGAAATGTTGTTACTGAYGTAACAATTATCTCCTCACCCTGTRTCTTTCAAGTTATGACTTAATGTTGAGAAAACTGTGGGCTAAGTGAGTGAAATAACTTCAGTACCTTCAAAGGATGTGGTTAGAATAGTCTGTAGGGGTGGGAAAAGACTTTTCCCCTGCAGTTAGTAGAGAGGCAACAACAGAGTGTTTTTTCAATTGCTTCTGTATTGCAGCTCAGGGCTTTGAGCCCCTGTCTGCTGCACCCACACATGATCTGGTACATTCATTTAAAAAGGATATAGCAACCTTTCAGCTCAAGGAGTCCTTTCAAAGCAAGCTTCAGTCACCCAGGGGGCCAACAGTCTGTGGAGGCTGCTTTATCTATCCCAGAGAYATGGTATTGCATTGCATGTGGCTCTGCTGCACTGGGACCACCCGATGCCCATGGTGGAGAAATAGGATTTGCTTTTCATTAATTCTGTTACTATAAAAAATTCCTGTAGGATATTCTGTAGCTAGAGCACTGAATCATTTCTGAAACTTCCTATTCAAATATTTATTTTATATAGCAATGGTATTAGTAATGTGCAAGTTTTATGCACTGCTATTTCCTCCCACACCCACTGAAAACTAACAAGAGCCAGCCTGTCAAAATAAGCATGTGAATTATAGATCAGCTATAACATGCTTCAAATAGCCAGTGTTCCTGCCTAGGTGATACCATATAACTCTGCTTTCCCTGTGCTTGTAAAATTGCACAGCCTGCAATTCACTGAATAAGCCTACAAACCAAAGTCTGGATTTATCTCACCTCGTTGTAGGCACCTAAATCAGGTGACTAAGAATAAAGTATTTTCTTCTATCGTATATGGAAAGAGACAGAAAACTTCATGCTAGCCCACCTCGGATTTAACTTGTCTTTAAAGAGGTACTTTCCCTCTGTTGACTATTGATGGAGCCCAAGGTGACTTTGATTCAACTCTGGCTACATACCTAAAGTTCAGAGAGAGAAAAAGGAACCAAGGTTRTCTCTGAACGTCCAAAAAGCCTGCAACAAGGCTGCATTCTCTCTTCCAGCCTGGTCCCTTTTCATAAACTGCTACTCTACAATGCTGGAAAACTTGAATCTGACATTACTCTGGAGTGTCAGCTGCTCCCCATGCTGAACACCTAGTGCATATATTGTCCTGTAGGCCAAAATGAGCAGGAAATGGGAGCACATAATGGGTTTTCAGGGTTTGCTCATGTGGGGTAAAAAAAATGAACACTGACTTGGAGGAGCTGCAGAGAGACCTTATGTTGCAGAATGACTGGGTAATAAAATGGCAAAGGAAATTCAATTCAATAAATGCAAAATAGTTCATGTRGGAGAAAAAAATAACCTTAACTGCATAACCCAGCAAAGGGCTCTGCTCTGGTCATAATCACTCAAGGGACAGGTCTTGGGATTATGACAGACAGCCATAGTCACAGATAGTAACAAACAGCTGAGCAATTAGTAGTGGTCAGAAAAGCAAATCAATATCAACAACTATTAGAAAGAAATAGAGAAGAAACCAGATGCCATCATTATTTCATTGTGCACATCCATGATGCTACTGTATCCAGAAAATGGCATGGGATTCTGGGATTCTGGTTTCCCATCCCAAAGGGTAGAATAGAAGTAGAAAAAGAACAGTAAAATGAGACATTCTATAAAAGGAATTGCTAAATAGACTGAGATTCTTCAGCTGGGAAAACAGATGTGATATAATACAGAGTCTATAAAATAATGAATGACATGGAGAAAGTAAGTACAGAATTACTGTTTGCTGTCTTCTCTAATGCAGTAACAATGGGGTATCAAATGAAATTAGGAGGCTTGAATAATACAGGTTCAAACAAATAGTTACTTTTTCACAAATACAATTAAGTTATGGAATTCTTGGCCATAAGAYGCTATGATTGCTAAACGTGTATGAAAGCTCAAAAATAAATCAGAAAAAATCACAGAAGAAAAATCCACTGAAGGACATCAAATACAATGGCATTGCCACTGGTTCAGTTAGTGCCTGGGCCACAGATCGTTGGGAGAGGGGCCTGAGGGAYTGCTATGAGGGAGGACCATTACATGCTCGTACAGTTCTGATATACTTCCATGGACATTTGCTGTTAACCCGTGTCAGAGACAAAATCCAGGGCTAGATGGACCTTTAGTCTGACTTTGTATGGTCATTCTTACATCTTAATGTGCCTAAAAAACTTCTCTTTAAAGATGATGAAAGACCATTCTAAGATCCTGTACCTTTCTGTCTGGTTGCTGTCATCACTTAGATAAGTGGAGGGTAAAAAAAAATGCTCATGGAAATCCAAAGAGGAAACACTTTACAAACAAAGAGACACATGTTGGTGCCCGCAGAGCTCCATGTGACCTGAATGAGATCTCTGCTACCTGCAACCAGAGTACAGATGTCAAAGGACAATGAAATGATCTGCTTTTTTTTTCTTTCTTTTTTTTTTTCCTTTTTTTTTCCTTTTTTTTCAAAATTATGGCAGATCTGGTGCTTATCATTTGAAAACTAGGACACACCTGGGCAGTAGCAGTGCACAGCATTGAGTTAGAAACATGATAAACTGTAATCCTCTCTTGGTAATACCTTCTGATGAAATCCAGGCCAGCACTCAAAGAAAACTCTCTGTTTCAGTGCTTTCATGGACTTCAATCTTCAGTGTCAGCAGCTTGGTAAGCACTGATAGTACAACACGAAGCAAGACTTTGTTCCAGACAACCCAGAATTGGTTCATTTAGCCAGCCCTACCTCTGGGTGTAGTGTGACCTTCCAGATTAGCCTTTTAAAAGCCTTTCACTATATATGGCACTTTCAGTCTTGGCAAGATAAATCTGAAGGGAGAGCAAAGGGATGTCTCATGATGCAAGTACTAAAGCATTCTTGGATTTTCAAGAAAAAATACACAAAACAACTTCCTGACTCAAAAAGAGCTGTATCTRGCATGGGAAACTTCTGCATTAGACCTCATCCTGACAAGGAAATATTAATCACAAAATTTAAAGTTCGCTTAGGTGGAAGTTATAATGACTTGGTTTTATGTTTTATGTGTTTTTTTAAACGTTTTTTACATGTTTTACTTGTAAGCAGGACAAAGGCCCAACCAGTAAAGTTTATACTTGATGCTTTTACAGATCCAGCTCCACAAAGCTGAATACAATTAAGAGATGTATCAGTCAGCCTGGRGAAGAAAATTTAAACCAACAAAAATGTGGATGATAATTTGCAGCAACTCAGAAAAGTTTCACTAGATCTTCAAAAAGCCATAATTAAGAAAGAAACCCACACTGGTTAAAAACAACCAGTCTTTCTGAGGAAGGACTGAAATAAAGTTAATATTTTGCCAATACTTCAACAGACAAAGTGGGACAACCAGATAATTATAGGCTTGTTAGCTTGATGTCTCTTCCAGGCAAAGTGATGGAGTTGTTGATAGGAAAGTCAATTAATAAAGAATTAAAAGAGTGTTATTTAATTAATGACAATCAACACAGATTAATGGAAGAAAGATCTTATCAAATTAATGTGCTATTTTTATGGGACTGCAAATTCAGTGGATAAAAGCAATTGTGCTATGCTTGTGTATTTTGAGTTCAGAAGCATTTGACATATAGTATTACAAGACATTTGGACAGAAATTAGAACTAATATGATGTATATGCATGGCCAGCTCACTTGTTTTAAAGTTGGCTAATGCATGGGTCTAATGGGCTAACATAACATGGGGATTATCAGAGGCTGGGTTCTGCTGGGACKGCTTATCAGCCTTGTGCTGATTAATAATGTTACCAGCAATGCAGGAGAAAGCTGTGCTATGGCCAATAATATTTCCCAATGATTCAAGCATTGGAAACGGGCAGTTTTTGGTGAAGGCATTTCAGGTATTTCTTGAGGAGCAGGTATGAAAGAAACAACAGCCATTTCCTGTAGAACCCAACATACAACATATCTGTTTAGGAACAAAAATCTCAGGCCTTTCCCGCAGGAGAAGGGTTCACTTTGGGAGGCTGAGATTGAAAAATGAGCTGGGGGTCCTGGCAGAGAACGAGCTGAGCCTGAGCACATTCTGAAATGGGGTTGCCAAAAGGGCTAATGCAATCCTTTTCCATGTACAAAGGACAGTATCAAGGGGGAGGGAAGAACACACTACTTCTGCGTTTGGCACTGGTGAAGCTACTGGAATTATCTCAGTTCTGATGTCAGGCATTCAATAAGGATGCTGGCAAATTGCAGGTAGTTCAGAGAAGAACTGCAAGAGTATGAATGAAAAAAGCTGTAAAATAAAGAGACTTCACAAGGTAAGTCTATTTAGACTGATTGTATCAAAGTAAAGGCTAAGCAATAACTTGATTACGGTTTGTCAGTGCTTTCATGTGGAACAGACACTGTCTAATAGGAGACTTTTCACTCTGGTAGACAAATATGCAAGGCAATCAGTGGAAGGTTGAAGGCAAATAATTTTACTTACTTTAAGGATAAGTAACTACTGGAACAATTTACCAAGTATTGCAAGARAGATAGGACTTGGATGTCTTTTCTAAGAGCTCAGCTCTAGTTCAAACAGGAATTAATTAATTAATTCAAGGTAACTGAATGACCCATGCTGAAGAGTCAAGAATAGTCACAAGATGGCTTAAGGCCTTAATATCCGCGAATGCAACAGTGCAAATGATATCAAATTATATTTTTAAACAAATAAAATAAAGATATTTCTGAGTAAAGTAAGGGAGCCAGATTTAGCTAATAGTAGTTTCTTGTGTACATCAAAGTACATCAAAGATTGATGGCAGACAAAGAGGTCATTCTAGGTCTGTTTTGGGAATCTACTCCTTTTTCAGTGCTATGTAAGAAGCTGGCAATAAAAGATTGTGACAAGATTTTGGCGAACATTTCCTAGATGCTTATCCAGTTGTCAGTTTTCCATCTCACATCCACCTCCATCAGCTTCATGTTGGTAGGTGGAACTGAGGTAGCAAAACCTGGCCTAAGAGACATCTGGCTCAGGCGGTACAAGTGTCTGGAAAACAGCATCCTAAGGGGACTTATTCCTAAGATCACAGATCACTAAAAGAAAAGAGGCCTTAATGGCAACAGGGAGTTCATTTGAGTCTGTTTGATCTAAAAAGGTTAGGAATAACTACTGATAATATTTCATAGCATATTTGCATCTAAAGAAGGTTTCCCTGGAATATGCTAACATGGCATTTCTCTTTCTCATCCTATATGCATGAGCGTGCTGTACTTGCTTGGCTAGTTACAAACGAAATAATCTCTCTCTTTTTTCTTCTCCTATCAATAGTATGACTTAAAAGGAAGCAAATGTAAAAAGCATGTCACTGTTACATCTGACCAGTGAGGGAGCTCTTTTACTTCGGGTAATTTCATATAACTAAAAGAAGGGGTTGGAAGCCCTGCAGAAAACAGAGGCTATTCAGAAGAGAATTCCACCACATACGACTGATTTCCGCTAGGAAGGGATAACACTGATATGCATGTACATAACACAACTGCTTTTTTGCAGGAGTCATCTGCTAATAATCAGAGCTAACGGTAACAGAGAAATGTAAGGCCTGACTAGCGTAGCCAACAGCCCGCAGCCTTGTCGGTCTGAYCCAGAGGGCAGGGCTTTGTTCTGGAAGGTTTAGTAGCTTGTGCTAAGGCTATCTGGGACCCACAAGCAATGAATTCAGCACAGAGTGGAGACTTCTAAACTGCTAGAAATGGGGACTTACTGTGATCATAGTCACAGCTAAAATTTGACCATATAATGGCATAACTTTGGAAAGTCTAATACATTACTGGGATCAGGAACCAAAGATCATCAATCCTTGAGCCAAGGACTGTTTTGCATCCTAGGCAGAATACTCTCCCATACACACTGAGATTTATTCTATAGACAACTAAGATACTTCTTACATCCCAGATGGGTAAATACATGAAGACAAATCTCATGACACTTCAGCAAACAGCTTTTCTTCTTTACAATTTCTGTACAACATAAAAAGAAGGCAGCTTGCTGAAATGTTGGACCTGTTTCTCTTTACCTCATTTAACTGGCTTCAGAACACAAACTACTTTGTGGAGTCTTTTTTTTTTAATTTTATTTTATTGCACTATAGTCAGTTGTAAATCACTGATTTATTCAACAATACCTTTTTATTGTTCAAGTGAAGAATGAAGCTAAAGCTTGATTCTGACTACAGATATGCCACATAGGTATTTATCCTTATAGTGTCATATACTTATTGCATATCCATTTAAACCTACCCACATGCAGTCCATGCAAATGGGTACATTTTTGTCAGGTTACCTCGAGTAGCGCATTTGATGAAAAATGGACTCCYATGCCAAAAGTTAAAATTACACCTCCTTTTAAAGAAGTACATGTACCTCATGTCTTTGAATTTCCCTTTTCTGAGATACGGAGGAAAGACTTGTCCCTTTACTGTCCCATGATTTATCCTTTTGCATATACTTCCTTTCTAATATACTAGAAGAGTTCTAGTGTAAATGATTACAATAAGTAGAAAAGCATATCCAACCAAGTTGGCATGGGGATTCAGCCTTGACAACTGGTGGGGAGGTACTTGCAAGCATATTTTGAACTAGCTACTTTGATTAATTTTGCTGGAATGAGATTGTCTCTTCAATATGACAGTTCTCAATGTTTAATAGTTGTTTAATGTTCCCAATAGGCTCAGCACTGTAATTTGTAAATCAGCAGAAATTAAAATGAAGGTCTTTATTTTACCCCTTCAAAAGTTATTATCCTTTTTGTTCTGGCTTGTGTTTGAATGCTGATAATACATTCTCTGTAAAGGGACAAGGAGCAGACTGACCTGGAAAAGGAAGTCTTTTTTATGCAGCACTGTCTTTGATCACTCACAAGACTTCTGCTCTGATCTCATTTCATTGACATCAGTGGAAGAAAGACTGCTATTGGGGGGAGAAGGTTGGCTTATGTCCACACAGAGTCCATACACGCAAAAGCAGATGCTAAAAGATAAAACAAATTAAAAGTCAGAGTTACAGAAAAGATGCTTTTCTTGCCTTTCCAGAAGCTTAGCTTTATAACACAATCAGATGTCTTTTTGCTATTTTTTCCTTGTCTCTGACACAGGAAATACCAGTTTCTACATCTATTGTGCTGTTTACCTAAAGATAAACCTTGTATACAGAAAAAAGGAGAGCTTGGTGAATATTTTCTCTAATATGAAAATGGAAGGACTTCTGCATAGATGCTCCGGGGATACTGAAGAATAGGAAAAGGGAAAATAAAGCTCTAGGGAAGCCTCTCCCAGCTGGATTTCCTGCAGGAAGAGCCATTCCAGAGAGGTAAGCTCAGTACTTTCATAATGGTCCCAGTCATCAAGGAAGTGAATAATAGCAAAGTCCATTTAAAAGATAAAGAATTTTCTAATGGGACTCTCTGGGTGACAGTTTCTAGACAAGGTAGATCAACACACTGAAATCTAGAGATATAAAGTCAGTAAAAGGTCCTAAAGGGAATCCTCCCTCGCTCACCTGAGGGAAAGAAGAACAGTCTTCATTCTGACTTACTGCAAGCACGTTATCTTCAGAAGTATTAGCTGATCATGATAGTTTCATCACAGGCCATTCAACTGGTTAGTTCTTTGGCACTATTGTTTCAGAAGTTGTGTTTTGTATTTGGCATTYGGAACACTTCTGTCACTGAGCTGAATGAGAATATATAATGAAACAATACTTGATACAGCCGAGAGAGTTCCTTTAAGACAAGAGTCTTTGAATGCTGTAAGTCTGACATTTAGGCTTAGGGTACCCATTGCACCCTTTTAACCCAGATATTCTGGCCAGTGCTTTTCTCCTCTAGCTAGCCATGCATCTCTTCTCATCTGGTTATGCCTCCTACCTAAACAYCACAGCTGTGCAAGGCAGACAGCAGTTACTGCTGACTTGGTCTTCAGACTTTGATGTGACTTTTTTTAGGACCTGATAACTCTTCATATCTCACGTGCTACATGCTGACCTTACTCTACAATTTCAGTTGACTGACACAGACTCGCACCAATAAAAACAGACACAGGATTATCTACACTTAATGTCTCAATGAGGCATATAAAGATTTGTTCATTCAGAGTTTATTTCTTTAACATTGGACTGAGATGGTAGTCTTTTCATTGACATGTCTTGAGAGCAGAAGCAATGTTTATGAAGTGTTAGGTTTGGGGAAAGATGCCATAGAACCAGAAAGTACAATTATTGAAATATACTGAAAGAGCCAAATTCATCCCATAGATAGGTATATGTGTCACACCTAGTCACATTAGTTGGACCCCTTCATACCTCCTAGGAAGAATTAAATCCAGAAACTGAAATTATCTTCACCACTTTTCTTTCTAAAGCTGAATATTTATCCTTCTGGCAACATCTAGATGTGAACTTAGAGTATATCCTATTCCACACTAAATCTCTTCTTCAGATTCTATTAAAAATCAGGAACTGGCAGCTAGAGGCTTAGCGTGAAGTAGATCTTTCACCCCTTTCTCCTTTTCTGTTGTACTTGGAGGCCCTTTATAGCCTTTTCAGAGTTTCTAGGTACTGTGGCTCCAGCTAATCCTGGCTGACTCAGAAAGTTAAACAGAACACACTGGTCCAGAGAGAAGAGGTTGGTGCAAGAGCCTGGGTCTCTCATGCTTTGTCATAGTCAGAAGAAGTATGCAGGAGGAGAGGGAGGGAGAAATTGTGTAAAAAGCCATCTACTAAGAAAAGAATGTTTGATTTGGATCACAGGATGTGAGACTGGAGAATGTATTGCATAACTTTATGGCTTGTCCTTATTTGCAATGATTCAGTATCCGGCACTGCTCATCCCATTTCTAAAAATGGTAAAATGGTATTAAAGTATTACGGGGTATTCAGAGGTGATGGGAATGGCTGAGGAATAAGAGGAAGGCACCTTTCCATTTCATGACTGATAGCAAAAACTGGGTCTGCAGGTCACCCTATAGGTTACTGCAAATCTTTTGTTCATCCTTCCCCATTCCTCCAGGATGGTCTTCTCTATCAGGTTCATTTCATTAGCAGGTTAAGGATTCTTTTCTCCCCATCCCTGAAAAATAAGCTTCATCTAAACCGACAAGTCCTCACCTTCGAAATGTGTTGCATCTGCAAAATAACCCACCTTCTGTTCCTRCTCCTCCCCTGTACTGAGCTGGGAAAAGGGGAGTCAGGATATGGCCAGCCCCTTGGCATTGGCCTGTCCTGCAGAAGGCTTCCCCCTGCTCAGGCAGGCTGCAGCTCCATGTGACAGACAGACCTCTACTCTTATCCTTTCTGTGCTTTAAAGGTATCCAAAATTGACACCCAGCCAAACTCAAGGGAGAAAACACCAAGACAAGAAAACTGCTCATTAAACTATCCATCCAAAATCCTGTTATTAAATGAAAAGGAGGTGTATAAAAAAATGAAAGAGACCCCAGTGGTGCTGGGCAGGGACAGGCAGACCTCATTGATGGCTTTCTCTGTGCAGGGCAATAGGGCTTATCCTCTGGTTCTTCTCCTCAGCACTGTTTAAAGTTCAGGACGGATCAAAGCAGGCCTGGAGTCGGAGAACTCCTCCCACCTGACTGCACCGGGAAGCAACCGCTGCTGCTCCTGTAAACACACGGAGACCCGCTTTCCCTGGAAAAACTAATTTCTTCACCGAAGGGGAAAAAAAATCCTCCTTGAGCTTCCACGTGAGCACATGTAATGCATCCAGCATCCGTGCCCCGGGGAAGGGGCTGGACTCTTGTTTTAGTTTTTTTTGGTTTTAACTAAGATCTATCAAAAATAACTAATTAATCCTCCCCCCTCCAGCGGCAAGTCCCCCTCCGCCCCGCGGCAGCCCCCCGCGAGGCAGGAGCTGCCGGCGCTCGGGCGAGGCGGGGGGAGCGCCCCGCTTGCGCCCGGCCCGCTTCACCTTGCTCACCCG
>NW_028185694.1:1172301-1292950 GCF_003343005.1 Rhea americana | reverse complement strand
CCCGGCCGCCGCTCCGGCCCTGCAGGAGACAAAAGGAGCCGGCGCTAAAAGCTCTTTCCCTGTGCCCAGGACGCGGCGCTGAGGCTGGTCCGGCGGCCGCCGCCGCTCCGCTGCTGCGCTCCCGCCCGCGCCGCCCCCCAGCAGCCACACAAAGGCAGCCGCAGCTGGACGGCCGGGGACTGCTCTGACCCCAGGGGTTTGGCGCGGCGTTTCGGTTGGTCTTCTCCATACTCATGAACATACAAAGGTCAACCCCTATCAC
The DNA here is from genome assembly GCF_003343005.1 of Rhea americana. NCBI lineage: Eukaryota > Metazoa > Chordata > Aves > Rheiformes > Rheidae > Rhea > Rhea americana. Next base: position 1,292,688 of record NW_028185694.1, on the reverse strand, counting down.
GATAGCACGATATGGGAGACCTCGGAATAAAACCCAGGATTTTGAAGAGCTTTCGTCCATACGGTCCATCGAGCCAAGCCAGAGTTTTAGCCCGAATCTAGGCTCTCCGAGCCCGCCGGAGACTCCGAACTTGTCGCATTGCGTTTCTTGCATCGGGAAATACTTATTGTTGGAGCCTCTCGAGGGAGACCACGTTTTCCGAGCCGTACATCTGCACAGTGGCGAGGAGCTGGTTTGCAAGGTAAAACGTCTCCTCGCTCTTATTATCTCGTATTAGCGTGCTGTAGCCTGTCGATTTCCCATATCTTACGGGAGGGCTGAGTGCGACCGTGTYGTTCAATTATGAAACAGTTTAAAAACAAAAGGCAGTGAGGAAGAAATGAAAGGCGCATCCTGCAACTTTTCCCTCTCCCCAGACAATGGCCACGTTATAACGGTGGCCTGGAGCCAGTTCTGCCTCTCACCCAAGCGAGACCGTGCTGGAAAGCACCATCCTTTGAGTGGGTTTTAACGTGAGTTTAGATCCTGAGGAAACCTCGTCTTCCCCACTCTCACTTTTCAAAATGGAGTAGGGAATCCCCAGCTAATTTTAAGGTGTTGGGACCCGCTGGCTTCCTTTATTGTCGTGGCCCTTGTTCTTTGTGAGTTGGGGGTGAGGAAGGGGTTGATGGAGAAGGGGGAGGCTGCCATCAGCTTTGTCCTCAAAGTGATTTAAAAAAGCCACAAAGAATTAAGCAGCCTGAGCTCCCTCACCGTGGAGGCTGTTTGCAAACAGCATCCTCCCCCATTGCACAATTGAGCAAGACTAAAACCTGCACACCTACGTTTTCCAGAAGAGCAGACAAAATAGCTATYTCACTCTTTGTAGCCTGCCTGCTTTTCAGTGCCTCCTCCCCTTTTGCTCCTACTATTCAAAGGTGAGCTGTGAGAAGAGGAAACCCACATGTGTGCCCCTGTGTTGAGGGATGTTTTTCTCTTTCTGGACTGAGGGGATATTTTTCTTTGTTCCTAAATTGCAGTTCTCATTGTCTGTAGGGAGCCAGACTTATGCCCAGCAAACAGAAGCAGAGCCCAGTAGTAGTTTTTATTCCTACGTAGCAGATTGCAACCTTGCAACACACGCTTCAGTGTTTGTATTGTTCTCAATAAATGGAATTGTGCCATTTAGTTATCTTGGACAAATTTCTGGTGTTGAACTTGCAGTCTATAAACTGAAAAGTAGACATATAATATTCGCATTCCAGGGATTAATAATAGTATTGCTGGCTATTTCATTCTGCTGTATTTAATTCATAAGAAGTTATGGACTAGCACGTAGCTGGAGAAGTTAAAATTAATTCCTCCCGTTGTGCTATTTATAAAGATCTGAGTTCAGAGGGCAATTTAAATGTACTCTCTGATTGAGTTATAAAACCTGATGCTACGGCAGCCTAGGACTTTGTGTGATTATTTAGGGAGGAAAAAAAAAAAAAGGCTCCTGACTTTGCAAAAGACTGATAYTGCATGCTGAAGTGAATGCTTTGTTCCTAAACTGAAACAGAACAGGAGAATTTCTAGAATGAAAGCCCTGCTCGTTGCAGTAGTACAGTGCTGCACTCTAGGACATTGGCATCTGTTCATGAAACAAACAGATCCCACAAAGCTGCTGCTCTGCATGGAATTATAGGTAAACTTGCATGGCAAGTAGAAACTTGGGGGCTATGCTCTTCTTTGTTTCCCCTTTGATTTGCAGGATTAGGGTACTGTTTTGATAACAGTACCAGCAGTATAACTGCAGCTCACAAAGACTGGACTTTTATTTTTTTTTCCTCCCTTTAAGCTGTATGTTTTTAAACTGATCCTGATGTTTGAATTGTATCAGTTTTTCCATTCACGAGGCACTGCTTCTAGCTGAGCTTCAAAAATACAATCTTAGCTTGAATTGCTAGTTCATGAACACACAGTTGTCAGTCCTAAACTCATCTTAATTTAATGCATGCTTTAAAATGCCTGCAGTATCATGACTATTTGTCAAGTAGCCTTCCAGCTAAGAGACCTGCTATCTGGTATCTTATTGAAGATGCTCTCAGAGATTGCTTGCACAAACATTGGTTTGGGTAACAGACACATGCTGATGATTCTCAAGATTCATTTGGCTGCACCCACTGCCTGTACAGATGCCGTTATTTGCATCAAGGCTCTGTGGCATCCCAACAATGGTAACATCTCACTTCCAATTCCTAGCAAGAACTAAATCAAACTGGGGCTTATTGGACTTTTGCTGAATTGAGGCCAGGGACCTTAAACGCTGGGACACAAAGAAACCTTTTTTAAAAGATATTTGAAACTGTAGCAATATGATAGTACTTCCCATCTCCTCCCTTTTAAACCTAGTTACTGATACCTATCAGACCTACTTACTTAACACAGCCTGAAAAGCACAGAATGCAACTAATTTACATCAGGAAACTCTGGTTAAAAATCTGGAAAGGGTTTTTTGGGGGAAGGGGGATGAGGATTTGAGCTATATGAATGTTTCTTCTTAAATTTTATTTTATAGCAGCCACTTTGTCGAAGAGCCACTCACTTACAATGCAGTAGTTGTGAGTGGTGAGATCCAAACGTCAATGAATTTTCCTCTGGAATGAATTACACACTAGGGATTGCAGCAACACCCCCTCCCCACCCCAGTTTTGCTTCTGTGGTTCACCATGTCACCAGAATGCCTCAGCGCTAATCTACCCCTTGCAAAATGTGTTGGATCTGGTTGGCAGTCTGCCTTTAAGGTTGTTTTTGCCAGTGCTGGAGTATAGCAGCACAGGTAGGGGGTGGGGTAGAAAGAGATGTGAAAGAGGTGAAAGGGACAGGGGGAAATTGGATGCTGCAGTTTCTTGGGTTTTGGATCCTTTTCTGGGGAGGGAGTTTGTTAGGATTGTGCTCTGAAGCATTAAATGACTCATGTTTTGAAGCTTCAGGTAATTTTTGATTGAACCATGTCATGCACTTTCAGTTTTGAAAGCTTTTTAAAGCTTCAGAGAAAGCAAGGAAGATTGCTTCTTGGAGAGGATACAAATACCCAGCACTAGAATACAAGTAGTAGAATAGAATATGTGTGTGTGTGTGTATATATATATATATGTGTGTGTGTGCATGTGTATGAATGATTGCAGTTTAAGCTATGTGATTTAAGACTTATACCAGTTCTTCATTTTTATGTCATTTGTTTACTAGAATGAGGCATGACTACCTTAAATTTTTTTTACCAAAGTAACAATACATCCACGAGCATGTTACATATTAATAGGATTTTTATGCTGGTGGAAATGCTAACCCCTTGCTTTGCGGTACATCTGGAGCAGGTAGAATTAAAGTAAAAATTGCTCCTATCAATACTTTGCTTATATTCCCTTTCAGCACACTGACTTGTGTTATTCTCAATGAAGTCTTTCTTCTTCGAATGTGGGCATTTCTCAATTGACTCAAATACCGATTCATTCGTCATCACTAGATTATAGTAACTTTTTATATTTGGGTTTCCCAGCAGCCTTTTTAAGTCTTACAGCTCATTCATAAGATCAGTGATAACATACTTACTATTAAAGGGACACTTGGCTTTTAATGGAGCGCTCGATTGAAATGCCGCGAGTTCGGAGTGGTTTTGTCTCGGCCTTYTGAAGGCTGCTGGCCGGCGGCGCTCCAGCGGCCGGGGAGATTTCCCTGCCTCCCCTCCCGAGCTCGTGAACAGCCACTGTAATCRCAGACTTTGAAAGCGAAACCGACTTGACTGTCCGTCAGAGACGGCAGAAATGCAGGAAGTAAATATGAATGGTGACAAAGTGTGTTTTAAATCCGAAAGTACTTAAAGTTTTAATGAGTACATGACGGAGAGAGAGAGAGATTTGTGGGTCAGAGTGGATTTAATTTGACCGCTTCTCTCAGCAGAAAGCTACTGGCTGTTTTCTCTGTGAGTTTATTTGGATTTCCTTAAAATAAAAGATAAACAAGTTTCCTTCTGAGGACTGCTGTCTAGCTTCTGTCTGCCACCAGGCTCTTGATCTTAATTCAGATTGCATTTTAAATTTGATTAGCTATTAGCTACTGAAAATACAAGTTAATGAAGTATTAGGTACAAGTTTTGAAGGCTGCCCTGGGTTATGCATGTCTTCTGCTTGGGGTTGTATAGTCTGCTTTGTCTTCTTAGAGCCACAAGCTTTTGGCATCCTGTTTGCGTCAGCACAGCTTCAGGAACAGCGTAAGGCGTGCTTAAAGATGGTTCTGTTAACAGAGTCAGGTATATCATAGCATGGATATCTCTCATGTCACTAATCCTGGCCTTATTGTCGTTGTTCCTGCAGGTGTTTGATATTGGCTGCTACCAGGAGTTATTAGCACCATGTTTTTGTCTGCCTGCGCATAAAAATATCAACCAAATTACTGAAATAATTCTTGGGGAGACAAAAGCGTATGTGTTCTTTGAAAGGAGCTATGGGGACATGCATTCGTTTGTTCGTACCTGCAAGAAGCTCAAAGAGGAGGAGGCAGCCAAACTCTTTTATCAAATAGCTTCTGCTGTTGCACACTGCCATGATGGTGGACTGGTACTGCGAGATCTCAAGCTGCGAAAGTTTATTTTCAAGGATGAAGAAAGGTAAGAGTTTCTCATATTTTATGGGTGGGGGTATCAGGTTCAGGGTTACAGTACACTGTGTCCTCCTCTGTCACTGTATTGCTCCCTGTGAGTTTGTGGTACCCAAGGCTTTTCACTTTCCTTACCATTCTCTACACCCAGATCATAGGATGGATATGCTGTTTTATCTTCTGATTTAGGCTTTGGAATAAAGTAAGTATAGCACACAGTTTGCATCTATTCCTGGACTTTTCATCTCCATGCAGAGGAGCACCTTGTTCCTAATGAGGCTGTGTCTCCTGGAGCAGAGACCACTTCTACATAGGTTTCTGGTAGAAGAGCTGTTAACATAAAGACAGCTGATGTTTAAAGAAGGAGGGAGCTGGAGTGGTCTGGAGGTTGTTTCTGAATGTGTTATGTGGCCAGTAATCATAATAAGGCTAGGACCTGCACTGCTGTGTGATAACCTGCTTTTAGTATCAGAGAGCTGTTGTGGTTCTTGGGGAGCTCCCCTTTCTTTTCTTTTCTTTCTTTTTTTTTTTTTTCTTTTTCTTTTTCTTTTTTTTTTTTTTTTTTTTTTTTTTTAACACACAGTCTTTCAGTCACTGGTGGTAAATGATTTGGGGAGGACAGGGAAAGGAGTAACACTGAATGCTCTATATAAGCTATTGAGGTGCTGTCCCTAATGCTGAGCCATAACTGTACTGTTGAAGCTGTGGAAACTTCACATCTCTTACCTTGTGGTTACCAGTTGTCATTAATTGTTACACTATGTACTCTCTTGCAACTTCCACGTACAGCATCAGAGTAACGAACACTGCCTGAGTAATGTCAGGCTTCCACAGAGGGATTCAACTGGAAGATGACCTTCAGAAAAAAAACTGAAATGGGGGCATAGCCTGCCTTTTTACTTCTTTATGGCTTGGTAGAGGATGAGGAGCTGTTTTTTCCCTTTTAGTTCAATCCTATAAATTGTCTGAAAGCTTGTTTAAACTGCTACAGGGTGAAATTGATGTTCTGGAGAGCTTCATTTAAAAATAACCAATGCATTTTAATTCCATTTTGGGGCTAGTTGGGGAAGCTATAAGCAACAGCAGAGGCACTTCAGTTGTCTAGAGGCTCAGTAAGTCCATGAGAATACAAGAATTATATTTCTGTCTCTGAGAATACGAAAATCTAATATACAATACAGTCTTTAAAGGGACATTTCTGACCTTATAATAAAAAGGACAGCCATCTGTCCAGTTTGAACTCTGAACAAAATTTAAACAGACAACATTTCAATTTTGCAAAATGAACTTCTCCTTTCAACCTCCTTTCAAACTGTAAAGTAAAAGACAATCATTTCTCTTCTTAATTGAGTTCAGACAATTCTCTGCAAGGTAAATAGCTATTCCCTATTTTTCTACCACAGTCCSTGTATATATAGACTGTCTTTTCCTCCTCTTCAAATTAAAAAAAAATGAAACTAATTATATGTCCATTCAGAGAGAAATGAAAGGCAGAAGTACGTAAACTGAACTTTCACAACTTTTATTCAGTTTGATAATTAAACACCACTATAGCACCTTTGGTGTGGATGATGAAGAAACTTGTACAAAATAGTCGAGGGAGGGATTGTTTTCTATTGCAGCTAATAATGTCCTCATTGCTACATGTCAAAATACATGCATTTTTCACGAAGATATATGTAAACTTTGATATGAAGGGCAGGACTTGAAAAAGCGCTAGGGATCACGCTTTCTTCTTTAAGTGAAGTCAGTGTGAGTTTAGAGCACTGTAATGGGAAGAGACATAGGCCCATACTGGGTACTTTTGAACTCCCGCCCTGGTGCGTACCGAGACCTGAGTGCATCACATGGCCAACAGCCTTTAGCCACCCCAAAAGAGTGGTAGGTACCATAATAGCGCTGTTGACTTTTATGGATGTTTTTAACATTAACCGTAGTCTGCAAAATCACACAGCTGCTCACTTTTGAATTAGTGCTTCTAATTGTAAAATACTACACTTTAAGGGTCAAATATGATTTGCTGGTTATTTTTAAGATAGTCATAACACGGTTTTCTTTCGGACGTAATGCTGATCAGTAAGAAGCTATTGTAATCACTTCTCTGATAAGTAAATGGCGATGCACTTGAGGTGAACCAGCACGAGATGGAAATAAAGAACCAAGCAGTGACTGTCTCTCTTTCACATGCTCCGCTCATCAGACTGTAATCAGTCATCACTTTCAATCTGCTGCCGCATTTATGCTGCAAACCCTTTCCGGTGCTTCCGGGTTCACGGAGGTGTTTGCACGCTGCCGCGCACCCCTCCGAGCTCCCGGCCGCTCCGAGCCCAAAACCGGCAGCCTGCGTGAACGTCTGTGATCAGGATCTTGCAAGCTGTATTGCTCTTTGATACCTGTAATGAGCCAAGGAGGAAGAAAAGAGGTGAAAATGGTGCTATGAGAAGTGCGTGTGAACTCTGCTGCTCTCCCGCTCTTCAGTGGAGCGCTCTCCCAGGAGTTCTGCTCCTACCTGTTTCCTCAAGTCTTTTTTTTTGTTGTTGGTGGTGTTTTTTGGTGTTTTTTGGTGTTTTTTCGCAGTTCACCTTTAGTACACGCTGCTTTGAAACGTTCTCTTTTTGAAGACTACCCTAGATTTATCTAGCTGGCAGAAAAGATTGGAAATCTAGCATGTAGGCAACACATAATAGAAACTTTTTTTTTTTTTTTTAATTTCTCTGCTTTTAGCTAAGGGCTGCACCACTGACTAGAGGAGCCAGAGACAATATAAAAGATATGAAAGCATTTCCATTTGTTTTAAAAAAAAAATAAATTAAAACAAATCTCAGTCCATATTCCTTCCTTCGAGCCTAAGGATATCCTGGTAGTTTGTTAAGAAGTTGTGGCTCTTGGACTTTTGCAGACAGGTACATACACTCTAGAAGCTCTTTTTTTTTCCTTTTTTTTTTTTTTTTTACCTTGTTCCTATTATCTAAACTATAGCTGGAATTTATAAAGATTCAAGATCTTGATCTTGATCTAGCAGTGTCATGAGTGCTCTTTGCTCCTATTAATGCCACTGCTAAGATTGCATGCTATTTTAGATGTGGCAAATTGCAGTGTCTTCATCTGTAATGAACCAGGAAGTATGAAGGTGATTAAAAAAATAATAATGTAGGAGGCTGGTGGTGCTGAGCACTTTGTAGGGGTCCTAATCTTACTAATGACATTCTCTTGATATGCTAAATAGAAGCTAGATTGTAGTGGTGTATTATTTCTTCCTATTGCATGTATGTAAACACATCAGTGCYTAAAATGAAATCAGCCCCCGATCCAAAATTCCACAGTGTGAAAACAAACAAACAAATTCATCCATCTGTGCTTTAAGGTGCTTTGGCTTCCTTTAATCCTGAACTGCAGAAATTTTGAAGATACTGTAGACTACATTCCGTGAAATAGATGTGTGCTGTTGCCAAGCGCCTTAGATTTTTCATGGTTTTCCTTTTTTGTTTTATATAAAGACAATTGTGTTTTTGAGGGGTTTTGTGGGTGGCTTTTTTCCATTCATAACTCTAGGTGTAATAGCCAGCACGTTAGTAGTGAAATTTCAAAGTTAAGCCTCTTAAACCTGCACCTGATCCTTATGAAGCAGAACTTCTAAGATGTTAAAGCATGGCAGGAAGTGTCTTGTGCGACTGAGTTAGCACGCAGAACCACCAGTAAATGAGGGCTGTGACCTTCAGACTACTGAGAATATGGAGAACAACACTTGATTGCTCTGCAGGGTCTCACCAGACTTTTTAAGGGACCTGTAAGATTCTTGAATATTTAAAGGATAGTTCCTTAAATTTCTAAATAAAATGCAGTCTAAAACATTGGAGATAGCTAGCATAAGCCACCAGCTTTTGCATGTTTTCTGTATCAGTGCATGTTACTTTTTTTGGCCTGGTTATTAAGCCAGGTCAATGTTGTTGTTCCTGTTTGTGGGGCTCTTGCTTTTGATTATTTTTACTGTGTTCATGTCATATGGTATTTACAGTTTTCCTTGTACAGTTTGTCCTCATAATGGGCCCCTGGGCAGAGCAACTGTGCCCTTCTCCTAGCTGGTGTCCCATAAAGATGTTACAGAATGGCCAGAGCTTCTTGGGTTGTGCTAAAAATAACACTGCACAGTGTTACTAATAAAGCAATTCATCAGGCTGATATATAGCAGATGCTTTGAGAAAGAGCCACCTCCAAGATCTCAGAATTAAATCAAGCATTTCTCTGTTGCTTGTTCCAGTGACTTTCTTTAATACAAACACATTTCTGCTGTCAAGGAATTATTAATTTCTTTAGTGCATTTTAAGCCTTTAATTATATTAAAATATTAGCTGTCGTAGTATTTGAAGCTTAAAGACCTTGTACATTCATCATACTTGTTGAAGGGAAAATTAAAATAATTTTGGTATCTTAGATATTGTAATTCTCCCTTATTCTTTGAGTAAATATGAGAAACAGTAGGCAGGTAGGAGTCAATAAAAATAAATATAATTTGACACTTTTTGTTCTGCGCCAGGGGAATGCAGCCGGTGCAATCTGCTAATTTAGAAAACTTGTCTTAGCATGACGTATTTATTTGATGCTCTTCGATTATTTTTTTTTTTATTTTCTTCCTTTAGAATTTCTTAGCTTTGAGTGGATGATGCTTTCAAGTGACCTAGTTATGTTGTTTGGAATCCTAGTGATACAAACCTCATTCCACAGAACCGTTATATATGTATAAAGACCTGTTTCCAAGTAGACATTTTCTCTCCTTTTAGTTAGTGGTAGGTTTTCTTCTTTTGCATTTGTCAAATTGTATAACAGTCAACTGACTTTTCCCATGGTGTTAGAACTTGCTGCTTTACTTAAGATTCAGTAGAGGATAGATAAGTTAATGCTTTCCCTATTCCCAAAATCCTAGAGAGTTCTAAAAGTGAAAGGAAGTTAAATAAAACAGGACTGCTCTTAAAATAGCAAAAGATGAAGAAAACCAGTCATTTGACTTGTCATTCCTGGTGACCCTGAATGGAGAGGAAAGATGCCACAGCATCAGATATTATGACTTTAACAGTGGACAGTCTAAGCATAAATTAGATTTCAACAYAGAAATTATTATTATTTTGTATCTCACTAGAATATGAGGAGGGAAGGGGAGTTTCTTTCCAGGCGGCAAATCTCTGAGGTCAACAGATAGAAAATGAAACAGTTACACAACTGTTTTCCGCAGAAAGGTTCATGCTCCCTTTAGCCTTCATGTGGTTTGGTTGCGCAGTCTGCTTTTTGATCGCAGCGTTCCAGGGAGTAAGGCGCTTTGTTTGTTACGGATGCAGTCCSCTTCCCAGCGGAGCTCGGGAGGCTAGCTGCAGATGTGGAGCGTGGTGCCATGCCTGTGAAGTGCTTAAATCCTCTTCCGAGGGCRTACGTAGTCATGGAGGTTAAGTGCTGTGCCTAAGATCATAAAAGAAAGCAAAAGCTGGGGGAAGGAGTTGGCAGGTGGTGAGATGGCCCCAAGAGCTCCAAACAGACCTGGAGTCAGGTCTAGGTCCTTCAGGAAGACCATGAGTGGGAAGAACCATTGCCCTAGCACTTTTTGAGGAGTTTCCAACAGATTCTGCCCTTGGACCCTGCTGTCTTTTGGCATTTGGCTTGTAGTTTGAAGTTTTACGCTGAGCTGCTGTTGCTGCAGGTTGTCTCTGTAGACAGTGTCCTGCTGGCCTCCCCAGGCCAGGCACTCACCCACTGGCCTCCCTTGCAGCGTGCAGAGGTGGTTTGTGTAGGCAAACACCCAAACGAACACTGCACTTCTGATGACTGCTCAGCACTTTGTTTGAATTGGAGCTGGTCACATTCTTACAGTTGCCAGTTTTCTAGCAGGCTCTTTTTGTGGTGGTTGTCACATTTTTCTCTCCCTGTGGACTGCATTCTTGCTTTCTGGACTCGTGTGTGATTTTTGGAGAGGCAGCTCTGAATGCTGTGTTATGTGTTGTGCAGGTGTGATTGCATGTTTCAGATGCCTGTCCTGAGATGCTTGTCATGGATTTGATCCCCGAGAAGATGGGTACTCTGCAGTCCCTGGGAGTAGATATCTCGTGAAACATCTTGCGCTAGGAGTTCAACAAGTGGTCATTTTGAAGACTTAATGTCCTTCTGTAGAGTTGGTGCAAAAATATTCCATGTTTATTTTTGAGMTGAGACTGAGGAAGTCTGCTTAATTCTGAGGTGGGGGACCAGGATGGGGGAGAGCAAACCAATCTACCATGAGTAGCAGCTGAAGTGGTGAAGCAGCAGGGTGAACTTCTGTGTCTCTGTTGCCTTTTCTTTTAATTGTCCTCATTATCAYATTGTGAGATTACTTCAGGCTTGGGAGGAAAAGGAAAGAAGGGGAGCCTGTAAACAGGAGCCAAYCTAGGGCATACTTAGTCTTTAGCATGTGCTTTTTAGTAGATGTTTATTGCTGAGAGACTGGTTATAGGCATCTAAGCCAAAGGTTTCTAAGTTGGGTTGTGAAATAAGGGGCCTCCTTTACCTTAGAGGTGCCGAGCACCCACCGCAGGCTGCTGGCTTAGCAGTCGTACTCAGCATCAGACTTGGAAAATGTAGGGCTTTGGGATTTCTTTTCCTGCTATATGCAGTTATGTTAACGAAATCAAATTTTAGCCTCCTTTCCCTGTGGAGTTTTACTGTGCATCATATGAAAAGATCTAGAGAGCATGGTGAACAYAGGCTATATAGGTGATAGGAGAGCCTTTTAAAGCTGTGACTTTTAATGTGGTCTAGAAAGGTAAAAGTGAGATAAAGTAACAACTGTGAGACTGATGCTTATCAAATAATGGACTTCTCACAGKATTGTAACTGAGCCCCTCAGTGAAAGGGTCTTCAATGGATTTGATAGTCCTTGTCCTCCCCCCAACCCCCACACAGCCCATTTTTTTTGGAACATGTTGTGTCCCTAAGCAATAAAGGCACAGAGGAAGTATGTAGCATGCAGGATGGGCTGTTCCTGACAATCCTGTTCAAATGTTGTAAGGCTGAGGTCTTTGGGGTCCCAGCCCTACCTGGAGCTATATGAAGTGTTTTATTTATTTATTTATTTATTTATTGGTTCATTTTTTTTAGTGAAAGTTCATAGAAAAGGGCTAACTCAAAGCAAGTTAGAGGCCCTAAGCTCCTGGGCCATGCCAGGACAAGGAGGGCAGGGGAAGGCATGAAGGCACTGGCAGGATCCCTTCTGAGGAAGGGTGGGGATATATAATTTTTACAGGCTTCCTTATTCCACGGAAGTAACAGTGAGGGAATCTTCCCTTAGGAGCAAGGTTCATCCTGTGAACCTTTGCTGCCTGAAAGTCCCAGCCGCCTTTGAAACATATCCTTGAGCCTGTTTTATTATGCAAGAGGCTGTTTGTCTGGCAGCCTTTGTGCAGGTTTTTTCACTGGAGTTGCGTAGGCTGTTGTGCGGTGAACTCCTAGGCTGTGTGCTGTTCCGCATTGGAAGGGATCTTATGGTGAAAAGCACAGGATTTAAATTGATGGCACAGCATTTCCCCTCTGATCCTCCATGCCTCCCTGGCCCCGGAGGAGATAGGGGAGTTCTGAGTTCAGGATGAGCCTTTGCACTAAGCTACAAATCATCTGTGTGGGATTTCGTTAGTAGACTTCCCCGTTTCGCTGTCTCCGTGAAGGCGGAATACTTCTGCATTATTTAGGAGAGATTCCCGTAGGTAAAATAATCAATGAGCAAAAGAGGATCTTCTCCAACGTTGAGCTTCTAGCTTCTTCTTTTTTTTTTTTTTTTTCTTTCCCCCACCCCCTTCCTCGTGAGTCTGATGGTGTAATCACATTCGTGCTTGTCTCGCCTTTAGGGAGGAGTGCTGGTCACTGACCTTGATTAAATGACCTGTAAGTTATTAAGCCACACAAGAGCAATCCCTGGTCCCTTGGGTAGCGACAGTTCCTGCTGATGGCTCGAGTGCCTCCACCTAGGGGAAGACTATTGTGTCCTCGGTCAGCATGATGCTAGAATATGAAATAACAGTGCTTGGGTGCCTTCATATTTGTGTGTGGTCTGACTGAAGAGGAGGCACCTCTTCCCTTTAGAAGTTGCCGTTTTTTATTTGCCTGCAGTCACGTCAATAAAATGGCAATTCGGATGACGATGAAAGTTATTTTTTGGTCCCTGGAGATACAGGGGCAGCAATATAAAATCTGTAGATCCGGATCATCCTGTTTGGACACTGTCTGAGCAGCAAGTGAATAGTGTGCTGGCCGTGCCTGGTGCAGGATGGCTTCTCTCAGCTTCGCTTGGAGCCGCTGATGCAGCCGCTGCTGGAGGGAGGACACTGGACTGGGATCACTGGTCCAGTCTGCAGTKAAAGCATTCCTAAAACGGTGACAGCAGCTCAGCTGCAGTTCAGGTGTTATTTTTTGTACAGATGGCTTTAGGGACAGACACAAAGCAATTGCTTTAATTCAAGCCTGGGCTCTTTTACTGCTGTTTATTCAGGGAGGTGGAGATGTTTTCCTCTGAAACACTCAGAGCTTCAGTCAGTATTTCTGCCTTAAATGTTCCAGTTTTTCTTTTTTTTCCCCCCTTTCCCTGCCTCATGGTAAGAATGATCTTAGCGCCCTCTGAGTAATTCCACTGATTCAGGTATGGAAATTGTGTTTGCTTTTGGAGAGCAAGAGTGGAGCTGGAGTGTGAAGGCAGGGTCCTGGGGCCCTGCCTTCTGTGGTGGAAGGCAGGGCAGTAATTTACCAGTAAGCCCAAAGCCTAGCAGGGAGGAATAATGTGAATCACTCCGAAAAAAGTGTAGGATGTGCAAGCAAGCTGTCGGCCAGAAACGGGTGCTGCTGCCTCAGGAGGCTGCATTGAAGAATCTTCCAGAAGACGTTTAATTGATTAGGTTTTGTTACATGACCGAAGAGCAAAGTCTGAATGCAGTCAAGTAATGAATGGCATATTGATAAGAAATTCAGAGTCGTATTGTTTTTCATGGGTTTCCCTGACGGTTTCTATGGGGACAAAGACGCATTTCCCGTCTGAGTGCTGCTGCTGCCCTCTGATTGCACTTCTGTGGTTTCATTCACCAGTAATGGGAAAGCATTCATAGGCAGAATAGCTTCCCCTTTTTAAATAGCCATGATTCAGGGTTGTATTTTTTTTTAATGCATTAGACTAATGCAGTGTTTTATCAATGATCTGATAGATGCATAATGCTCTTTTTCCAAGTGCTTATTCAGTGTCTGCATTAAAACTTGAAATTATGTACTGTAATTACGTAAGCCTTGACAAAAGTCTTTGTTGCGCTGCAGTATGTGTACAAAGTGATTCTCATCCGGCTTTGGCAGCAGCTTACGTTTGAACTTCAGGGATTAATTTTGTTGCAACCATTTGAATGGTAGAACTGAAATGCTGATGCTTTTGGAAAACTTTTTTTTTTCTCTCTCTCTCTTATGGAGGTCCTTGAGTTGACTGATGGGAGYTCATTTATGTAGAGAATCAGAGGTTTTTAGAAATGTGACTTTAAAAAGAAAAGGAACGATTTTTGTTTGTCCTTTTTCTGCTTTGTGATGGGAAGCATTTCAAAGCTGATYGTGATTTCACGTTTCAGTGTTTGGTTTTGAGTCTGTCCCTTGCCTGCCAAGTGTCGAATGTAGGGTTGTCTGTTTACTCTGCAATTGGACGCGCTTCCCACCCTTTGCTGCAGAGGTTCTGTATTTTCAGAAGTACTTGCAATTTTGAAAGTCTGTTTCTTGGTGGTGGTTTTGGGTGGCTTCTTTTTTTTTTCTTTYTTGGTGATTAAACTTCAGTGCTTCCTGCAAAGGAGGGYGTGCAGAGATTGCTTTTCTTCCAGGGTGTCTGTGTGTGTTTAGACCTCCCTCTTTTCTGTCCCTCTTCTCCCCCTTCCATCACCAAAACCAAACAAAGAACAAAAAACCCAAAGTCCTCCCCACATGAACTGAAAACAGTGCTTGCAAGCAGGCAGCCAGGGATAGCTGTTTCTTGCAGAGATGAGGAGCTGTGCACAGGGAAGCAGCAGCTCCTGAGCCAGGCTGCTCCTTTTGGGGTGCCTGAAAACCTGCATTGTTGCGAAGCAGCCCAGTGTTTGTTTTTGTTTTTGTTTTTTGTCTTTTTTTTTTTTTAAAGCAAATCGGACCGCCCGATTTGTCAGTGGGGGGAATTTTGAGGAAAAGGCCGTAGCAGGTGAAGAGAGGGGAAACGCATCTGCTTTGAGTGGTGGCCCCAGTAGGCGCTGARGCAGGGCCGTGCAGCAGAGGGGCCTTGCTCTCACCTCCGGCGGAACGGTGGTGCTGGTGGCCGCAGAGCGTTCGGGGGCTGCAGGGCAGGAGGGCTGAAGGTTCGTCCTTTGTTTCCTGTGGGACCTTTTGTTTCCCCATCCCTGTCAGCTCAGCAGGGTGGGAAACCGCGCTGAGCGGTTGCTTCGTTTGGCCGCAGCTTGTGAAGGAGCGGGCAGCTACGGCCAGCTGCTGTTCCCCTTCCTGGCTCGAAGAAGCTGTGCCGCAGCATGCGTGCAGCGCTGCAGTCTGCAGCACCTGGCAGGCAGATCAAGGCTGGAGTGCGGTGTTCGCCTGCRGCTCCTGTTTATATTTATATCTATATATTTWTATGTATATATTTTCATATGTATATTTAAAAAAGAGTACTGAGCATTTTTATTTTTGACAAGAGAAGACTTATGCAATCAGTTCTTTTCATTTTTGTACTGCATGGGTTATAGAAAATAAGAGATTTGGGCATTTGAGTAATTTTCTTTAATATTAAAGCTTCTTGGTGAACTGTTTCTCTCTTTAAATTCTGTGGCAACTCTTGAAAACGCCCCCCCCCCCCTTTTTTTTTTTTTTTTTTTTAAGGGGGTAGGAACATAACCAGCGTTTCCCTGTGCTGTTGACATGCCAATGGTAAGAGAGCATGTGCGGGGGTGAATTCCCTCCTGTAAGTTGTTTATAAATAGCATACTCTTCCCCATTCCCGGTGTGTGTGTTCCACTTCTGCTAGCTAGCTTGAGGGAGCCGATGCCTTCCTGTCTGGCAGTTTAGTGACTTAATGCGTGTTTGAGTAGCTGGCCTCATCGGTTTATTGCTACGCATACTTCTCTCTGGAAAAATTGAGGTGGATGGTGCGAATGGAACCGCAGCTCATGTCTCTGCCTTCCCTTTCATTTCCTCCTCGCTRTTCTCGGCCCTCTTCTGTGACTTCTTGGTGAGCGCTTCTCCCTGCTGCCCTCTCGGTGCTGTGCAGGTACAGGGAGCTGGCTAAGCCGAGCATCGCGGAAGGGCCCTCCCGGGTCTGTCTCTTGATTCGGACCGCGAGCTGCGGACAGAAGGAAACTGCTGTGATCTTTATAATTGCGGCTAGTTTCTCCTCGCAGCCGGCTTCCTGCGTGAGGTATTGCTGCTGTAAAGCATTGCTTGAGTGCCGGCGAGTGGTTGCCCATCGCCAGGAGAAGTGCCCTTAGGCTGGCAGTGGGTAATTAATCAGGAAGCAGGTGTGTTGCACAAACCCCATCAGCATCCGCAGGGGAGGAGAAAACACTGGCCTATTTAATAAGAGAATGAGCTGCCTGGACACCGGGTACTGGGCAGCCAGGTATTCCGAATTCTGTGCTTATGACTTCCTGATTCGAGGCATGTTGCCAAGGGGCTTTCACCTCTGCTGGTAAACGACTCTAGCTGCTGAAAAGGTCCAAGTGTCGTTATGGGAGTTTATGGCACGGTTGCCTCTGGAGTACTCCACGGAGTAAAATGCTCTTCTGTTGCTTCAAAGAAGATAGCACTGAGCTGCCCTGGAACCAAGTCTGAAGCCAAAGCTGGTCCAGCTGTCTTTTGCAACTCAAGCCCAAGAAACGTTGTCTTCAGTAAACATTTAAGAAACRGGGCTCTCCTTGTCTGTTTTAATGCCTGTTAAATGATGTGCTTTAGTTGAGAGCCATGAATTCTGCTTTCTGGGTTGAAATTCAGTCCCTGTCTGTGAAAGTCTGCAATATCAGAATATGTCCATGACRCAGGGCTAAGAATGACTATGTAGTCCAGTGAAGCAGTGGGACTAGGACAGTAATGCCCAAAGTTATGGTCTCTGAGCTATTTGCTTTGAAAGGAGAGTGCACTGCTGCTAGGTCGCTCTTGCAYCCAAACGCACTGGACAAATTCTGTTGCACTGTACTGATTCTGCTCTTAAAGCCAGCCATTCCTGGCAAATAGCCTAAGGATAATCCTTTCAGATGCCTTTAGAAGGGAAATATTTTTAAATACTAGTTACAGGTGCTTGTAGTCAGAATTAAAAGGAAAGAAAGGTCATGTTAATTCAAGGAATTTTAGCATTTTTTTTTTCCTGTGAGCTATATATGAGGGAAGAAATTCTGTTGCAGAGATGATTACTGCAGTGAAATGAGACGTTCACAGTAATTTGCAGGCAAAAGGAGTTTGCAATCTAGATAAGACATTCTTGTCAGCTGCAAGCCCTTTGCTAGGCTCTCCATTCATTCTAGTGCAGAGTTATGCGATTCCTCTGGGTAGATAAATTTGTCTTTAATCTTGTGGTTTGGCTCACCTGATATCCCTTTGCACAAAAGTCTGTTTAGGAAGATCTAAACTTGCTTTTCCTAAATGTATTGGAGTAAAGAAACAAGTTGGYAGGTCAGAGGGTTCATATAGGGTCAGAGTGACAATTTTATTCCTGTTGAACTTTGTGGAATTACAGGTGCAAATAAATGCTCACCAGTRTGAAGTTGTCAAAATAGCCTCTTCTACTTAGGGCAAGACTTGGATTTGGGCATGAGTCCTAAATGTGTGCATAAAAGGGCAGCCAACAGAATAATCATGAGATTTATATCTTCTTTTGGAAGTCATGTCCACACAAACTTTATTAAACACACAAAAATTCTCAATTTTAAAACTGTATTTGCAATAAAGARCTATTTATCTTCTTTTACTGTTCAGGAGGGCCTATACAGACTTAGTAAAATGGTTATTTCCCCTCTGCAGGTAAAATGCTGCCCTAACTCATGTAATACAAAGTCATGATACTGAAAAGGGAAGGATCAGTGCCACAATTACCCTGAAGTTTAAGGTTCCCAAGTTGTAGAGGTAGATGCTGAAGAAGATGTTAAACAATGCCTAGCCTCCCTCAAAAAACAAACAAACAAAACAAAACAAAACAAACAAAAAAAGCCCTCAGCAAATCTTTTGGATTTAGTGTCCAAATTAGAATTCTAGAATTGGTTGAAAATTGAAAGAGAAATGGACTGAAACTTGCAGATTTGTGGTGTTTTTTTTTTTTTTTTTTCCCAACATCAATGAATATGGCAATTGCTCTTACTTTCTTTCAAGACCTTACTAGTGGATTTACTGAACATAACTGTAATTGAAATCTGGAAGTGTGTGCTTGGCAATACCCATACTTATTCCCTACATGTCCATCTTAATGTCTCTAACTGGCAATGTAAGTTATTTATAGCTTAAGTACTGTAAGTGGAAATTTAAATGGAGGTAGTTCTACAGTTATTGAATTTCATAGGATTTTATTATTATAAACATGTAACTGTATTGGTCTGGAATTTCTGCTCTAATGTTTGCTTACTCTGTTTGTATTTTCTTTTGCCTGCAGGACTAGAGTGAAATTGGAAAGCCTAGAAGATGCTTATATTTTAAGAGGAAATGATGACTCTCTTTCTGATAAGCATGGATGCCCAGCCTATGTGAGTCCAGAGATCTTGAACACAAATGGCAGCTACTCTGGCAAAGCAGCGGACGTATGGAGTCTAGGTGTCATGCTTTATACCATGCTAGTTGGACGCTATCCTTTCCATGACATTGAGCCTAGTTCCCTCTTCAGCAAGATCCGTCGTGGGCAATTTAACATTCCAGAGACTCTGTCCCCCAAGGCAAAATGCCTGATACGTAGCATACTGCGTCGGGAGCCATCAGAACGGCTGACTTCACAGGAAATTCTGGACCATCCATGGTTTTCTACAGATTTTAATGTATCGAATTCAGGATATGGTGCTAAGGAAGTATCAGATCAGCTGGTGCCTGATGTCAACATGGAAGAAGACTTGGACCCATTCTTTAACTGAGCACAAAGACTAGTGTTCAGAAGGTACATGACCTGGAGATGGACACATGAAGGAGCCCTTCCTGATCGTGTTAAATCACATCCTGCATCAGCCTAGCTTGGTAGCAAAAGACACTTGGAGATCCTTGGATTGAGAAGGAATCTCCACAAGGAGCTAATATAACAAATGTAGCATGGGGACAGATTGGGGGGGAGAGGGAGGGGGAGCTTGCTATCAGGTTAGATTGATTTGGAGGAAAAAAGGCAGCATGGAGCAATTGTAGCTTCTCACCTTTTTGGAGCCAAGGAGACTGCACATGCCAATTCTGGTGCAGTTGTATCACTCCTGTTTCTATTCCATTAAAAATAGTTGTAACTCGCAAGAAATAGAAACTTCTTTGCCTCAACTCACATCTTGGCATCGCACTGTTAGATATCTAACTTCAGCCATTATTCAGGGAAAGTACAATTGGCTAACATTTTTTTAATCGGATGTCTAATAATTAATGGGATTAATTTAAGAAAAAAATTAGGTGCACAAAGACGGACATGAAAAGTGGGTGCTAAAAACAAACAAAATTTCAGTTCATGTCTCTTGATAGCTATTTTCAACTCATTTCTTCTAAATAAACTACTTAATATTCTTGTCAGGAAATGACATTTTAATGCTTTGTTCCCTTAAGGGGAAGTAACTGTCATTTAACAAGCTGTTCTGTTTTGTGTCAAATGGTTTGTTGCAGGAAGCTATTATAACTCGAACTTCCAGATGCATTACTGCTATAATAGAAAAAAAAGAAGAAAATTATATAATTTTTTTTTTAAAGATATGAGATACTGGCTTCCATATCTGCCGTGCTGCACATATATGACTAGAGAGGGCAGAAAGCCCTTAATCATGTCTTTATCTGAGAACTGATCTCTTCTTTAACTGACTTGCCCACATGTAAATAGAGGGCTCTTTATTATTGAAGAAGAGTTTTTTTTTTTTTGTTTTGTTTTGTTTTTAATTCCTCTCAACTTGGGAAAAGAATTGTTTGGGTTTGATTTTTGTTTATGTCCAGAATAAGAAATAAGAGGATATTAATAAGCTGAACATTTATATTACAGATATTCCTCTTGAAACATACACAGTAATATGCACCTTTTGTATTGTCAAGACTTATTCTATTTATTGAAGAAAATGTCACAGTAGTGATGTATTAAGCCAGTACTTCAATTACGGGTTGACTTGGGATGACATGTTACATGCTGTAGTTAACACACTTCTTTTCTGTTCAGGTATTTCTGTCCCTAAATAACTTTTTATTTAGCTTTTTTTTTTTTTTCCTAGATAGCTTTATTTGATTTAGACTGGCAAATGTTTTTATTACTGCTTTTATATTGCTGTATGATATTGAAATCTCTTGGCATAAATATTTGTGTTTCCAGTACCTCAGTTGTTCTGATATTACTGCCTGTATACGTTTTGTGAAGTGGTCATGTTTTTTGGGTAGGTACATGTGGACTCTGTAGTATGTAAATGTTACTTGAATTTGTGCTTAATTATAGTATGTGGCATGTGCGTACAGCTACTTGGCATTTGACGTATGGATGCTATTCGCCTGCCCTGCAGGAAAGTTATGGTCCCACTCTCAAGAGGAGGTTTCACAGTTCTTTATCAAGAGACAAAGCTAGCTGCAGCTGACCTGCCTTGGTTCTATTTTGGTAACTAAGAATATAAAGGAGTAATGTTTTTACACTCTGAAGATGGTGCTGTGTCAAGAAGGACTTTTTTTTTTCCCCCCCTAAAAAAAAAAAGTACCTTATAGGAGGAAAGATTGGTGATGTGCATGGTGGGGTTTTACTGCCTCTGGTGCTTTGTCATGTATTTGGTTTAATGTTTTTGTCCTAATCTCTTCAATAAATAAAATTGTGCATATTTAACTAAATTTCAGTTGTGAATGATAGTCTTTTGAAACTCTGAGGTGCTATAGGAGTTTTCTCCTTTAGGAACATTCCTCTTCTCTACTGCTCACAAGCCAGACCTGTGAGCTAAGATAGCGTAGGACTTGCAGGCTGTGAGCCTTTTCATCTAAAATTTTACAATCTTCTACATATGAAACTGGCTTTTATTTTCTTTTGATGTGTTACTGCCACTTGTGAAGCCTGTTTTCCTTATTAATGGAGTATATTCGAATGCAATGGGAGCTATATCTTTCTGTTGACGGCAAGCTTTGCTGTTGATGGAAAGTGATGCAAAAGCAGAGCAAGCTGGTACCTCTATTTTTCAAAGTCCTAGAGAAATGTGAATCTTGCATTTATCCCTCCGCTTGAGAAAAGATGGATCTGAAATCGCACCTCCTAATTTACCATCTTGTTTAAGTGTGCTGGAGTGTGCTACTGTCATTCAACTGAATAATAATAGATCCGCCTGGGAAGATCAGCCAGAAGAGTGTGTGGAATAAGAAGACACTCTCTCAGCATGAATCAGGATAGATGGACCTCGGTCCAGTTGAAGAAAGACCATTTGAATGGGATTGTAACATGAACCAGGATTCTTCTGTCAGTTCTGTGGCATGAAAAAGCCATAGCCAGTGATTATTCCTAAACAAACAAAACCCCTCAACCCCTCCACTTCAAAATAACCAAATTTTGTACTGAAGATGCTAGCACTGGAGTTACTATCCGGTGGCTAATATTGTACTGTGTGGTTTCATCCTAGGTTAATTCTTGACGTGCTGAATATTTTTGTTGGGAGATTTAGAATTAAAATTTTTACTTACAAGACCAACCAAAATTGTCATTAATATGTTGAAACTCTTCAAGATCAGTTTTTAAATGATCTGTGTGCCTACAGCTAAAGTTTAAATTACTTGAAACTCTTTCAAATCAAACTCCCACAATAAATGTGCTTTATACGAAAAAGCAGATTGTAATCAGTCATAGAGAGAAGGGGAGGGAGGAGCGCCGAGAGGATTTCCCTCTCCCCCACTAAACTTATGTGAACGGCTTCTGTTCTGTTTGGGTGGAAGTAGTTAGACCTTATTTTACAGCAACCTGCATGCTTGCTTTTTCGCTGCCAGTAATTATATGAAAAATGTGGCTGACTAATGATTGCTCGTTTGCAGTGAATTTTATATTCAAGGCAAAAGCTTCCTTGGTGTGACTGTGGAGGAATCCTTTGGCAGCTGAAATGAGCTTCTTCATAAAATGCTGAAGGGGTTTTCTGAGCTTCCTGGTCCCTAAAGTGAAGCCTGAGAAGGAGGAATGTGTGATTCCGGCTGCTCATTTCTGACTCTTTCTAATTACTGCTTTATGGGCGCTGTTAGTGGAGTATTTACAGGGGACCGCATGCCGTGGAAACCCCTCCACAGCTTTCTTAACGCTGCTTGGCCCTCTTTTGGGGTAGCAACTTCAGTCGGATTTAGGATCCTGCCAAGTGGAGATGGTCAGCTGGGTTCAGCTGGCTCCCGGTTTTGTTGAATGGGCTGACGTTCTCCTAAGGAGCGAGGATGAAAAGCTGTGTCCAGAAATGAATCCACTTGGTACAACATGAACCCGTGACAGGCTTTTGGAGTGCAGAACTGCTCCCCTCAGCCCCCCCTCTCTCCTCTGTCCTTCCTTCCCCTCAAAACCAAMCAAACAAACAAAATCCCACAGTATTTCATTATTTACAAGGACTTTTGTTTTTTTTTCAGTGCAGTAATACTTGTGATTTCGAGCTACAGGGTCTTCTTCAGGAGCGGACAAACAAGTAACAACTATTCCTTTGGTACCGTGATGTCATATAACCTGATCCCTTACTGAAGTGTGAACGTTTTATGGAAATAAGTCAATTAAAAGTACATTCTTTTAGAGAAGGGGAAAAAAAAAAAACTTAGTAAAACCTGTGCTTCTTTAAAAGAAACAAAAAACCCAACCCACTCCTCTTCCCCCCACCCCAAAAAACCACCAAGCCATAGTTTCCTGGCAGGCAGAAAGGAAGGGTATGAAATGTGAGGCCAAGGAAAAATTATTGGGAAGGGGAAAAAAGTAATACTTCTCATCCTGAAATGATTATGTTGAAATTTGGAAATGTATGAGTGAGCGCTGTGACTAATAGCATAATGAATACCAAAAGAATTAGTAATGATCAGTTCTTTATTCTCTTAGTTTTTGCTAAGGTTTCTATGAAAAACTTGTTAATTTAATAAGCGACAGTACAACTAACAACTTAACTAACTTGTTGCTTTCCTGTTCTTTCACTAGAAGCAAATGTTGAAAATTAGTAACATAATGAGACAAACTGAAATCAAAGTGTAGGTAAAGCAGACATAAATGGCCTGTAATATGGTATAATTCCACTGGAACAGGAAAAATGACCTAGGAGAGTTTAATTCAAAAAAAAAAAAAAAAAAAAAAAAAAAAAAAAAAAAAAAAAAAAAAAGGCTTAAAATGGGTTAATTCTGACTTTGATTTTTGCCTTTTCCATAGCCCTTGTTAGTTACATGTTCAGTACCGGTTTCCATGTCCCCCTTTGAGCTTTTTCTGACTTCTGATTTAAGCCAGTTTAGCCTATTTGCCTGAAATTTTGACCCTCCTGAAATGAGATACTTTTCCCCCAGTGCCTTCTGTAAGATTGTGAACTTCAGGCCATATTTGGCTTGTGAAAATTTTAAGTATATTGCCTAGTGTATGTAAATGTGAGGAAAATTGTATTCAACRTGATAGTGGTGTAAATCCTGAGAAATTAGTTTGATATTATTTGCGTGAATATAAATGCATGGAAATCATTTCTTAAGGGCCTRAATAAGCCTGACGTGCTGATAGATGTTATTTATTCTAGTTATTGTTCGATGTAAATTCATTTAAACTCATCAGTAAAAGTGGCTCAGCCCAACCTTAGTACAGGAGTAGATCACATTGTTCTGGCTCTCCTGCCTCTGTAGCACAACATCCATAGCCTACAGGAAAAAAATAAAATAATCTTGGTGTGGCAGCTTGTGGAAAGTAATAGGTTAGTTGCTGCATTTATTTCTGCTCAAGAGATTAAAGTGTAGTTGCAAAGCTGATGCTGACATCATTCCAAGCACACAAATACAGCTGACGTCAGTTATACAGTATATTGCAAGGTGTTTATCTTCATCTGATTAGGTTAGCAAACACATACTACAAAGCCTGCACACAAAGAAGGAAACAGTGTATTTGCCCATGCTTCTCATTGGTCTTCTGATAGGGTAGTCAGTTCTAGAAACATAAAACATTTTGTGCTTAATAAGAGTCTTGTAAGAATTTGTGGAGTTCCATTGGGCTTGACTTTTTCTCATGTTAATCTCCAAACATCAGTGTTAAAGCACATGCTTTGTTTGACTTGGATGCTGGGCACCCCTTCTTTACAGGGAAGTCCACACCTGACCTTCTAGTCTCCACAAATCCAACTGAAGTTGCAAACTGGAAAGGTACATCATGACATAAGAGTGCAAGCTGTTATTTTAAGAATTGTTTATTTAAGTGTGTAGAGTAGAACAGCAAGGAATCCAGGAGGGAGCCAGCCAGCTGGCTGGTAGTAGTGAGTGGTGCTACAGCCTCAGTATGCTTTTTGGAGTAAGCAAGTAGTACTGGGTGCTGCTAAAGGGGTTGGAGTTGTGATTACTTGGTTTTCCCTGTGTGCAAGCCTTTATGTGGCATGTGGAAGACAGAGAGAGAAAAACCAGATGTTTAGTTTTTCCTTTCCTGACAAGATACCATTGTGCCTTAATGTACCCTCAAAAAGTCACTTCTGCCTCTCACAATAAATATAAGAAGATGCCTACAAATAGTGAGCTTTATGGAATTCCTATCATAGCATCAAGCTACAGTGTTTCAAGGTATGGGATAGAGGTGGACAACCATCTGACTTCTGTTCATACTGACTCTAGGAACCCAAGTCAATAATCCACATGTTGTGCTGTGTGAAAATGGAATTAAATATATGCTTATATCCTTTGTTTAAACTTAACAGGACAATTCCAGGATTTCCTGTGAGTATGTGACTTGGACACTTGGGTGTCCTTCTAGAGGAGGAATTTCATTGCTGGATATGGACCACTAGGCACAACTAGTCACAGAATTACAGACTCACAGAATT
Organism: Rhea americana; assembly: GCF_003343005.1. NCBI lineage: Eukaryota > Metazoa > Chordata > Aves > Rheiformes > Rheidae > Rhea > Rhea americana. Next base: position 1,267,918 of record NW_028185694.1, on the reverse strand, counting down.
TTTGAGGTTGGAAGGGAACTCTGGAGATGATCTAGTCCAACCTCTCTGCTCAAGCAAGGTCACCTACAGCATCGTGYCCTTGCAGGTTTTGAATATCTCCATAGAATATTTCCACAACCTCTCTGGGCAACMTGTGCCAGTGCTCCGTCACTCCCACAGTGAAGAAGTTTTTCCTCATGTTCAGACAGAACTTCCTGTGTTTTAGTTTGTACCCATTGCCTCTTGTCCTGTCACATAGGACAACTGAAAAGAGTTCAGCYCCATCCTCCTGACACCCTCCATTCAGGTACTTGTGCACATTGGTAAGATCCCCCCTCAGTCTTCTCTTCCCCAGGCTGAAGAGGCCCAGCTCTCRCAGCTRTTCCTCRTAGGGCAGATGCTCCAGCCCTCTGATCATATTCATAGCCCTACGCTGGACTCTCTGCAGTAGATCCATGTCTCTCTTGTCCTGGGGAGCCCAGAACTGGATGCAGTACTGAAGATGAGGCCTCCCCAGGGCTGAGGAGAGGGGCAGGATCACCTSCCTCGACCTSCTGGCAACMCTCTTCCCAATGCACCCCAGGAGACCATTGGCCTTCTTGGCCACAAGGGCACRYTGCTGGCTCATGGTCAACTTGTCATCCACCAGCACTCCCATGGCCTTCTCTGCAGAGCTGCTCTCCAGAAGGCCAGCCCCCAGTTTGGACTGGTGCTTACGGTTATTTTTTCCCCTGGGTGCAAGACTCTGCACTTGCCCTTGTTGAACCTCAGGAGGTTCCTCTCTGCCCAGCTCTCCAGCYTGTCCAGGTCTCTCTGAATGGCAGCACAGCCCTCTGGTGTRTCAGCCACTCCTCCCAGCTTGGTRTCATCAGCAAACTTGCTGAGGAGGCACTCTGTCCCCTCATCCAGGTCGCTGATGAAAAAGTTGAACAGGATGGGACCCAGTGCTGAGCCCTGGGGGACACCACTAGCCACAGGCCTCCAACTGGACTATGTGGCATTGGTGACAACCCTCTGAGCTCTGCCTTTCAGTCAGTTCTCAATCCACCTCACACTTCTTGAGCTTCTCTAGGAGAATGTCATGGGAGACAGTGTCAAAAGCCTTGCTGAAGTCAAGGTACACAATATGTCCACTGCTCTTCCCTCATCTGCCCAGCCAGTCATTCCATCATAGAAGGCTATCAGATTGGTTAAGCAGGATTTCCGCTTGCTGAATCCATGCTGGCTACTCCTGATCACCTTCTTTTCCTCCATATGYCTGGAGATGACATCCAGAAKGAGCTGTTCCATCCCCTTTCCAGGGATGGAGGTGAGGCTGACCAGCCTATAGTTGCCTGGTTCCTCCTTCTTGCCCTTTGTGGAGACTGGAGTGACAYTGGCTTTCTTCCAGTCCTCAGGCCCCTCTCTAGTTCTCCAGGACTTTTCAAAGATGATGGAGAACAGCCTAGCAACACCCGCCAGCTCCCTCATTCCCCTGGGTGCATCCCATCTGGGCCCATGGATTTGTGGATGTCAAGATCACCTAAAAGATCTCTCACTGACCCTTCCTGATCAAAGAAAAGTCTTCTTTTCTCCATACTTTCTCTCTCATCTCCAGGCTTTGGGATTCCTGAAGGCTGATTGACTGGTTGACTACTGACTAATTTGAACGATGCAATCCARTGTTTATTTCCATCTTATTTTTTTCTTCCAAGTTGGTTGCCTCCATTGTTTCTCTTGTAAGAGTTTACGATTAAAATTTTATCTAATTCAGTGACTGGATATCAGGATAAAAATTAGGCATATGCTTAAGTCATAATTAGAATATCAAGGGCCTAAATGTTTAAGTTCCACCTTACACAACTACCATTTAAATTTGAAAGTTCAGTACCAACCTGCTAGGAAGAGGAGAATTCATTCATACTGGCTACCAAGGAGCTAATCCACCTGTTGTTACTTCATATTTTGTTGTGTTCAATTCCTTCCTATGTGTAATCACTATAATCACAGATCATCTATACTTTCTAAGTGTTTATAATTGGTAATTAAGAGCGTTAACATTCAGATTAGAAAGAAATGTGCCTGAACCTTGTGGATAGCCTTTAGASTAGTTATAAGACAGAATGTATTTATAGGTAAAAATTGCAGCTTTTGGGGGTATGGAGTTACTTACAGAACTCTAGATGCATTAGAGTAAAATGGTTGTACCACATACAAACTTTTTATTAGACTATTCCCTGTTTTAAAAATTACGTAACATATCTGCTCTCTTTAGTAACTCAAATCAAGGCCAATCAAATCAGCATGCTCAAGATGAGCAAGCGCATGCATATTTTACCAGTTGTTACTTTTTACAAACTCTATAATTCATTCAAAGGAACATATCTTGGAAGAGCGAGAGCATGATTGCAACAGMCACTTTATGGTTGAGAAGTAAAAATCATCTTTTTTTTGCCCCTTTCCAAAGTGATGAGCAATGTTGACAAATCCCTTTTCTTGGTACTGTGTAGAATACCAAACCCCTGCTCTGAGAAGCTGCTAACAGGAATAACCAGTGATCTCATGTAACCTCAGGACAACAGTGAGATTTGTCAGAAAGTTAGCAATGTGCTGTCTTTAATTTTTTAAAAAGTAACATCAGGCTATGAAATGCATGATTCGGAGAAATCACATTTTGCTACTGACTGCGGTTGATGAAACTGGAGTAGTCAGAATATTCYAGTTTGGTCACTACTGATTGATCAGGCCATGAATATAACCAGGATTTTACTGCAGGATGAAATTTAGCTGAAAGATATTCAGCTGTATGTAGGGAGCCAGCACAAGGTCAAGGTTGCATTTATATCCCTTAGAGTATAGGAGATGAAGAGTAATGGTGTCTTTACTCCCTCCTCTTTTTTTTTTTTTTTTTTTTTTTTTTTTTTTTTTAAATAGTCTGTAAGCATAAGTAAAGGTAAGGATAATACCCCTTACCTCTTATAGAGCAGAAATGTTGCTAAGACATTCCAGAATGACTCTGTATACTGACTTGGGCTGTGAAGAGCTAAACTGTATTTTGAGTTCTTCTATTCATTTGCTAGTTGAGCAAGGGGAAGTCTGAGCCTCATTTTTTCTCCACYGGTTAAGCTTGTACTGTGGAATTTTGCAAAGTGCTTTGAAATCTATTGATAAAATACCCTATGATTTAACAAGCATATTGTTCTGCTGCTTCTTCTGTAACCGTCTTTCAACATTATCATCGGTCTTCTGTAGTTGGCACATTTAGACCAGTAAGTTTTGGGGTTTTGGATGTTAGCACTTAGGTAAGCTGCAAAGACAATAGAAGTAGCAAACAGATACAGAGTATTTTATGCAACCAATTATAGGCTTTTGGTAATCTGTTTTCTTATATTGCAGAAGAAAGAAAGAAATCCCTTGATCATTTTGTTTAAACAGTTTTGTTTCCTGACTTTCTCTAGTTCAACTGCTGTTGTTTAAGACAATGGCAATTTTAAGTGATGCTTGTTACCTGCAGGTTCATACTGCCAGGTCACTCAGAATACATTCAGAGGCCACCGKGGTGAGTACATTATAAAAAGTAGGAGAAAGCTCCATATATTATATTTAAAGGCAATCTCAGAAGCATGAGATTTTTCAAGAGAGTAGAAGGCTTCTCATCTGTGGAATTAAGAGACTCTGAATATCACTGTTCTCATCCACAATTAATACTTCTAACATTGTAGCAGTTGGATGCCAATTGTTCAAAGTGGAAAAAAATGTCTAGAACATATATTTCAATATTCTTCACAACTTCTTGACACCATCAATTTACTGTCTGCTCCAGTCAGCTGAATCAATAAGAGATATAATCCCTAGAGACCCAGGATATAATTTCTCTAATGATCTTAGAAAATAGGCTGTAGGCTTCATTGTCTGAGATGAAATCATCATGTTTTCACTGCAGTACAAGACTGAAGACTGTGATTTTTAGGGCAGTTTCAAAGCTTGTTCCAAGACTGTTTTCACAACAAAGGTTACCTTGTCAGAGCACGGCAGGGGAGGCTGACCACAGCTCTGGAGTCAGTATAGACAAGCACAAGCTTTGTTCTGCCTCTCATCTCTTAAATCAAGCTCCGTGCAGAGTGGCAGAGCAAACCAGCACCGACTGTATATACACAAGGAGGATGAGTACAAGATTCAGACCACCTAATTTTATTCAAGCTGGGAGCTATGGCTTGCCCAAGTGGAATTCAGGGGTGAGATTTATCTGTTGACACATATTTCTCTCCACTGACAGTAAAAGAAGTTCAGTGTGACTCGCTCAGAAATAGGTGCCTAAAGTTAGATGAGATTAAACCTCCCTGAATTCCAAGACTGCAATTCATTTGCACATACATAAATGTATAGATCCTAGAGATATCCCAGGTATTCAAGATCTCTATACAAGGCTTTCAGATATTACATAGGCCCTATGGAAGAAGGACTCCTTGTGCAGAGGCAGCTGGAGATCTGGTGATGTGCCTTTAGGCATCTCAGATAACACTAGGTGATATATGCACCTACATACCCYGTACGCAACAGAGTGGTCCAGATGAGCTTAACAGCTGGAGAGCTAAAGCTTAAAAAACTATTTTCTCTTTAGCTTGAGAACTTCCTAGCTATCAACATCTGGATACCTGTAAATATGTTAAAAAATAAATAAAAAAAAAACTATACATAGTTTGGATAGGAGAATTCTCACCTTCTCCCTTCAGAAATGGTCACTGTGAAACAAGGTTGCAAATGTTGTTGGCTCAAAACAGTTTCAGGCCAAAGAAAGCCTGGTCCTTGTGTAAYATGTGAGTAGGTACTCAGGTAGGCAGAGGGATGCATGGATTAGTTTAAGAAATTTATGTGAAGTATTAATTGGACAAAAACTAGAAATAAACTCAAAAGTAGAGGAAGTATAAATCATCATAATAAAAATCACTAATGATAGATGCTGCGATATCAAAAGACATTGGGATATTAAATAAAAGATGTAAAGCAAAAAAGCAAGCTATTTTTATAGCTTGTCATTATTTTATTTTCCTCTTGTTGCACCTCAGTGTAGCGTGTACACCTAGTGAAACTGCAAATTACCACCTGATAAGTAGAGAAATTAAATGCCTTAGAAGAGTATATCCCATTTCTTTCCTCTACTGTCCAGCAGAGGCTGTGTTCTCTGGCTGCAGAAGCTGCTGGTATAACTCAAACAGCTCATAAAGGTGCCTCATGATTCCGGTGATTCTGTTGTGTGCATGGCACTTCAATCTGTTTGCTTGTAGACTTTTTCCCCCATAATTGCCTGCAAAAACAAGCAACTTTWTATTTGAGAGAAAAATTTACATGTTGTCGGAGAAGAGGATTCAAATGGGGCATAGCAAAATAAACGCACGACTTGCAAATCTCTTTAGTTTTAGGCAGTAGGAAAATGAGTTCTTAACATTTGCTAATACTTCTCCAGACAAGTGTATTAAACAATGTTAATGTTTTTCTTTTCTTAAAAGCCAAGCTATGGTACGAGTCAGCCTTGCGTTCAGCAGTTGCTCACTGAGTAAAAATCCTATGGCAACTAATAAGCCAAAAAATGTTGCAATATTATTTTAGAGGACTCATCTGCTTATTTTTACAGTTAGCCTTGCATAACCTTCTGTATTTTTGGACTCTGCCTTATGTAGAGTATTTCTTAAAGTTTCCATTTATTTCAATTGTACACTGCACATTAGGAACACTCAATTATAAATGACTCATAAATACTTTCCCTTTAAGATGTTATTCTGCCCTTCTATACTCCATTTACGTATTGTCTTTACATAGTATTTATTTGGTGTTACAGTTTTGCTGAATATCTAACACCGATTTTTCAGTTTGTAAAGCAAAGATGAAAATATTTGGGTAGCTTGAAATGCATCTGCTTCCTGGGATTTAAACATGTGGACACAAAAAATGTCCACACCTGGGAGGTGTGAAGCTCCCKCCTGACAATCAGAGCTAGATTTGCAGTTTGATTCATCTCATGTTTATCACAGGAGGGGGTGGGTTCTGGGCTGGGTCTTTTCTCTTTTTCTTTCATTGTTGTTGGTAGAAATGCACGTCTGTAAGCAGTGAATAAAGGTCTATTGGTAGCTTTAAAATGGCACAGAAGAATTCCATTTCATATCAGTACAGCTCAGGCGTTTAATATACGCCCATCTCTGTGTYACACAGACACTATTAACTATTGTCTTCATCAGAATATCAGAGGTTACATCTGTGGGATTCGGCTTTGATACTGACATGATGTCTGAGCAATGACATATTTCATTCTCTCCCCCCACAAAAATAACAACAAAATTCTGACAGTCTGTTCATCTTCAGCCAGCAGTATTGCAGTACGTAAAGTGCTTCAAGCCAGCTCTCTATAGATTGGCTGGTTCATGCCTGATGTTGCAATCCCATCACCCATGACGAATTACACATGTAACTATTGCAAAATTGTATTCTGAATAAATAAAAGGCTTGCATTTTCTTTTTTTTCTCTCTTCAGCAAACAGAATCTTATGTAAAAGGGGAGATGGATGAGTTTGTATGCCTGCAAGTGTGCATTGGGTGGGTGTGCACATGCATAAATGAACAATCCTGAATTAYAGAGGGAGTGAGGACTGCACAGCTCTACTTATCACATATCTCTGCACCAAGCTGTATAAGAGGCTGCAAGTGGAAATACTGACATATTCCTCAGTTTCTTCAGAATATCACAGCTTATTTCTTCAGAAAAAAAGTGTCACTAAGAGCTGGGGAAAGATTTGGCCCTTCTGTAGCCATCACTGTTTTTTGGGGAAGGGAGCTGAGGGGATATACCAAGACCCTTTCCTTTCCCATTTCAGCATACCCTTCCCTGAGCTAATATATGAGTTTTCTAATTAAAGATTATGTTGCCTTGTACATACGTAACCCAAAACAGGGACCCGATCAGTTCAGTCCTTTGATTCCATCTTGGGTGGGATTCAGTGCCCTTAGCTTTAGGTTTCTGCAAGAAAGCTGTCTTGGTTCCTCTTACGGTTGGTGGAGACTAGTAAGCACAGCTGCAGAGTTCACAGAGTGAATAATCTCATACTAAAGTAGACATAGATATTTAAGCATCCTAGACTCACTGACTGGGAACTCACTTTTTATTTTTAACAAGAGCCTAGACATCTAGTTCAAATATAGTTACAGTACAGACACCTGGAATTAGGAGTACAGTATTCACTTCTAGCCTGACACAGTCTAGGAAAATCGATATAATAATTTCCATTCCTACTGGCTTACATGCACCTTGAATGAGAACCTTTAGCACAGGAAATATGAGAAATATATAGGGAGACATTATTATACATTCACATATATCCATTTTCATGCAACAGTATAAAATATAACTATTCATATGATAATCCTATTAAAATGAGTACTTAGACTAAAAGTTCTTTGGTACTAGGACGTGGTTTGCTCTATTTTTGTTTATACCTGTATGATGAAATCTGGATGTACTTAGGACAAGGTATCCTTCTGACTATTGAAGTAAAACTGATATATGAGAATGCTCGAATAGTTTTATGATCAAGTGTAATATATCCTGTCTGATGAGACCAGAAGTCACTCTGTTTTTAAGAAATGCATCTGCTCTGTTCTAATTGATTTTTTTTCTCTGTGTGTGTGTGTGCAGGGAATACATTTTATCGTGAACTTTAGCTGTAACTGACTTAATATTGCAAAATCCATTTCTCACAGAATCTAAGCAGGTTTTAACCTAGCTTTTGAAAGGAAAACAAAATATAATAATCTACTTCAGCAACTGTACTCAGAAGATAATCTATTAAGGGTAAATGAAAACAATGGAATAATTTTCTTTTTATGGCCTTTCTCTGAGAAAAGGTCGCATAAAAATCTCATAAGCTGAGGTCTTGTTTGTCATTTTAGATGTTCCCAGTATGCCTTAAAATATCAGTGCGAGAGATAGCATGCAATATATTTTCTGAAGATCTTTTACAGCAWTAGCATTTTTAGTCATATACAATGCTATATTACATTACATATTACATTACTATACTTATGAGCAAACAATAGTCTTCAGAAAAAGGAGAAATAACAAAAGACTTTTCAGAAACTTAAATTTACCAGTTTGATAAATACTGTTCATTGGTTTATAAAACTAAGCAATGTATGACAGTGTCAACAGTGATCCTTTTGGATACAACCTGATGTTTTGTAGAGTCCTGTTAGGTTTACTGCTGCAATTTACTTTGTTAATATACTCATTTATGCTCATTTCTGACTGGTGATGGAAACTGTCAGGAACAAGGCTTTTGCCATGACAGTCTGCAAAGCCCCTGCAGGTGGCCTTGAAGGTCTTTTCAGCTGTAGCCAGTGCTGGCAGAGCCAGGTGGACCTCCAGCTGGAGCTGCCATGGGGGTCTCCATAGCTGCACTGAGAGTGCAGCAAAAGTCACTCTGTGCAGAGATGTTCAGCTTAGGAGAGCTCTGAGCAGCAGCGCTGCAGTGGAGCTTAATTTTGTTTTGTGCTCAATTCAAGCTTTAAATAGGCCCATCTGAAAGAAATTCGGGGAGGCTATGCTTAAAATTTTCATAAGGGAATGTATGCCACTGTCTCGTTCATAAAYCAGTATGGTGTTTCTTGCAAAAGGAAATGATATTGCAAAGGAATTTAGTTGCATATTGCCTGCATTTATCACTTTCTGGTAGTTAATGCAATACAGATTTAATGATATACTAATTATGATATGTTATTATATATATAGGGGTTGCTTAGGCTTCTGAGGTTTCTTTCGCTTCATATTTCTACTCTGAATGAACACCCTTTTACAAAGGGAGTGATGAGAATTAAGGTGGGAAGAGTAGAGGTAGCTTTATTAAAATTACATAATTTTTATTTTAAAGTAAAATGTGAAATTAGAAGAAAAAACACGCAGAGTACGCTCTCTCATCCTCTCTCACAGCTGGATACTTACCACTGTCCTAGTTTTTTTGTTGCTTTTGTGTCATTTCTCCCATCTCCCACAGCAATACACAACTCCCAGGCAGTGATGAATGCTTACAAGAATTTCAGACACAGGCATGACATCTTTCCAGCTTGTATTGCAGTGCTAGTTCCTCTCATCTTTTATCAAAAGTTTTATAGTTTTAATTTCTTTTTCTTGAGACTGCAGTTCAGAAAGGGGATATACCACCACCTCCTGTTTCCTCTCCCCCCAAAATGTTTGAGGACTTGCACAGAGGATGAGGACAGAAGATTATTTTTAATTCTTTGTAACTGCCCCAGGTCAGTTAAGGCTTTGTTCCATACCACACTCCCTATGTCCAGTTTGTATTATAATCGATCAAATTTGAACAYGCTCAAGCAGAATTTCCTTTTGGCTTTATAAGATTTGGCCTTTTGAAATCAGCACAAATTATAATGCTTCAGTCAATAGCTTGTCCAGCAGAGAGCAAGTCACTTGATTTTGATTTAGTATGTCTCAATCCGTGAAACAATAAGTCTTTTCTTTTCTAAAGTAGTACTGGTGCTCATGAGGTAAGAATAAGCTCATTCTAACAGTTGTGCTTTGTTTTGGTTCATTTGTTTGTTTGTTTGTTTTCTATAGCAGATTTGTAAATAAAAGGTATTAAAACATGTTTAGTAGCAATACGTGAACTAGGCAGCTAGAAGAGTGGACCCAATAAACTCAACCTCAATCTAATAAGATCAAAACTTATTACGTAATTTTTGTTTGTTTGGTTGTTTTTTTGCAGTTTGTTTCACAGCTACTTTTTTCTAAGAATAACTAAAAACAGGAAAAATGCTGTAAGAAAGGGAATTATTATTATACTTTACTATCTGAGTGTAAGTCAGAAAGCTTAAAAGAAACATTCTTTTTATCTTTCCTGGCCAATATGTATATTGAAAACCTGGTTAAATACAAACTTTTTGATGTGGTCATCTAAATCAAATGTTACTAATTACAAATCACCCTCAGGAAAGGAGCTAAATATGAAGATGTACATACTCAAGACACATTTCTTTTTATATCTTGATTTTCTAGCTCTTGTTTCAAAATTTTTTGGATGCTGTAACAGAATACATAGTTTAAAACAGAAGCTATCTTTGACACAAAGTTTCCTTCTTAAACCAAGATCAGGGTATCTCAAGTATTCCAGATTAAAATCAGACCAAAGTTCTATTTTCAGAAGTATTCTCTGTGACTTACTCTTTTACGTGTCTTATATACAGGAATATGGCACTTAAGAAATTAACTTGCTAATATAAGACATATGCGGATGTTCTTCCTCTKGCCCCTAGTTTATTCTAACAAGTTGGATATTTTCTGAGAATATTGACTACTATTGCAAAAGACTGAAGCTGAATCTGTCTTCTAGGCTTTATAAGGACTTCTGAAAAGTTTTATGGTTGAAAACTTGAATGTCCTGAAATTAATAAGAGACTACTTGTTGTCCTCATTGGGACCAGAATTTCATTTTAGATGTTCTATAATTCCACTGAATAACCTTTGTTTCCAATTCCTGGTTAAAGGAAAGTAAARACTTTAAAACCATTTGATGTTCATCAAAAGGAATAATCATTTGCTCTCTAAAGTCCCTGCTGATCAAAGTAATCGGATCAAATCTTTTGAGCTTTTTCAGGGAAAACAAAAACCAAGAGGGTGGTAATAATTAACTTATTGTCTTTCTATGTGGCTTGCCATATCTTGTTCCTTTTGAATATGTTGGTATGTGTAGGTATGTATTTTAGTCCTCAAGATGCCATTTTTTTTTTAGTGTTCCTGGATCCTAGGAAGAGATATTTCATATTCAGCATAAGATTTGCTTTCATTTACCATTGTCCCACAGGCTTAATCATATCCATGCAGTATAAGCTGAATCTTTGTAAACCAGGACCTCTGGTTTGGAGTTTCTGTTTTTTTTTTTTTTTTTTTTTGGGGGGGGGGGGGTTTTTTTTTTTTTTTTTTTTTTTTTTTTGGGGGGGGGGGTTTTTTTTTTTTTTTTTTTTTTTGGGGGGGGGGGTTTTTTTTTTTTTTTTTTTTTTTTTTTTAAGAGAAGACCAGATGGAAGAATGGTCCTGTTTTCTTATCTGTCATTTCTGAAGGGAAATTAAATAATAGGCATGGCACTACATTATGTTCTTCCTTTCTGTCTTGCTTTTTAGTCATCTTTTTCTGGTTCCTGTTATACTTAGTTCCTGAGCTCTCAGCACAATAAATGTCATTGTTCATTGGGAGAATGGCATGTATAAATGTCAAGTCATCAACAATCAGCTGGGAAATTGCCTGAAGCCTGTTTCTGTTTTCTTCAAGGGACATATCTACAATACTTATTCCTCATATGAATAATTCCTATGCACCTAAGTAGACCTGTTGCCAACAATGGTGAATTAACTGGAAAAAAAAAAAAAAAAAAAAAAAAAAAAAGTGCATGGCAGTGTCTTASGTTTCTAAGACTGAAGTTCTGGTTGCTATAAATCTTTAGCTGAAAGTAGGAATTCATTTGTTTTTGGCAATATGTACATATTGCCATGTACATATATGTACATACCCCCATATGCTATATTTACTTTATAAAAAGAAGGTAGAAGAAATCAATTTGAAAAGTAGAAAATTGTTATGCAAGAAATTTCAAAGCAAGGAATGATGTGGTTTAGGACAGTACCAGGTAAAGGCACTTAAAACATTTTGAAACTGTTATTCAAAATGTAAAGATGGATCTGTCTAATATTATTAGTATCTCATTGATTGCTGATCTCTTTTGGAAGCATGTACCAGTGTACAGAAATCTTTCTCTCACTTGCTACAGCAAACTCCAAACTCGAGACTATGAAAGACAGACRTGACAAAATTGACAATGTTCACATTGTCTAAAGATGAGGAAGAAAGCTAAGATGTAAAAACTAGTAATTAAAGAACAATCTAATAAAAGGCAATATTATGCTTCTTGCCATAGCAGGAACAAGTGTTATTATTCATTTGAATAATAATAATACCTAGAAACACYAGCAATACATTTTGTTTACAATATTTTTTAGGCAAAATACTCTAGGTGTCTCAAAATCAAACTAAAGAGCAGCTTAAAACACTTTGAAATTTCTTGAAGTTGAAGTTTTAGGCAATAATTATATCTTTTGTAATGCAACAAAATCACAGYAGGGGAATTATCAGCATTAAGTGTCTGGTATATGGGAAGTTTCATGTGCTGACTGCCGAATTTAATTTTGTGAAGGTTTTCTGCCTCTTGACATGCTGCCTTACATAGCTGTCGTTACACAGATTGCCTCTCCATCTTCTTTGACACGATGAGTTCCCTTTCTCCTGCACAATATGGGTGCCTCTTGGCGTCAGGGTCCCTTTCTGGAGCCATTCAGCAACAACTACATTTCTCACCCAGAGTAGGATTCGGTTGCTTAAACATAGGTGTCTGTCACTATATGGAACAACTTGCGCTAGCCTGCCTAGCCTGCAGCTGCTAGTTGAGARAGTGCAGGTCTTCTGCAAGGTCTGTGTCATGTCTGTCACACCTGTACATCCTATGAATCTCAAATATCATGATATCTATGTTTAGGTAACTGAATTGAGCTTTATATACAGTGTAGGTGTCCACAGGTAAGCTAGGCATCCAGGCTACTATTGCATTTAACAGAGTCTGAACAGCTGTTCATCTCATCCTGGGCACCTCCATGTGGTCAGATGAATTGCACCATAAACACCACCAACTTCTTTATGTTTCTTAACTATATTAGGAGCTTAGATGCCTAGCTTCCCTGTAGATGTCTATATTGTGGACACCAAGAATAGKTGAACTGAATCCCAACCATGCCACTCCATCTCCTCACGCTCTCTCTCTGCCTTTCTGATGTGAAGTCAGAACCCCTCATCTGCTTTTTGTTACCCATTTAYGTTAGAGACACTGTAAGAGGTCTGCAGGGTAACTGAAACTATGTGAAATTAGAACAGAGAGTTTGTTTCCCAAAAGTTAACTTAACATTTCCTCATCTTGTCATTTTGTTGCTTAGCTTAGGTGTGTTCTCAAGAACATATTTCATCTTCTTCTTCTTCTAGCAACTGGAATTGGTGGCTGTTTCTCATAGATGAGATTCTTTTTCCCTTTACATCCTCTTTCAAGATGACTTTTAATAACATCCAATATGATATGAACAACTAGTTTCACTTATTTTAGTATATTGTAAAATATTTCTGCCTTTTTAAATTAAAAAAGGAAAAAAAATACTATCAGAAAGCCTTATTCATTTTTTTTCCATAGTAGAAACTGTGAATTATTTATACCCGTAGTTTGATTATATTAAAAAGCACAATCCCAAGTCTGCAGTACATTACTGGCTCCATTCCTTGCCTAAGAACAGGCGTGTTTATATTTTTCCTCGGTAAATATGTGATAATTAAATGCAAATAGACCATATTTTTCAAACGAATTCCCAACCCTGGAAACTTGGATGATGATAATCTTGCCTAATAAATGCACAACAGCAAATGAAATCAAAGTTTAGTGAAGCAGAACATTCTTAGCAGTCAGTAGCAGTCGCCACTTAGTTAAAAAAAAAAGAAAAGAATAATATTGGATTCATATAGACACCTCACTGAAAAATGGATAGCCCTAAGCTATTTTATAATCATAGTAGATACCTAAGTATTAATTGAAAACATTGTGCACTTTTTATGGAATGCTCTCAGCTAATCCATTCCTGTAAATTATTAGCGTATATTGAAGACATGCCTAAGGCTGTCATTAGTTCTCTTGCATGTTCCCCATTGTGTGTGTTATTCCTGTTTCCAGGTCAGCTCTTCAGCCTTTTCCCTTTCCCTTGTGAAAACAAGCAGTCTCTTTCCCACAAATTTGCTTTCTGAGAAAAGATGCTCCTCCTCTCGTATTCCTTGGTTGGCAATACCTAGGGTTCTCCCACTCCCTTACAACCTCAAGTCCTAAGTCGTTTGTCCATTCAGGGTAATGGATGGACCTTCGCTTCCTTTTACTGGTTGCATCGCAGTGAGTGGCTCTGCTTTCTGATGGGTGGAGTGTCCTCTCCTCCCTCCCAGTCTGCTGGGGTAGGAGAAGGGGGAATAGAGAGTCTCAGAAAGAAAGCATTAAAGAGGGATCTGTCTCCAGCTCAGCTCTCTCTGAGAAACTGAAGCCTCCTCTCCAACCTACCCATCCCCTCCTCCTTCTCTCTCCCCTCATTTTCCCAATATGCACTGCTACTAGCTGTTTTCTACTGTCTGAAAACAAATTAACTTATCATATGTCCTTAAACTGTCCTTAAAATGTCCTTAAATTAAGGAATCTTTTTTTGTTACAGTGTTAGGATGCTGCCAAGAAGCCAAGCGTTGTCTTTGTACTACCTGGCTGGCTGCCCTCCTGCTCCCTCCTAATTCAGCTTTCCTTGCTTCATTCCTGTAGCTGCACTCCATGGCCGGATTCCTGAGCTGTCTGGAGAGAGGCCTAAAAATATGTTTCCTTCTTCTCCATGACTTCCTACAAAAAAAGTTTTGTTTTTTTTTTCTCCTCTTTTCTCCTTACAGATTAGAGGAAGAAGCTGCATTTTGTTCACTCTTAAAGACCTTATGAATGCAGAATAATATTGTAAGGCCAATAGGAAGCACATACTTAAGGTCTCATGGCTATTCCTTGCGTAGCCCTAGCCTTTTTATGTTAAATGTTTTCTTTCTTGAACCTGGAGAAAGAGAGCAATTGTGGGGGAGGAAAAGGCAGTTTCCTGGAAGAAGGAGTAGCTGACAGGATGTTGCTTTTGTTGGACAAATCCGTCCTGTTGACAACTGGGAGGACCAAATAAGACTGAGAGCTACCAACCAAGCAGCACGCTGCCAGTCAGAGCTAGGAGGCCAAACTTTCATTTTTCCTGCCAAGAAAAGGCATTTAAATAGGGACTGAAGTATGATTCCAATTTCATTCCAGTTTAATGCAGACAGCAGAAAAACACTGACTCACATGCATTTTTGCCTCTACAGTAAAAGAAATTTCCTCTCAGAAGTCTGCAGTCTTGCTTTGGTACAGAGGCAGAGTCATGGTCCTAGAAGGTACACAACACACCAACTGCATTTTCATTCTATGAAAGACCCCAAAATGAACATATTGGAAGCCAAAGGAAAAGGCTGAGATTTAGATGAATATTCCCTTTTTCCTTAAAAGGCACAGGAATAAGCTCTTCTTATCAAAATATTAAAGGACAATAGCTAATCCTGTTCCCACGGCTATAAATCTTAAAGCAAACAGCATCCGCTACAAATAAGTCACCTCTCTACCCCTGTATCTCGTAGTTCCCTCCATGGTGTGTGGTGAGGGGAGGAAGTTAAGGGGACACCTGAACGATGGACTACCACGAGCAAGGCTGTAAAAGTGAAGGTCCCGTGTTAAACTACAAGTTTACCTAACAGTAAAACAGTGATAGGTAGGGGAGATTTTCCCTTTCTCTGTCCTTCCCTGCTTATGACCTTAATGTCTGGTCAGCTTCTCATGCAGATATCCAGATCTGGATGACCCCCAAAATGTTGGCCACTATTTTGGCCGGTGGCATGGTTCGTTCTTTCCCTGCCTCTGAAGGTGACCAGGAGATATGAATGACAGTTTAATCATGGTTTGAGATGCAAGCCTGAGGTTTTGACTTTATGTAACGCTCTCTGAAATGTCCTGAAAAGAACCGAAGAGTTAGGCTGAAGTCCAGGAAAGGAAATGAATGACAGAAATGATACAAAATCTCCCCTGACATCCTGTTAATATGATCTTGTGCTTAGCCTACGAGCTCTGCCTTGCAGAGCTGGCAGGGCCAATAACCTCCTGCCAATGGGGACATCTCGTGGCCCTGCCTTGGCTTGCTGAGCACCGAACCCTTGGCCAGTCTGTGATCCCTGTTCCTGCCCCGAGGCCAGGCTGAGGAAGCCGTAGCCAGCACCTTGCGTCCCGCTCTCTGATGCTGACTTTTTCTCTGCTTTGGCACTCGGTGGCCCAGACTGGCACGCATTCAGGTAATATTGGCTCGTCCCTTTTCTCAGGCATTTAGAGCCTCGTTCAAAGTCCGTTAAATGCAAAGGAAAGATTTTAACTGACGTCAGGAAGTTTTGATCAAGCCCCTGRGGAAAAGCTGGGCTGAAGGACATGAAGTACAGTTTAATGTTTTTTCCAAATTATTATTTATTTATGAATATATTTATTGACTCCTTTGATATTTTAATCATTGTGGAAGCACCCCTAGCAACTTGATGGATCCCTATTAACATGCATTTAAATAAAAAAAAGGGCAGTTTATTTTTCAGTAGTTTGAGCACCTGCAATTCACATTAACTTCAGCTGGAATTCTGTGTGCTCAGCAAATTAAACCTTCAGTAAACAACGTTATGGCAGCATCGACTTTAAGATGAAATCATAAATGCATGAAAATAGAATGAAGCCTATAGCTATTTGCAGCTATATTCAATCTGTTATGCCTCTTGGCCTTGGAATACAAGGCTAGAAAAGATCTCAGCTGCAGTGAGTTTGCTCAGCTTTGCTCAGCTCCACAGCAATACCACCTGAGAAGATAAGAGCTAGTACTTTGCTTATATTAGAAAACCAACCCAAAATTGTCATGTAAAAGGAGTATTAACATTTTTATTACAATATGAGAACCAAATTCAACTTAGAGCTGAATAAGTCTGATTTGCTGAGTCTTGTAGGCCACTGCTTTCTCATTGATATGGGGAGGCTATTGCTTCTTGGTTTCTGACGGGGAGAATCCGCAGGGCGTGATTTTATGCAACTGCAGTGAATGCTACTTCTCGTTTTGCTTCTGTAATACAACATTTCCCAGAGATTCCCAGTAATGGTTTTTGCCATCCAACTTCCATGCATTTGAGGCAAAATCATGATGCAAATAAGAGCAGATACTCTTAATAACAATTTTAAAGCAAAATGTCTTGCATACAGTGAGTAATTTAACACACTATTGGGTAAATTGGTCATTAAGAGACTGAAGGATGGCTCTAGCCCTGTTTCCATGTCAGTACCAAAGCACAATAACCTGCCTTGGAACTCCTGGGAGCTGTGGCAGATCACCAATGAATATATGAACTAAGAGCAATCAGAGAGCTTAGAGTGTGCCAGAGAGGAAACAAAGACATTTTTCTATCTGCTGAGATAAGATATTTCTGATTCCAGAGATTATACAGTCCAGGAATTAGATTTTAACTCCTGCTGTAGGAAATTCCCCCAAAGAGGAAAAGGCTACATCCTTCCTTGGATTTACAAAAAGTTGTGAGAAAATCCCATTGTAGTGCCGGCCTTTCTTGCCTTGTACGGAGAGTACCTTTGAATAATCAGAATTATTTCAGTGTACTAACTGAGGTCTCTGCCCTTTTGGGTGGATTATAGAGGTGTATGATAAGAGATAGGGAAAGAAAACAACGAATTTGAAGCCTCTGCTCTTTTGTTTCCCACATAAACATGCCAATATCCTTCTCCTTTGCTAAGATACTTTCCACAGCAATTGACTTTGGGGCAAAGAGGAAATGAAAATGCCTGAATCTGCCCAGATATCAAGTCTGGTAAAACTGGAGAGCCTTCAGAGAAGCAAGGAAGGTAGAGGTGTGATGGAAGGCTCAAAAAAAAAAAAAAAAAAGTAGAGGGAATCAGGTTCAAAACTGTGTATGTCTGTAGAAGTTGACAACACAAAACGTTCATTAGAGATGGGGACAGGAGTAGGTAAAATATTGACTGTCCTGTAACAGAACAGCTTGAGCAGATTTAAGTCCTTCCTTCTCCCTTCTCAGCAGGGGTCTGGGGGGCATTTACATTCCTCTCTGAATGAAAAGCAGTTCCTCCTACTTTGGAAGYAATCAGTCTGTTTACTCAGTGCTGGGAGCACTTGCTATCACATCTCTTTCAAAGGGAATTTTTTCTGACTCATGAAAATGTAGGGAAGTGCTCAAATGAAACTATTTACTATTTATCATGGGTGCCTCCCTTGCAGCACCCTGCTTCAGGGTAGGAGCTCATTTCTCTTTTGCAATCTCTTTTCTAATGCTTCTTTCAATAAACAACAGCTGACCCTCATAAGTGTGTGGAGCTGCCTGGCCCCAGGCCCTCTCATATATAAAAGGGTAAGCTCTGCTGTTGCACAGACATATGTATGTGTGTGTGTGTATATATATATATATATATATATATATATATATATATATATGTGTGTGTGTGTATATATATATATATATTAAATTTAGTATGTTTTAGTTTTTTTAGGGATGGAGGGGGTTGTAATCTGAGGCAGAGGGAAATCTCATGACGCTCTGGAATCAGACAATTCTTGAGCCTCTGCAGCTGTCAATGCTGCTAGTGTTTCCCTCACACGAAAGGGTCTTGCTAGGATTTTTGAGGAACCAGGAGTGAGGGCCAAAAGGGCAGGTTGTATGTCTTGTATGCAGAAAGCAACAGAGAGGAAAATCTGTGGAGTGATAACTGCTTGTGATTCACCTCTACTTCATAGGAAATAGTATTTTTGAGACTTTTGACTCTTCGGTGTGGCTTTCTGCACTGCAGAACTCGAGGTGATTATCTACTTGGAAGAGGGAAAAGCAGATGTTGCAGAGTCTGCCTGATCTTCCAYGAAAAAGGGAAGATGATGACCACACATGATGCTGGATAAATTAGGCACTGACGTGTCATTAGATAACTCCCTGGCTCTGGAGCTACAATGATGTGTTTATTATTTATAAGTTTTGTTGCTTGCACAATGCTTGCCCAAGGCCTTTGTGGCCAGATTTGAATCCTTTCTTTTCTTCCTCCCACTGAGCAATGGTTTATTTTGTTACAAGTCCATTACATACCTCATGTGAAATGGATGTCAGTGTTGGTTGTTTGTCTTTATTTGAGATTTGGATGGGAATCATAAGTCTGTGCACAAATCCTGCAGAGCAGATTCTGTTACCCCAAATGGGGACTCCTCAGAAAAAGACACTGATAAAAGTTTCATGTTATAATTAATTAGGATTGTCTCTAACTAAATTGTAATTTTTYGGTGATCACCACATAACTGAACTGTGATTTTGAATGTTAGTGTGCAATTTAATTGTTATGTGAACCATTTCTTATACAGGAAAATTCCTCAGGTTTGTATTTGAACAGATCTTTGAAGTATTCCAAAACAAAATCCTGTAGAAGTTAATAGGAACAAAATAAATTTTAGAATACTGGAAGTGATATAAGCAGTTTGGGGACTATGTTCACCTGCTATAAGTTTTCAGAAAGAACTTTTATTTTTTTCTGTGGAAACAGTGTTATACATTACTAAATTATACAAAATCTTCTTGCAAAAGGCTTAAAGTCTTGTCTTTTTAAACAGTGTGCACCCGTACTATTGTAAAAAGCTTGTTAAAATAGTGTATGTTCCTAGGGGAACATTCCTGGGGACCCTGCTACTAACTCAGCCCAGGTCTTGCATTCAGATGTGACAGGGCCTTGGCAGAGCCCCRTTGACTTCTGTGCAGTTTCAAAGCAAATTCACTGGTATATTGGTCARTGTTGATAGGCCTGCTGCAGTACTGAGGCCTCAAAAACATCCTTCAACGCTGCAGCGTGTTGCTCAAATCTGTGGTCTGAGCCACTAATGCTAGAATTTAAAATGTGTTTAGTTTCTTTCAGTATGTGCAAGATGAGCAAGAATGTATAAACTAAGCATAAGTAAGATGAGAGTAAGCTCTATACGTGAATATGTATATATGTATTTATTTCTTTATATATGACTTTCGTGTTGCTAATGCATTTAAAAATAACCTTATTTTTGTAGGCAAGAGCTAAGCCTCTCTTGCCCTCTTTTCTTAGCTTTTGCGTGTGTGTGTTTTAAATTCTCATATAATTTGATGCTGAGGACTGGGGAGAAATCAGTAAGCTCTAAAAAAATAAAAACCCCCAAACCCTAGGATGTGGGATGTAGGTGATGCTTGGTCCACCTGAATATGGAGAGCAATTGCAGCCTTAATGTGGCTTCAAATGGGATGCATTTTCACATATATGTTTTATCTGTCAGTGTCTGCGACAAAGGAATTTATATCAGCATGAATAGAGTATATACTTAGAAGGCTAAAGTGATACAGCTCTACAGACTTACACACAAAACAGGTTTAGTATTTTGGCCTTCATTTTTAGTACCTTCTCTGTTTGAGAAGATACTCTTTTATTAGGCTCTTTTTTCCCCCATCCAGGCCAGGTCCTACACTGGCTTATCAATAGTGGTGTGATAAACTTTTTTTGTGGTTGATGTGCTGGATGAGATGTATCATAGAAGTGTCATCCTTGTTATTGGGGATCCTTTAGCTTGTACCAAATATGCAGCACAAGCAGGGCAAATTACCGGCTCTCCTGTTTAAAAAGCTTCAGCTGTAATCTGAAGGAATACCCCATTAATTAGAAGACTTTTAAATCTCCACATTCAATTGTCTTGTCTGCTAAGAGCCTCATAAAGATCCTGTCATTGACCACAGAATTGGACCACTGGATTGCCTATGTCTGATTTAAAGATGCTGGACTCTAATACTCATACAGAACTTTGAGTGCTGATTATTGACAAATGAAATTCCTGTAGCATAAAAACACGTGGTCTAGGAGTGATGCTGAATCAAGATGACTCATGAGAATAATCTGGGCCACTCCACAGACAGCTGAGCCAAGACTTTTCAGCTCAATTTGAAGTCAAGATCAGAAACACCAACATGGCTAGCCAGCTCATTTTTTCACATGATCCACATGGAGAACACTACAGTACTCATATGTAAACCAGTAGTGTCYTCATCTGCAATTAATATGCAGTGAAGATTATTACTTTCTGAAAAAATATTTTGAGTAGCTAGAGAATTTGAAGCATACTGACAGTGTTCCAGAAACTTAGACTCGTACCAGAATGATGGACACAATAAAGGTGTGTAAAGTAACAAATCATACAGGGATAAGAGGAAATACTTTTTTCACCCAGCCTGCAGTTAGCCTGTGGAAGTCATTGCTACAGAGACTTAAGGGCAAGAATACGATTAGATTCAAAAAAGGATTGGAAATGTATGATGATATGATTAATTGCAATTCTGGGTATATTTCATAAAGTTTTCTTGCAGGGATATTAAACTTTGTTCTTCCCCCTGGAGGGATGAAGTTTTCGCGGAAGGTCAAGTACCCTTGGGCAGGAAACAGCCCTTAGGTAGTCTGCAACGCACAAACGAGACTCCCGAGGAAGAAACAAAGGTGCCGTTATAGTATTAAGCTGCACAGTGAGTAAGGTGCTGGGTGGTCTGTGTGTATGGAAGACTGACACAATAACGACCTAGACTAATACTCAAACATACAGTCATGGGTGCCAGATGGTCACCAGCTGGGAGACAAGTCTCTTCATTTCTGAATCCTTTGTAAAGTATCTCTTGTAAAATATCTTTATCAGCTTCTGTAAACTTTATTTTAACAGTCTGCTGTGTTGGCTGAATTTAACAGTATACTAAGCATGGCAATTATTGATATTGAGGTAAATTGAGCTAAGTCACAACTGGAAAGTTTTTCAAGGGCAACTATTATAATTTGTTTACTTGAACTAACAGGCTACTGTGTATGCAAACACCATATGGAGAAAAGCTCTCTGATATTCTACATTCGACATTCAGAGATATAATGCAAGTTTAGGCAGCATTCTGGAGTTGATAATGTTTTATCGGGGGTTATTCTGTCTTTCTTATCATAGAGGAAAATAGCTAATGTTTCTCTGACTGCTTAAATATACAACTCAGTAGCTAATGCACTAGGAAAAACAAAGTAATCAGAAATTGGGTGGTGCAATCCCAAAAGTAAAATAAAGCCTACAGTGGAATATTAATAAGCTATGTGATGGAAATACTAAAGGTTAGAAATGCTGTTGCAAATAGGGGAAAATAACTTAGTTCAACTTACATAGTTGGCAGAAGAGAGTTGAAACCGCATTTGCAGYGGAAGGTCGGAACAGTGAGACGATACCACCTGACCAGGTTACTTGTTGCTGTTAGCTACATTCAGTACCGGCACAGATGGGCTCAGCCTCCTGGGGATTTGCTCTGTCCAAGGATGGTTTTGACCCAAAGGACCTAATATAGAATATAAAAGGTATCGATCAAAAAAATGTGAGCCTGTAGCTGAGGCTACAGACRGGCACAGATTTTTTCTATTTATCAGCTATTCCACTCAGCCAATGAAGTGGTGGCTGTGGAGAGGTCAGCTTGCCTCTCCAGTTAGAAACAGGTTGTAGCAGCTATGAAGGAAAGTTGGAGAGGAAGGCAGTGGAAACAGGGTCTGTTTTCTGAGATCTGCATAAGGAGCAAACTCTTGCTAAATGTATCGTTTCTGCAAGAGGAAAGTTCAGTTGCTGTCACTCTTTCTCCTTGTTTTAGGTCTGTGAAACAACAGTGCCACTCCTTCTGCTCTTCAGCCTTTTAGAAGATGCCCAGGGTTTCTGACTTCAAGGGAGGCTCTGTGACCAGTGTGACCTAATTAACTTTGTTCTGGTAATGTGTTAAGAACAATGGTGGCCCAAAGAATCAAATACTTCTACATCCCTGGAGGTCCTTCACAAGGATGAACCCATAACCTCTGGTGGGCTTGCTGAAATTTGAGGAATACTTTAACATGTTTTCTGGTTGTTTTGGGTGGAACTTTAGCTTTGCCAAAGTAATTTTTTTTTAATTTGTCAGAACGCTGTGGAAAAAATATTATTAGGTAATCTCTGAATAGTTCTGCCTCCTCCTTTGTATTTTCCATGTAACGAAGAGCGGTTGTAATTCATAAAATGAGGCATTTGAATAGAGACCTTCTGTACTCGCTTAATATGTTGAAATCTAGATTAAGTTGTGAATGAATCAAGTCTGACTGCTGTTATTTGTCCATATTGCAGTATAGTCCCAGCTCATAAAAAGTCCGTTAGTAGGATAGARGAGTTATTGTGTAGCAGCACAGAAATGTTTTGGTAAAACTGTGTGAAGAATCTACTCTCTGCTTTCACTAGCAGTATAGCCTTGAACCACTTTTGTTATAAGGAAGCTAGAAAGCTTTGTGTCTCAGGGGTAAAATGTATGTACTAATAAAGCACAGACAGATAAACTGCTTCAATCCCATCTTGTTTTTGGAATAATTACTTTCTGTCAATGACTATCAAGTGAATACTAGACTAGAGTGTGTTTTACCTATTATGGATCTGAGTTACAACCTCCAGCTTCTCCCCTTTAAGGAACCACTGCAAAAGAGTCATGCATGAACATGGACTTCTACAGATCAAATTCTTAGTCCTACAGTTTTCTTCTATATAAGACTGWCTTGCTTTATAATCTGTTTCTTACTTCCAGATAATAAATTATCTCCCTAAACTATACTTTAAAAAAGGATTAAGRAAATTTTGGTTCTTTCTAAAGTGATTGTTTTCTGAACTTCCTTTYTACCCTCCATCTGTATCTGTAAAGAATATGGTATGTGTTTTGCATCTCCTCATTTACAGAAAAGTTACTTTTGACAGAAACTTGAATGTCTAGCATTTTTATCTTGACATAGATTGGCATAGACGAAATAGGGGATGTTTGTCAGAACACCTGTTTTAACAGAATCAAAATGATATGATTCCCTTCTTCAACAGCAGCCTGAGCTTTGGCAGAACTAATTTCTAATTAACATCAGTTGGAGTGGCCAGTGGCAAATGGAATCCTCATTTGTTCTAAACTCAGTTGAAGACGAATCTGCTTCCTCCTCCCACTCTATCTCAGGCTCCAAGCAGATCTTCAGTTAATTTAACATAATAGGAAAAAGTAGAATTGCTAAATGTATCTTTTACTCACCCCCTTTTTTCCTCTCAGTCACAGAGGGAAAATTTTAAGGATATGTGGAGCTGAGGGAATAGAAAGTGTTTTAGCGTTAGCAGTCTGCGATCTGGTGACAGAAGTATAAAATTTCACTAGCAGCACTGGCATAAATTTGGGCATCTTGTTATGGCTTGTGTAGTTCTAGCAAAGTTCAGCTAGTGCTTAAATCCTCCCCCAGCAATCAGATGTCTACCTCTGTGCATGCTGCTCTGGGAGAGATATGCATATCTCATGGGTTTTGCCTAGTACTGATTAAAGGAATGACATGCAAGTTCGTTGCTTTTCTGACTGCCCCATCTCAAAAGTACCATGCATTAATAGAAATCTTTTAATTCTACTGTTAGGTTAGAGCCCAGAGCACCTGGGATCTAGGCTTTATCACTGAGAAAAGCAAATCGCTAATGACATCATGGTGCAAATCCCACACTCATTGAAAGCCGCTAGCTACTTTTCAGACCAAGGAAACCAGAAAGTTTCTTAATCTTTCTGGCACAACCTTGACTTAATATGCAAAAGAATAGTTAAAGTGATTTTACAACCTATGCTTCCAAGTTATTTCTTTCTTTGCAGACCAGATTAAGAAGCATATGTTGGACAGATGTTGCATTGAATTTGATAAGGYTGCACATGGTATTGATGATCTGTAGATATCAGAAAATTCTTGGATTTATGTAAGTAGAGATGTCCAAATAAAGTCTCTGAATATTAAGGAAATGTAATTCAGAACTGATGCAGCATATGTGACTGGAATATTAATATTCTGCTTTAGGGTTCAAATATGTAGGCTATCAACAAGAAATGATTATTTTGTCTGTACCTTTTTAGCCATCTCATTAGGATGCACCAGCTAAGACCTATTTTCAGCAACATTTAATGATAACATCAATAATTTTAAAAATATTTGTAATTTCTTCAGAATTTTTATTTTTTAAATTTTGTTTTGAGGTTACAGTTTATAGCATTTTGGGCTAGGGAGTTAGAGAGTTCAACATATAATTTTAAATTTTTCTTTTATAAGTATATGAGTCCCAGTACCAGCAAGAAACCTATTCTTATGCTCTTCTGGAGGACAGGACAATAATGGTTCCATCTCCCAATATAAAGAAGAAAATGTCTGTAGGAAGTCTTTCAGTATGTTTATCAGAGATCTCTCCCATTACTGTGTCTTACAGTCTGAACAGCGTGCAAAAATCCAATATGGGAGCATGGGAATTAGTTCATATTTGAATTTGATTACCTTCTAGCATGGAGTTTCCCTCTATTTTTATTTATTACAAAAAYGTGATAAGAGTTAACACATTTTAATGTTGTTTTGAAGACATCCCACTCACTTTTGGTTATGTTAAAGCTGAAAGAATGCCTTGTTCTTAATAACTGCTAGAGTTTTCCCCCCAGAGCTTGTGATAATGGTGAGTAAAACCTGAAGTACAGCCTGTGTGCAGAATAACTTCTTTTAAGCAGTGCCTGCCACTTCAAACAGAAGCCGTGAAAGTGGCTCTAATTCTCAAGATATGACAGAATACTTAAAACTGAGGTAATTAAATAATAGCAGTCTCATCTAACAGATTGGACAGGAAACCTACCAAGTGCTGGAGACCAGATATCTACCAGATGCTTGGGACCTGAGTGCTTCCAAGAAGGTTGACCTAGCAACTTGCCTAAGATTCCACAGGATGTTTGGTACAAAAAATATTTGACTAACAGTCCAGAGGTACCCAGTTCATCCTCAGCAGTCTTTAAGTTCTCATTGAGCTAAAATCTCAGCTACATCCAGCTTTGGAAGAGTGAGATGCCGTAGCTACAAGTCTTTGGCATTCATCATTCTGAGAATATGAAGCAGCTCTGAAATGTGCCTCAGCTGCTGAGAGCTGGCTGCAGACTGTCCAGCCATGGCTGCAGGAAAGTATCGTGCTACAGCAGTGGCTGGAGCCTGGGGACTCTTTCCAGTCTCTGACCTACCTGTCCAGGGTTTCTGCCATAAGGCTGCTGCTGCTGCACATAGGCTGGCTGTGCATGTGTGAAGCACCCTGCTTCATTTTAGCATAGGCAAAAAGCATTGCTCCTTAAAACATGCAGCTCAGTGCTGTTTAAGTTGTTTTCCTTGACTTTGACCCATATTGAGACATTCCTCAGGTCACTTTTATTTTGCTATTGTGGTTTCACACCTCAACCCAGCAGAAGTGAAATTAAAAACAATTAAAATAGAAACGTTGAGAGGGGTGAATAATTCATGATGAAAGATAGACCTGCCAAAATTAGTCTGTGCCTCTGTTCATGGAAAGTCTGCAGGCTGGTTGTAATTTCCAAACATTTATTTATGATTTTAGTTTGCCTGATATTCTCATAAGAGTTTATTTTTATGCCATAGGAGGTTTCACAAAGGATTTGCTTCAAGGACTTGAAATGAAAATCTGAGCTGTGTTGGTTAATTGAGGCTGGTCATATGTGGTTAYATGAGATGGCAGGAGTGCTAGTCACTGTAAGCAGGAAAAGATTGCCTCAGGAGAAATTCTCTCTGGGAGGGGCTGATGAATGGTGTACATGGGATTATTTTAAATTTTCTAAAAACTGTTTGCTCTATGTGAAATGTAGGCTGCTGTATAATGAGGAAAAGACTAGACAATTGCAAAACCTATTAGCTACATACAGAGTGTAAATGCAATTTTCTGTAGTTATGTTTCCATGAAGTAATTCTATTTATATGGGAGGTCTTATTTTTCCTAATGGATATTTTTGTGGGATACTGATTTTAACTGCTTTTAAGCCAGAGCTATGATAAGATGCTCTCAGGACTCCTGCTTGTTGTCTCAGGTGTAAGTGCAACTAAGGAAAATTAATTTTTACATTTATGTAAATCTCTATCAAACACATTTGGGAGTATTTACTTAGCTTCTCTATTTTTCTTACAGGACGAACACTTGCCTCATATGTTACTGCCACTGATTCTTATTTGAGGCAAAATTATTTTTAGTAGAAATAAATCTTTTATTGAACTAAATCTTTTATTAGTCTAAATACAAAATATTTATGTTCCATTACATATTTACAATCCTATTCATGAAAAAATAATGGTCATCCTAAAGCAATATTTCAATGGGAATTATTAAAAAAGACTATTCCACTGCAACTTTCTCCCATATAGAGAATGAAACACTTGTGGGTAAGCATCTATGTAGGGTAGATAGTGAGCAATAGATATATGCTAGATACAGATATATACAGAGATATAGAATTGGTGGTAATATTTTTTTATAACTCATCCATGAAATTCTTTATCAAGCAATTGCTTCCTGTTTTAAATTAGAGATTAAGGCCAGAAAACAAATAAACAAAAAAAAAACAACAATAAAAAAGAGAGATTTGTTTAGGGTGCTGGAGGGGAGAGAAAAGAGGTTGGGCTGCATTTGTTCTGTGTCAAGTTTCCCAAATTTTTGCTGCATCAGAACTGGAAAACATTTATTTTAATCTGATGTCAGGTCTTGAGTTCTGTTTCTCCTTTGTGTGGTGTTGAGATATAACGTAAAACCATTACGCTGGTACGGTGTAAGGGGACTATGTGAATGCRTGCGTAAGGATGTATTCAGAGCTTCCTGGCAACATTCTTTCAGAGCATTTATCTCTTAACTGGAATTTGGAGTGTACAATTTCCTGAAAATTCACCTAATCATGTTGGACCTGGAACCGTGTACATACCATTCACCTGAGAGATTTGCAGTAAAGTTACAATCCTTTCTCTCTAACTAGAGAGAAATGACTCCAAGATGCTTTTTCTCTGAATGTCCTTCAAGCACAGGAAGTTGAGTCATTATTGTTTGGAACTACAGGACTCCAGGTCATGTCCTTATGTTCTCAACGGTATCCATATGATTCTGCTTTTTTCTTTCCCCCCCCCCTCATGGTGTCATAATGAAACCAGGAAAGGGGTCAGTCCCTTTGCAATATGACTTTTTTTTTTTTTTTTTTTTTTTCAAGTGAGGTACATACATGTAGCCTTTATATCTAATTTAAGTCAGGTCTATGCTTCTTCTTGAGACACAACAGCTAAGTACTTACAACCATAGAGTGGTAAGGTTGGAAGGGACCTCTGGAGATCATCTAGTCCAGCCCTCAGTGTAGCCCATACGGGAATTGAACCTGCAACCTTGGCATTAGCAGTGCCACACTCTAACCAACTGAGCTAAACCTACCTCCCACTTATATCCTTCTGTAACAGATTGATTTGCTCTCATAAAAGAATTCCATAGACCAGAGTCCTCTTTGAAGGAGCAGCAAACAGAATTGAAGAGCAGGTAAGGGGAAGACAAGAGATAATTGATTTCTTTTGCAGGATAAAACAACCCGAAAAACCTACTTTGAAGAAATGTCAGTCTTGTAGAAAGTCTGTTTGAATTCTTTTTTAGATTCACTCCCTAAATTACAAACCTGAAGGACATGAGGTTATAGGGGACAGAAGGCAATTAGGGATGCTGGGATCTAGAAGGCTGTTCAACAAAAAAAAAAGCCTTATCTGGGGTTGACTTAGGAATCTGGCTTATGGACTTTGAGAAGGCTAAGATTGTACTGGGTTCCTGTGATCACCAACATTCGGGAAGGACAATGTGATCATAAATACTCCAGGGTTCACTTCAGGTGTTGGAAGAGTCCTACAGAGAGTGAGAGGTGGTTGTGGGATTCAGGAGTTGTTTGGAACTGGGGAACCTGGCTGAGTTCAGCTTCATTTAATGGGAAGGAGATTGTCTCCTCCATATAATAAAATAGTTGTGAAGGGCTTGTAAGGACACCATCCCATGGCCCCCACTAACCAGACCTGTTAACTCTTTTCAGATTTTCATTCTCACAGTTTCTCCCCTGTCATGTTCCTCTCCAGCTTAGGTAAGCTTGTATCTTTAGTGGCCAAGACCTCTCTGCTGGTCTGTGATCCTCTGTGGTGGGCACAGCTGGTCAGCCTTATCTGTGAGGTGTCAAAGCTACCTCAGCATGTACAGTCATGGGATGTGAAACTATGGCTCAAACTATTCTCATGAAAAGGCAGCCCATAGCTCTTCCTCATCAAATGACTCAACTCTGTCATTCCTTTGCTATATTACTCACCAAGACAGATGCATCTTCCTGTTATGTGGTCTCACCCAGCACCTCCTTAGTCATTAGGAAACAGGTTACTTGAGAAAGGTCCCCATGGCAGAAACATGTGCAGAGCAGGGCTGCAACATGAGAGACGTGTTTTTGGAAGGAAGTTTGCTATGAAGATCCCCTGTTAAATTTTCCTTCAGGTTCTCCCAGAACCTTGGACTATTTCTAGTAGAATTCCCTTTCCTGAGATTTGAGCTTATTAAAATGTTGCCTGAGACACCAATTACTGGCTCAGTCTTTGCTGTAAGAGCTTTTGTTTTGTTCCTGCTGAGGCTTTCAAGCAGTGTAATTTTCTCTTTYTAACTTCTGTCCCTGTTCTATTCTTTCGCCCCTCCAGCCTTTTTTTGAGCAAATCCATGGTTTTTCTACCCATAGTCAGCTAACAGCTGAGTTTTGCATTCCGATCARGAAGGAGCACTGTAATTAATTTTCTAGATGATCTTTCTGAGTCCTGTTTCCTTAAGAGGAGGATCTGTAGTGGAATGGGAGGGAGCCAGCCCTGAGCTCCCTTTTCCCTAAAATAGACACATCACTTGTTGTACCTTCAGATAGTGAAATAAGTAAAGATCAGAATAAAAAGTGCAGTATTTTCTCATCATTGATTTGCAGTCTTGCTTCCTGTCYTTTTTTCAAAAATTTGAGAGCCTGCAGTCTGTAGTAAAGATATGGTTCAAGAGATGTGGGCAAAATACTACAATTAGACAGGAAAAAGCAGCCTCACAAATATGCCTTACTAGGCAAAATTCCTTGAAAAGGTTTTGGGATTACAGTATGTCAGAAAGGAAAACACAAATTAAGAGTTTTGGATGCCTCTTACTGCAAAAGGGAAGACATTCGCATTATGAGATGGGATGTGCATTCAGCACATCCAGTAGCACTTATGGAAGATTATTTTCCTCCTTGATGTCTTGATAAATCTAAGTACCATACCCTCATGAGAGGAGCAAGAGATGGAGGAGCTACAAAACACCTATTTCTCTCCATTATCTATGGAGGAAAGCTGAACTGAGGAATCTCCTGCCTCAATCAAATTGTTAAGTTAAGTTAAGTTAAGTTAAGTTAAGAAAGTTAAGTGAGACTTGTCTAGGCCAGGAGGGGGCAAGGGGAAAGAAGCCGCCAGAGTATGGTCTTCTCCTCCAAATTCTCCTAGTCCCTGTTTACTGCTAGGGGATTCAGATACATCTCTCTCACGCTGCCTGTTAACATGATTTGTGGTTTGGAAACAACTGTCATATGAGAAAGGTTAGAGCCTCTCAGGGCCATTAAGTCCCTCTTGAGAAAGCATAAGTCCTTGCACCTTCAACATTTGTTCTTTGGATTTTCACACTTAGCTCTATCATTCCCAAACTGAAAATCCACATAACATAGAGAAGTTGGCAATATTGTAAAGTAATTACATTATATGTCCTTAACTAAAGGAGAATGATCTTACTGCAAGAAACATTTCTTTTCCTCCAGCTGGCATCAAAAGTTGAGAGTGTTGCCTTCTGATTCAGAACAGATGATGTACAGGCTCTGGGAAAGCAAATGTTATGATTTGAACTCACTATATGTATATTTGCCTCTCTGGAAGGTGTGTGTTTGTATTTATTGCCAGTTATCTTCACAGAGAAAAAGTGTTAGAAGGGTCCTGGCTTTTCCTTTGACAAGACCTTCTATCTGTACTTACTTTGAGAACTGACAAATTGCTGTGCTGAGAAGGTCATTATACTGTAAGGGTGGAAATGTGGTGCTTAGCTGTATCTTTAAGCTGAAGTAAATGTAGTGAGTCAGAACATCTGCCAGTTCAGCAAGATCTTAGCAGTGACCAAGAATRCTATCATATAAAAATTGTCCCAGTTCTCAGTGTGGACTGTGGTAGTCTCAAACAGTGACAAAGGATGCCAGAATTCTGTGCTCTTTTTCTTTCTCCCCMCACCCCCAATAGTGTAAATGCTTTATTGTCTCAAATAAAGTCAAAGTTTTTTTTTTTTGGGGGGGGGGGATGGGCGCAGTGTCAGTTTTTGATTTCTTCAGAGGTTGCTGCTGCAAACACTGATGCACATTCTTATCTTTACCTTCATTACTCTGTGTTTTGGAGCAACTCATCAAGAATGTTTTTCTCCGGGTCTGGAATTTTAGGCAAATACTTACCTTCATTTCTTCAGTGACTGAGTAGTTCTAAAAAGATCAGGAGACTTGTATGATAGCTAGAGATGTAGTAATATCACTAGTGTAGCTAGAAATGGAGTAATATCACTAGTCAACATGACTGTCTGGATTATGTGATGTATGGAAGTAAAAGATACTCTTCCCCCCCCCCCCCCCCCAGAATCCTATCTTTCAAGCTTTAGGACTGTATAAAAGACTGGTTATAAAATATTAATAACTGCATGAAGACTTTTCTTTGCACATGAGGTAAAAAGTCAAAGAAAAGTTCCTGATGACTATCTGTGTAAGTATTTTTGAATGTTCATACATACATGCTACTCCTTACTTCATTTTGAAAATGTACCATGTGCACAAGAGCATGTTGATTATAATTTTAAAATTACATTAAAAAACATGTTGTCTTTTTTTTAAAGAAAAATAATATAAGAAACCTAGCATTGAGGAACTGACTATATTACTGAGTTTAAAATAGCATCTTGGGAGTATGGGAAAGGATTAAATTTCTTACCAGAGAAACGGTCTACGGGTCTGTAGCAGTCACAGTATAATATGCTGTTCTTTTTTATGATATAACAAGTGATTAAATGGCTTAACATATAACTAGAATGACTATTTACTTGAGTAGTTCTATACCCAACTGTTTCTGCCAAAGATTTAATCTAGTCTGGGATACTTGTATAMAAGTGACTTTTCTGCTTTCTCTGGTACATTTCTACTCTTTTATGTGATGTTTTATATATATGGAGCATTAAAATTGCTGCMGTGTTTTTGGAAAATAATGAATATTGAAAACTCTAAAGAAGCTGGATCATTAGAGAAAAGCATGTTATATAGGGATACAAGCTATGAAAATAAAAATATGAAATTGAGAAGATAAACAGGATAGTTCTTTACCAGCTTGTTCTAATGTAGGAGGTTCAGGATGCTAAGAATTTATGAGTTTTTAGTTTTAACTGGTCCTGTTTTAAGATTTTTTTTTTAATTAATTTTCCATAACAATTTGAAATGCTACTAATCCTTTTACTTCACTTAACTGAAATCCCTCTATTCTTACCTCAGAAGAATGAAATAGCAATGGAAACAGTTGATTTTCATAACTGATAAAGATAAGGAAAATGATAATACAATGTAATATACTTTGCAGAAAAAGACTATACTTAGCAGCAAAAATAATCTCTCCAGATGTCTCACAGATATCTCCACAGCCAGGATTTCTTGCTTTGAATTTGTTTTTACCCCCAATTCATGGTGTGAAAAATTCCCTTTAACTTCTGTACTTTGCAGGATTAGCCCCTCTATTTTCCTCATCATTCTAAACCACGTTCATTTATTGCTCACATTTATTTCAGGCTTGGCACCAGTCCAAAATATCACCTAAAGCCATATGTAATATTGTTTTTATTTGAGTGTGTGCATTTTGCTCAAATGGATGGTTCTTTTCACTTCCTGGATTCAGACACTTATGCAAAAATACCTTTTTTTTTTTTCTTTTTTTTCCCCAAAGATGAATAGACCTATTTGTTTCAAATAAAGCTTGACAAAATAAAGCTTGATGATCCTCAAAACTAGTGAATGAAGAAGATGTCAAATGCATCATTTTTTAAAAAATAATAATTTTTTAAGATGATCTTGTCATTTTGGGGGAAGGAGGTCAGAGAAAAGAATGGGCTGACTCATGATCTGAGTCCTGTGTTAATAGCTTGAAGGAAGCATATTATAAYCTTGGCAGGAATACTTGTACTGTTACGTTAGCTCCACTGCATTTCCACAGTCTATCTGCTGCCTTCCACTCTGGCTCCACGCTGGAGTGAAGTACCTGATCCTTCAAGCATATGGGGGGAAAGATTTTTGTCAGAGGTTAAACTCAGCCTTTACAGGCAGTATGGATGCAACTATCAYGGGTCGTGTACTATTCACACTCAAGCTCCCTGTCAGGCCTCGTTAAGAAAAATAGCATAGAAAGAGCTCTTAAATCCTGCACATGTATGCTTTGAAGAAAGGATGTTAGGGTTGGCTATAATGCCCTTTTTCCCAGGAGCTCTTGTGARCCAGCTGGATCAGCTCTGAGCAGGTAAAAGGACCGGAATGGACATGCAGATCTACTCCTTTGAAAAAGTACTGTAATCAGAACTAGTTTAGCCAACTAAAGTGTTTTAATCCATTGTAAAATTACTAAAGAGATTGGACAAGAACATGAAAATTAAAAACAATGTTGTCTAGTTGAAGACACAAGCTAATCTAATCTTTTGGGATAAGACAGATAAATCCCAGTACTTTAGCTATCATATTGGATATGCAATTATTGACATCAAACTGTTGCACAATTAGATTAGGACTTCGCTTCCTGCATTTTCCAGAATGTTTGGTAATGAAGCTAAAGGCAATTCATCTGGGACTGCCTCCCCTTATAAGGAAGCCATACAAATCAACTATTTGGCTTTGTGATTAAATGGTTAGATGGGAAATGGGTGAAGATACTTGGTCCTATACACATTYCCTTATTTCTTACATCTTGGTTTACTTCATTAACATAAGCATATTTAAAACACCATGATTTTCCATGTTGTGTTTCATAGCTGCAGTAAACCACTAACTGAATAGCAGTTTGCCCACTGTTCTGGCCCCTGTAGATAACAGCCCTTTTTCRCACCTATTCTCAATATTTCCACCTTCTTTGTAGAGCACCAGATCTGTTCAATTAAGCATCCTTCTGGACTGAGATCAGGGTAAGGAGAAGTTAATTCTGAGTTAGCACAGAAAAACTCTTCCTCCGCATGTCCCTATATTTGCAGCACGTCGATGCACCGGCGACCCTGGGGACTGCTGCTGTCCAACAGGAGATAGAGCAAACTCTGAACAGCACAAAGGATCCCAAAGCCTACCAGAAAGCTCAGAGCTTTCCTTTCCACTCTCTTCCCATAACTATATGTTAGAAGCTGGGGAGCTTTGTGCAATATAGCACTGCTAATAAACTTCTGGTAGAGTTGCCTTTAGGCTTAGCTTTAAATTTGGCAGTTTTATATCTTCGCTGCTGCTGCCTTGCCACCATCTGCTGTGTTTGTATTCAGTTGTCAAMGGGGATGTGTGCATGTGCACACTGCAGTCCTCTTGGCTTTGCATAGCAGTTTGTGCACTAACGTTGGTGGAACAGTACTGCAATTCGTATAGCCCTTGTTTATTGTCCCAGTGGRTGGCACCTCATTTTTGGAAATTTAACCGAAGTAAAATCTTGATGTTGAGCAAAGAACTGTTTGCTCAGTCCTTTAGGTATATGCTGTGGACATTTGCTTCTTATTGTAAGTAATAGTAATCTGTTTAAGAAGGAAATAGGACAGTAAGACATCTGTGATCGGTAAGACCCAGAGAAACCCTCTGTTCCTGCTTGCTCGATGACCTTCGGCAAATCAAGAGGACCTTTTTACGGCCTAAGTTTTTCTGCTTATAAAACAGACAGTGAAGCTTAGCTCTCCTTTCAGCTCCAAGGTATTAAAGCATTTTATATGAGAACTTGATACTGTTTAATATTATGAACTATGATTTGTGAAAATACACTCAGCACTAGAGCAAACTCCTCACCCCAAAAAGGAAGGGAGGTGTGCTCTAGGGCTGAAATGGGGTGAGGAGATGAGGGACTTGAGGAGGCATTGGTAAAAACCTTTAGGAAAGAGGAAAAAAGAAGAGTTAGCTGGATCCCCTGCAGAAAGAAATCATAAAACTTTTACTTATTCTGACCTCTGCTTGGGCAAAGACAGCTCTGTCTTGCCTCTATCCCCTTCTCTCTTTTCATGCTACTCAGGCTTGCCTGTGCAGGCTATAATCACTTAAGATTAAACTGTCAAAATGGGCTATGTAATATCTGATGCAGTAGGAGCAAGTGTGTAGATGTCTGAAAAGCACCAGGAGCAGCTGTGCTAGGCGATGGTGAGGACAGGGACAGTGGATGTCCTCTCCCCACTTCAAGCAGCTTGTGACAACTAGTGACCTAGAAAAGGACTGTARTCAGTGATGGGTACTACAAAACTCAGACGATCCTAGGACACCTTCTTCCCCATTATRCAGTTCTCTTGCACTAGAGGTTATGTTTTTTCACTCCCAGGATGAGGAATGGTGCCTTTAAATCCTGCTATAATATAAATAGTTCTTGGTAATAGCAGTGCTGATCCAAATTATCATTTAAATAGTCCAGAAAATTCATAGTCTCAATTTCAATGTTTGGCTTCAGAATGTGAGCTTGAGCTTTCCTATTACTCTCTAGAAGCACTCACGTGAGGATTTTACCAACAGAAGGAGGTAGGAATAAGAGCTGCTGAATGGTCCTTTAGCACTCCAGCAGCCCGGACTTTCTTGTGGAGCAATTTAGAGCTTCCWCCCAATCTTCAAGGTTTCCTTACTGATGACATGTGCTGGTTAATTTAATGGGCAGTTTGCTAATATCAGGACATAAAATGACTGTCTACAAATGCTTTGTGAATATTTCCACTTATAATAATCTTTACCAAATACACTGAGTGCAAAGTTTATAATGTAGTAGCTGCAAGTGTGATGATCTGACAAAACTATTACTTCTACATCCGTATGTTTTGCCATAGACATTTACCAATAGCTCAAGCAGACAAGTCAAAGAGTAGCAATTAAAATAATCCATCCTTGTAATTTAAAGCTTCCTGAGTAAGGAAGTGGGGGAGCATTATTGTCTCCGGATTTAAGCCTGTTGAAGACTTTCAGATTGTGAATTCAGGAACCTGAGGGAGGGTAGAAAATTTGAGTAAGCACATTACCACTTCCTCTGGAGGAGTTGGTTGCTGTTCCAGTGGTATTGCAACCACTAAATGTCACATTGATCTCTCTGGTCCAGCTCAGCACCACTCCACAAGCTCTTTCTTTCTTTTTTTTTATCTTTTCTTCTTCTTTTTTTTTTAACAGTCACTGACTCAGCTTTATGAGTAGCTCGTGTACCTTTTCTTGAGTTCAGTAGGAAACTCAGCTATATATTTAGGGTATTTTATAAATAACTTTCCGCCTTCAACACAACTGACACAAAAGGAGATTTTAATTCCACATTTTGGTAATGATTTACAGCTGTTGTTCCATTGAGCTTAAGAAATACATATATACACACTTGAATGTTTTATGTATATATGTTTATATATAAACAGTGAAGGATTACTTCTGAGAGTCACTTGCAAAATCACTATATTTTATGCAAAAAGCATTTTGTGCAGCTATACTAACCAGTCCTTGCTAYTATCACAATTAAGCAGACCAATTCTCATTTCTCTCTCTCTCTCTCTGTCTCTACATATGTGTGTGTATATACATATATATATATATAAGTATATATTTATCTCATAATGAGAATACAACTGTGATTCAGGATAACAATTTTCAAACTCTAGAGCAATTTTTTCAGTGGCTGATTTAGGGCCTGTGAAGGGCTGAAGGGCTGTTTATTGTGAAAATGTTTTAGTATATTTTCTTTTAGAAAAAAATAAGATTGTATCGTGCTATGAATATTTTTCTGATTTGAATTCAGATTTGTACAATCCCTGCCAACATGCTTGGCCAGTCTTATGGGTTTTTTTTTCTTCATTATCATCAAATAATTCAGAATTGTTCTTTGCTTCAGCATTTTAAATGAGAAGCAAAAAGTAGATGAAAAGGTGAGGAACTTGGATGGAATTTTACCCTTTTGGAGCCAGGGCTGTGTGTAGCTGCGAGTCACTCTGCCTGTACCTCAGTTTCCCAGTCAG
The DNA here is from genome assembly GCF_003343005.1 of Rhea americana. NCBI lineage: Eukaryota > Metazoa > Chordata > Aves > Rheiformes > Rheidae > Rhea > Rhea americana. Next base: position 1,231,054 of record NW_028185694.1, on the reverse strand, counting down.
TAAGCTGGGAATTATAACTGCTTTTCAGTGAGATCTTTGAGATTTACATCTGAAAAGCACTAAGCATGATTAATATCCAGGCACGTGATGTCTGACATGCAAAAATACCATGTTGTTTAATCACTAGCGCCTTATGGTTATACTTTGACATAAAGACAGCAGCTGGGTCTCTTCAAAACAATCCCCCCAAAATCTAATCACTAATGATTTATTTGCTATTCACAAGAGGTGTTTTACGCAAGTAATTATACAGGGACTAGGAATTCGAACATAGAAGTGATCAAGATTCATCTGCATGATTGCAAACACTTTTAAGTTATTTTAACAAATATTTGCTATGTTAGTGAAAATTGAATTAAAATTTCTTAAAGCCTACTATTTAAGATTATGACATTTTTGAAATGTCTCGTGAGAGTTAAATGAAGTCTGAGAGTGTGAAATGCTGAGTATTAAAAAAAAGGAAAATTGTCCTTTTATTGTTTGTTCTTACAATCCCACGTAACAGGGACAGAGGAGGTCCTGGAGGATACTGAAATGATCACTCATTTTTTGCATTAAAGGCATTCCTGCTGTGCCCCTTGGCCCATCACTCACTACAGGCTCCTGCAAGTGCTAGTAGTTATTACATGGAGCAGCTGATGTGAGCAGTAACATCAGGGCATGAAGATGATCAGTGAAGTGGATGTAGTCTGTTTACTTCTCCTTYGATTAAGAATTTCTCCTCGGTTGTGGATGCCACTTTTCTCTTTAAAAGACTAGCTTTCTTTGCTGACACTGGTCGTATTTTAAGCTTTACCTTTCCTACTCACACGTTTTCTGTTCTAGTATCCCCATGTATTTGTGTGAGCCAAATGGAAAGGAAGATATTACAATGACCTGTGTTATATTCTAGGCTTGCTAGGAACTTTGACAAAACAATTAATTAAGAAACTGATGTGCATAGTTGAATAGAAAACTTGGGTTTGGTGATATAGAATGACTCTGTTTAGGAAAGGATGTAAGCATATGTATAGTGTAAAGTATACACTACAGTACATGGATGGCAGTGAGTACCTATAATTCTCCCTTTGCCTTCAGTGAAGCTACTTACCTGCTTGAACTTCCACAGACACTTAAGCATGTGCTAGTGATCCTGATATTCCTTGTGATAGGATTAAGTAGGTGCTTGTATTTTTATTTTTTTGACTTTTGCCAGCTGCTCCAATTTTTCTTCTAAAMCCTTAGCATTCCCTACATTTTTTCACCTTCCACAGTGTGCTCTTCCCCAGTCCCCATGCAGTCCCTGAGCGRGGAGCACCTCCTTTCAACCTGACTTCCGTTTCAACTCAGCAGGCACCACAATCTTTTTCTTGGCTCCCAGTATCTCATCTAATCAGACACCATGCTTTTATGCTGGCTCCCTGCATCTGTGCTAGGTATTTTGTTAGACTATCAGGCAGAACTAAAAGCTTCCAGCTTTCCTACCTTCTTGTCTGCCAAATTGGAGAAAAGGGAGGAAAGGAGAGAGAGAGAGACAGTGAGAACCCTTTAGTGTGAGTCATCTGTAGCTTCAGTCCTTTCTCTACTCCTATGGAAGTGTTACTTGGTGTCTTTAGTGTGCACGAAGATTCAACACTTCGCCCTGCACAGCAAGAATTCCCAGACTCTTTGATAATATCCTATTCTTAAATAGCAGATGTACCTTAGCGATGAACTGCAAGCAGTTTAAAAAAGAAAAGGAGGAAGGAGGGGGAAAAAAACTGTCTTACTGGGCTGGGTATATTGCTCTTGTAGATAATATCAAAACAACAGATGAAAGATGACTTTATATCTAACATAACATTCTATTTTAGTAAGGGAGTCTGATGGTTTAGTAGTATAGGGAAAGGATCACAAATTTCAATTGCGTTTATGTTCCATTTTTCACTACTATATATTTAGTTTCAGTTACTACATACTGGGACAGCAAAAAAATTTCACACCACACTGATACCTTATTATTTTCTGAATTGCATAGAATATCTCAAAATGGCAATCAAGTTACCATTCTCCGCTCAGTGACAGTACTGGTCAGTGTGTAGCTGCAGAGAATAAAATGACTGGGGGTCATATTTCAATACAAAGACATGAAGATGACAGGTGATGGTGTGGTGCTCATGTAGAGCCAATGATAGGACCTAGGCTAGAATGTGGATTTAGTTCTAACTGCTGAGTCCCCAAAACAGGATAGCAAAAGTACAGAAGCTAAATGGTAAATGGTACGGAGAACATGCACTGGATCCAGACTCGATGTGATGCAGAGAATTAGTGGATTTACTGTATTTTTTTGCTTCACAGTCATTCTTCTCTTTTCTCCCTCTTTTTCATTACCACTGTCTTGTGCAGCATGCTTTTGGGGTTGTGTACCAGGGAGGCAGCGCTGCTGAGCCATTCTCCTTTCCTCACCATGGCTGCACCTGCTTTCTGTGCTTGCACATAGAGAGGGGAGATGGGAGTTTATTGAGAAGACTTGCTGTTTGGAACGGCCAAAAAATCACATGAAATCACGTCATGTGAAATACTTAAAAGCCACAAGAGACAATTTCATGTTGGGTGCTGGCATCTCAAATTCTTTACCCCACAGCTGCAACTATGCATAGCTAAAATAAGCCACTGATCAGCTCATAAAACATGTGAAAGCTGCTGAAATAGTTAACATGCTCTGGGGTTGTATACATCACCCAATGATTTGCTTAGGATAGTACAGGTCAACAACGTGGGTTTAGTTTTATCTGTATTAGAGTTTCATTAAAAAAAATGAAGAAGATAAAAAGCATTCCTTAGCTTAAATCTGAGTCTTTCAGAGCTCATGGTGAAATGCACACTGCAAGTTACATAATTCTCTGACCCTCTGCTATCTGCTAGCTATGGTTGAAGTGAAAAAGTCAAACTCTAATGTGATTATGTGGTTGGATAATAATGCAGAGCTCTTCATCCAATTAAATTGCTCTGCAAGGTGTGTAGTATCTGATAAGCCACAAACCCTACAGCAAAGAAAGAAGGCCTTGTTTTCTTTTTCCTTTTTTTTGTTCTCTGTCACTTGGCCTTTGTTTCCATTTTATGTCATGGGATTATGTTAAGCAGTTTACGCCCCTTGCTTATTTTTGCTGGGAAACCACTGCTTAATCCTCTATCCTATTCTACGCGCATGTTTGTTGCTGCATTAGACCTTTGCACTTCCCTTGTATGCACTGCAGTATTTCATATCAGTTCTTTCTTCGTTTTTTTTACGTAGTGCCAAGCACTGTACTACTTTCTTTCCTAAGCAACCTAGTAAGCCTGATTTTCTCTTACYGTTGTGTAAATCAGGAGTCTTTCAAATACAGGCAGTGAACCTGAGCCAGAGCGGAACAATATAGGTACTGGTACGGTGGGATTATAGAAAGTATAAATCAACATAAAATGTGGCTTTTGTCATCCTATGGCAGCTATAAACATRTAGTCAAAATGAAGTCATTCAGAATACCCAGGCTGTATTTGCTGGAGATTTAATGTGACCAGGAATCAACATTCTTATTGCTTTCAATAGTAATATATGGCATTTTCTTCATGCAAGAAGTCCAGCACTTGGCACAGGGTCATCTTCATTCTGATAGACTTTTTGCCTAGAAACTTGATGKTTACCTATGTATAAGTGACCTTTTTCTGTCATGTTTTAGTTTGTGCAAATAAGATATAACTCGAGCTGTAATTAATATATCTGAAGCTTTTAAAATTTACAGTTTCCTCAAACTTGAAACAATTGTTAGGGAAGGTGAGGACATCTTCATGTGGAAAGAGTTAAAAAAAATGATGAGGGGACTAGCTTAAGCCTTCCTTCCAAGAATCTAAGAAGTGATGATTCCTTAAATACCCCCAAATTGTGTTCCTTTAATAGTAATCTAATTAAAAGATAGAGGAAAGCACTGATGGGTTTGGATGCAATGATAGACGACTCATAAAAAAAAAGCACATCAGGAAATCTATTGTTAGATACTTTTATATTCCTATTTAAGACTTTAACAGGTCTATAGAGAATATAACACGTGGTAAATCATGAGGCAAATATAATAGTACAGAGTGATATGAGTTACCTCCTTAGATATTTGCAGACTGTCAGCCAAATGTGACACAACTAGGAAAACAGACTGGAGATTATATTAGCAGATTATATCCAATGATGGATATACATTGTACTGATATACTTTATACCCCCCCACTTTTTTTTTTTCTCTAAGTCAGTAAAGCAGGAGAATGAGAGGGGTAAAGACTTCTAAGTTCTCTGTTCAAGATTTGTTATGAAAGACTAATGTCTATGGTTGGACAAGAAAATATTAAGTAAGGAGAAACTGATTTTGTCTTGTACAAAGCATAAGGATGTGGGGGGGGGAGGAGCACAGAAGGATACTGGTGCTCAATCCAGATGTCAGATAAGGGTGAATAAATAGTGGAAAAAATGATTTGAAGTGGTGTTGGGCTCTCTGCTTGATATTGTTAAAATGAGATTTACATATATTTCTATTTTCAAATTCAACTCTAGGCAAAAGTCTGTCATCCATTGTACTAAATATTAGACTGGACAGGCTTTTTCATATTTAGAAACCATACATTCCCCAGTTCTTCCCTTCTTCTACTTTGAAGCTGTTACTCAGCCTTTTTACTGTTTTCTCCATTTAACTGCAGTTAACTGCTCTTCTTTTGTAGTAATATTTCACATCTGAGCTTCTCTACTGCTGCTCTACTCCTGAGCAACCCTGTGGAAATCACTGGGTCTCATTTAAGGGACAGAAGGTTAAGAATTGCCTTAGGAATGCCCACAGCACTTGCAGCTCTAAATAAAGATATGGTTATAATCAAATCTTATGCTTCAGGGCTTCTTATGGCTGCCTGTTGGAATTGAGAAGAATCTTTTTCTTTTTTTCCCCCTCCTTTTTTCCTTTTTTTTCTCCTTCTTTAAGCACAATTGACCATTTTTATTTCAATGTTTTGCTTTGCTTGTCCCCTGCGGTCCCCACAAGGACTGATGAGGACAGCCACTTGCTGAGGATGCAAGTGGTGCAAGAGCAGGTAGAGGCTGGAGTAGAAGAGGGGACCCAGGTCTGGAGGTGATATCCTGGTGAGATTCCCTCACATGCTTGAAACCTAATCAAACACCACCTCTGGGGGAAATTACAGATTTTCCACCTGGGAAGGGCAGTCGTTACAATGGTTCTTGGTTTTGTTTTTCTGCCAGTGGTGTGGGTTGGTATCCTGTGGGCATGCCCTCACTTATGAACCAGAGTCTTTTCTTCCCTACTCTCTGCCTGTGTAGCAGAAGAGTTCATTCCCCTGAGGACWGAAATATCCTTAAGCCTCACAGTGCAATTTAATGATAGAGATAATACAGGTTTTCATGTGGTTATCTATTGCAATGGTTTATCTGTACCTGAATAAGTCTTAAGAGAGGAGGAACTAAGTGAAATGTAATAGCCTCTGTTCAGGCTGTTCCTTCCTGTATTTAGGAAGTCAAAATAGAYGATACAAAGGTCTCTCCTGCCTTTAAACTCCCTGAAATCAAGAAATAGCAAGTCATCCCTCAATTTTTTCCACAGTTTCCAAATTACTTAGTTTTGTATTTAACCCTGAATTGACTCATCTATTAATTCTTTTTTAATCTCATAGTTTGTAGGGTGGGCTCTTTCGTTTTCCAGTCYGTTCCTTTTACTAAATGCCCGTCCATATTACTCTTTCATGCCTCATTTAATGTGGCTTGCTGTACGAMGATATCAAGTGTTTAGTTAGCTCGTTTACTCATCCTGCTGCACTGCAGTTTTTCCGAGGCTCTTCTCCACACTGATTCTCTGCTCATTTCCTTTTGTTTCACTGCAGTGCCACGTATGTTGCCTTTACTRAGCACAGTCCTTTCAAATCATTTTGATCTTTCCATTTGGCATTTATATGGTAGCTGTGATGTGGTTTAAAAATGAATGCACAGAGTGAGGGAAAAAATCAGAAAACTCCCAATTCCCCATTTTTTTTCAGATCAGAAGACATGGCTAAGGATCAGTATTAAGATAACCAATCTTTACCAGAAAGGCTATCAAGCATATGGATATGACGGTACCTATGTCTAGTGATGGCAGGGGAGCACCAAGCAGGTCCCTGAAGGTCCCTTTGCACCCAGCACAGAGTAGCAAGCCATGCAGCCCACCTTCCCCTGAGGCTAGGGCAAACTAAACATCCCCCGTCTATGTCCCTCTCTTTCCTTTGGCTGGTTTAGACTAGATACCTGACTTTGAATGAGTAAGATGTGCCCTACCTCAGTGGATTAGGTCTGCTATAGTGGCCTGAGGTTATACTTTTCCTCTGCTGAGAGTGTAAATGCTTCAGGTTCGTCTCCTTTACGCCTTCCTTTGAATTTTGATGCAGCTTATTACGTCTCTCTCTTGGGATTGTTTTGTTTCTTAAGCACAACTTCCATTATAATTACTTCAATTCTGTCTTTCTCTCACTGTACGGCTAAAGGGAAGCCAAGGGTAGCTCATGCACTTAGAGGCAGGGATGTTATCTTTCTGCGTGAGCGAGCTCCGAAGGAGCAATCTGGGACACCAGCGCACTGAGGTCTGCTGAGGTCCTGCCTTTCGGAGGACCTGGTTAGCTCAGTCAGAGCTAGCTCATTTAACCTCTCCAGGATTTAAATGAGCGGTGTGTAAAGAGATCTCTTATCCCCCACCCTGTCCCTTCATTTGCACATCTGATACCAAACCTAAGTCTCCAGGTTCTGATATTTGGGGGATTACAAGGAAGATCTGCCATTTGCGGGTCTTGCATCCAAGCAGAGTCACTTTACATCAGCTTTAGGTTGGTCTTAATCTAGTTTTGGTAGCTGTTATAGATTTATAAATCCTGCCGTTTCACACAATTTAAGAAACAAAACAAGCTACTGCTTGGTTTAAGTGAAGAGAATGGGCATGTTTCAACATGCAAAATGAATCATCAGACTCTATCAACCAGTCAAGTATTGCAGAGTATAAAAAAAGATTTTTTTTTCTTAAGTCAATTACCTTCCAGGGTGATGGAAAAAACTTATATTTTGCAGAAGTCCAGATGTTTAATTTCCAGTAACTCTTAAGTCCCCTTCCAACATGTTTTTCTATTAAAGATCTTTTAAAATTAATTGAGAGTTAGCTGTTGTTGTATGTGTGGGTGGAGAATCAACTATTAGCTCAACAGGAAAAAAAACAGATGCAAATCAAAGGTATTTTTTTATTTTTAGGAAACCTGACTGTGTGTTGGGGGGAGATGGGGAATATAAGCCACGCATTGATAGTAAGCTAAACTTATTTTAAATTGTATAGGTTGAAGTCAAAGCATTAATATCTTTCTCCTTCGTAACTTTAGGATGCTTATTCCAGATGACAGTTAAGCCAAAACAGAAAAAGAAAAACCCACCAAACAATAAATAAATAAATAAAAACCCTACAGTTTCTAGCGGTGTGTTCCAAAAATGTGAGTTTAATATTTTATTGTTTAATTAAAATTAAACTTTCCTTTCAACAATGAAAGAAAACATTTGCAACTAGTAACAATTTAGCACTTGGAGAAAGTGATTATTTAATCACAAAAGCTTGCTTGTTGCTTATCTTTATCAGTTGGATATAAGTTATTAGCATTATTAGAAAGGTTTAATAAACTTTGTTTGCCTTAATAAAAATTCCTTGCTAAAATAATAAATAATCATGTTTTGACTCAGTTAGCAAGAGATATGCTCCATTTAGTTGATTTCTAAGGTGATAATCCTTTTGAGTTATTTGGTTTTAAGTGGATACTTATTGAATTTCTTCCTCTGACATCATGCTGACCCTCGGTCCTTCCTCTCCCTGAGCTGTGGGAACAAAAGGTCTTCCATAGGTACAAAGGGTCTTCCATAGCTATTAATGAATTGCTCTGTGCAGAACATGAGATACTGATGGTCTTCAGTGTCTTCACTTCTCAGTGTTTTACAGCGAGGATGGGAAAACTTCTGTCAACTACCCTCTACGGAGAAGACTAAGTGAATTCCCTGTCAGTGTGGCTTGAGCACATCTAGGCTTGGTGGAGAAAGATTCAAGCCCACTAGTAAAACAAGGATGTGCTGAACATCCCTGAGGTTCCCTGGTATTACATGAAAGCTGGGGTATGTGCGATGTATTTGGAGTGCAACTATGAAACTATTTCCTGACAGAGATTCTGCAACACTCTTCTGTCATCAGGGAAATCCGTTACCCTTGTAAAACAGGTTATTCCAAGGGATAGGATTATGAGGCCCTCTGCTTCTTTTTTCTTTTTTCTCATAAGCTTTCCCTGAGGCTGCTGGAAGACAAGTATCAAGGTTATAGGAGAAATACAGGATATACGTAAGCAATTTTCTGTTTGCTTCAGAAATAAACAAGCAGCTAGTCAGCATCACAGGATGTGGGGATGACATGAAGCCTTCAAATCCCTGCACTCTCTGCAAAATAGGTCCTTAAAAAGTGGGGTCTGTTCTGGATGGAAAACCAAAGTAAGTTTTACTTGGACTTGTGGCAATTGTAAATATGGAATTGCTCTCCCAGATGATTTTGGAGGCCCCATATTTCTTATTGTCTCTTTAGGATTTCTGGGACTATTTGTGATATAACACTATGACATTATTCTTCCCAGTCTGAACATTCTGTGTATCTGATCCGGCAAACTGGAGCTAATTAATCACTTTCTACTAAGATGATCTTGGGAAAAGTATCCACAGTGCCTCTGCAGACATTAACTGAATAGCTGTTCTGTGTAGCCTGCATTCGGTTCCTGGTACCTGGAATTACAGCTGAATTGCCTCAGGATGGCAAGCTGAGTGCCTGCCCTCTTCAGTGGGATGGAGAGGTGAAAGCCCTGGGCTGTTATCAGCAGAACCAGCCCCAGAACCAGTGGAGGAACATCTGCTAACCACAGCTGYCTGCTGTAACTACAGGACTTCTCTGACCTATGTGGATGTATAGGGTGGTGCCCKCAGGTGGCACCACCTCAGAGACTTTGGGCCTCTCAATTTTTCTATATAATTATAGTCAGAGTAATGTCTGACAGACACTTATCAGGAAAACGCTTATCAGAAAGAAGGAAGAACAGAGACGTGGCCATGAGGCGGAGGCAAGATGAAATTCTGATGCTTGTTTTTGTAGCAATTTTGACAGTCTTCTGACTTAATCCGATGTAAAATCAATGTAATTGCAGTATCCTTAACGGACTTATTATTTGCACTGGTGTGGAGAAGGGAAYTTTGTGCATGCATAGTCAAAGGGGCTACTCTGACTGTGTGACTATTTTAACAACAAATAGGTTGTTGTTTGGGTCTTGCTTCTTCCTCCTTTCATTACTTCTAGATTAAGGGTGAGCCCATTATTCTATATCTCCCAAAAACAAAACAAAATAAAAGGAGAGGATTACCTTGAGGATGGTGGAAGAAATGTGTGTTATGGATACAGACCAATAAGGCCTTTGTTGCAAGTTCTTGATTTGTCAGGCCTCTAGAAGTATATTTGAGACATGTCCCTGATGAATAATCCCTTTTCAAAAATTTTTGGAATCGGTGATAGAACACACATGGGCAACTCTAAAACAGAAAGATTGAGCTGGCGGGTCATTTTAATTGATGCTTTGTTTTGAAACTCTGATTTGCACTGAAAGGCAAAGAAAAACATAAAAGTCAAAACTGAAGGCTAACAGTTTCATGYTATTGAAAAAAAATATGAGTTGAACTGATTCAAGTTGTTTTCAGAGGAACAGCTTGCAAAGTAGTAAAAAAAAATCCCCCCYTTTTTTTGCTACAATCGGAAATAACTTCAAAAACCTAAATCCTCCTGTAACAGAAAACTCTTTCCCAAAAGTATACCACATTCACCCTTTCAGCAGCATTCTGGAGCCGAGGATTGAAGCAGGCATCTGTTAAAGAGAGCTCCTTGAGGGCTGGTGCATGATTAGTGTTTGAACACTGACAGTGCAAGAGCAAAGACTGTCTTCTCCATCCTGGCTAGTACAGAGATGGCTAACCCATTCCTGTCCTGATATAGAGCTCAACTTTTTGTGAAAGAGGTCCCAAAACAAGRGTGTTTCAAAAAGGATGTGTTGTTATGCGTAAACTTCTAGTACTTCCTTCTCTTTGAGAAGGTAGATGCTTCTTCATCTAAAAAGCAGGTCTCCTCTTGCCTGCTTTATGCAGATTCACTTTGCCTAGCTAAAGTATACAGCCATGGTACTGAGGAAATGTACCCTTTTATGAGTGGTTCTTGGCTACCTTGGTATTTCTGTTTTGTGTATTCTTTGGCCTTTCTGAGGCCCCTGTGACTGGTTTACTGTATGTGTTTTTGCAATCATTTTCTGCTCTCTTATCTGATTGGGTTCATTTTGAGCTATTTGTAGACAGTATAAAAAGAGACCAGATTAAAATCAATGCAGACATTGTGTTCCCACACATGCCCTGTATTCCTAGGTATTAGAAATGTGAATGAGTCATCCAGCAATACAGTTAAGTACTGACAAATGGTTGTCTAAAGCTCTGATAAGTAAAATCTCTTTGACTTATTGCATATTTTCTGTCTCCACATACTGCTGGAATAAATTTAAAAGAAAATCTACTCTTTGCCTCTCCAAGGGCAGAACTCATAGTCTTTGCTCAGGTATATTTTCCAACAAAATGTGTAGGAGTTTTGGGGACTTGATCACTGGGACTAAATTTTTGTCTTGGGATAGAAGAAAATGAAATAATCCTCCCTTACAGACAGCACTTGTCTGCATCAATGCAAATGTACATATGYCTCTGTTTGCAACCAGATAGCAATGATACTTTTAAACCTCTCTCTGCTTGGTGATGTTGTTTCTCTCCAAATCAAGGGATATCTCAATCTCTAAATCATTCTAAGCACACTGGGTTTTAGCTGTGTTGAAAAGTGAACAATAAAATAGAAAAAAAGTGACAATTCCTATAGAAAGGATAATAAAATATCACCTGAAGATGTTTTATCTGTAGTGTTTATTTTAGGCATATTCCTTGAGAATAGGGATAGTTTAGCTGGAGGGCAGTAGTTAGAGTTTTTTTATAACAGAGGAAGGACAATTTACTAGATATACTGTTTATGTGAAGACTAGTATAGGAGTTAATTCTGAAGACTGTGCTGGAGTAGCAGACACACAAGGTGATTTCAGAAGATGAAAACATTCCAGTTACAAACATTATATATATGTACATATTTAGCAAGAATACTTCTACTCAAGCCAAAGGCAGAATTCTCACTGGCAAAAACTGGGGGGAGAATGGAGCTCGTTTCTCCCAGCCTTTTGCAGGAGTCTCATAAATGGTCTGTGTTATTGACTGAATAGAAAAAGACCACATTAGTACTACTTCTCTATTCTGTGTTCAAAGCCCTCTTTAAGTTTAAATGTCAGGTTTTTAATTCCCAACAGGTACAGCTCTCCACCTCATGTTTTCACCAGCTGCAAGTGTCTAACAACTTTAATTTCTTTTGTCTCATTTTGCTTTAAGTACTGCAGAAGAGACATTGGAGCATGTTAACATTGCCCTAAGCAGGACACCAGTAGCAGTGTGGGTTGCAAATGCGTAACCATCCTCTCGCAAGTCTGCCACGTGCTTCACTGCTGTACCCCTCTTGTTCTGGCTCTGGGCTGCTCTAGAGTAAAAGTTGCAGAGTGCGATGACTTGGGTGCCAGGATGTGGGAACTAGAATGATGCTCATGTCTTTTCTTTCTTCTTTCTTTCTTTTTTCTTTTTTTCTTTTTTTTTTTTTTAAAAAAAACTTGCAACGGGTAATGCAGGATGTCAAAAGCCTAATTCTGTGTTCATACGAGTAGCCTGCTGTGCCTGTGCTCCCTTTACGTGCTCTCCTCCCTCGCCCTGCCCCTCTTGTCCTGCCATCCAGTTTACCTACACTATTCCTGGGCAAAACTGTGCAGTCCTCCCTCTCCGGGAGGCAGTCCTGACTATGGTATCCTGTGTACCTACCAGTCTTAGCTCAAGGCATATTTATTTGATTTCACTAACTAAACAAATAGCACATGCATTTAGATTTTATTAAAAATAAATTCCAAAAGAAAACACTCTACTGAGTGMACATCTGCCCCTGAGGAGAGATGCACAGAGCACAAACGTTTGACAGATGTTAGTCACGTTGCTTAGTACGCTTGCTTCTAGAAGGCACTTTGACACTGGTGGTGAGAGCAGTATTAGAAAAGGCATGTACAAGAACAGAATCAAGATTTGGCAAGATATTTAATCTACTACACCTTGATACATTTTCCCCTTCCAGTTCTTGAAGGAATCTAGATAGTTACAGTAAGAATAAACTGTGATTATGAAATAGATTTTATTCCTAAACATGCTGTAAATGTTACTCTAGATCAAGGCTATGCTCCTGTTTCAAGGCCTCTCTATTTTGCATTCAAAGCTTTGGTTAGGGGTTGTTTCACAAACAAACTCCCTGCCTGTGTAGCATACCATCCCCCATATGTAATGCGCTTTKCTTCCCAACCATTCATATTCAGAATGAAAAAAATAGAAATGGTCAAATGGAATTGACCCTTGTGTACTAAAATAGCGTAAGTTGTAAGTTCAGCCTCAGGAAATCTGGTCTTTTGGAACAAATACTAAATGGATGCTGATATGCTTTAAAGCCTTTATTTCTCTGCCCAGACAAAACTCTCTGCAAAAGGTCACACCCTTTCATAGTCAGATGCAGCTTCAGTTTTCCTTCTTAAATTCTACATTCTTTTATTTTATTTTTCAGTATCATGTTATCTTTCTAAAGTCTAAATATTTTGACAATCCTTGATGCATGAATCTTCTCYTTTTGAATAAATACTGGGTCAAGAGAAAAAAAATGGTCAGTTGGACACATTGCTGGGTCGGAAAAGCATAACTGAAAGTTTAACCACTTATTTACAGTGAAGTGTATCCAGAAGAAGAAATCAGAACCAACACATACATAAATAAGCTAGTATGCAGTTAGAGAAGATACTCAAAACAGGGCCTGTTACACTTCTGATGTGCAGACGCTTTAGCTATCTTAACACAAGTTGGTTACTGATGCTATCTGTGTTTTGCTCAACTTAGTGAAAACAAGCAAGTCAGCTGGGAAAGCACCCTGTTTTCCTAGATGTGGAGTGAAAATCTCATATTTTTTGTGTTCTATGACAATGTCACTTCTCAAGTACTTGGAGCTCTATTCAATATTACTGTATTACAAATCTGAATATCTTTCAGTGGTCCATATCTTAACCGATGATTCATCCTAAATCACGTCACAGACTAATGTCATGAATAGATAAGCCTGAAAATGRGGCTTGAACATGTCACATATCCAGTGAAAGACAGAAAATAGGAGTGCTGTATAGGTGCTAGAAAGAACCTCTGAAATTCTATTCTTTACCTGATCTGAAATTATTTTAAATACGCTCAATCACTCTCATTCTGAGGCAAGTTGTCAAGCAGAGTGTAGGAATTTTATTTTTATATTTTTAGAAATCAAAACCTAACAAAAAGACCCAGTTATCAGAGAGTAATTCTCCCACTACAGTTCTTGAAAATTGACTCTTATCACAGATTAAGACAAACAAACAAAAAAATTGTTGCTTCTTTTCCAGACTTCACATAACCCAGACTAACTCTCCATCTTGTCTTCCAWACTAAATCTTACTCCACATGCAAGGATTTTTCCTAAGATTTGGAAAGACAGTATGTAACAACATCTCTTGTTGACATCTGTTGCAACAGTAGTTCTGTCAGAATTCTGTAATGATTTCAAGGAAAAATTCTGATGCTTATTGCAAGCTATCTTGTGATTGTGGAGCCATTACTTCTCTAAATTATTTTGTTGCTTGCTTTACAATTTAATAAAGATTTTAAGTCAAGACTACTTGCAAATGTTTGTTAGCCTTGCTCCCTGAGAAGCTTCTGCCTTCAGAATTTCTTTCATTTTTTTTTGATGAAAAACCTTCAACTTCCTACTTTTTACAACTTCTTTGCCTAATTTACCACATCAGATTAGTGTAAGATTATAATCTCTTTTTCTAATGGACTCTGCATATTTTGAATGGCTGCAAAAAAMCAGTAAATAAATCAATGCAAATCCTGGCATGCCTGTTGCTTTTTGATTTACTCCTTTTCCTCTCTTCCCATTCTGCTTGCTGAATCCCTCAAAATATCATTTCTCAYTGAGTTTCACCAGAGGTACTGAAGCTTCTCATACACTTCAAAACTGTTTGCAAGATTTCACTCTGGTCGCTGCTGTGATGAAGGTAGTAGTCTTAGCCGGCCAGGTGAATAGTGCAGGCACGTGCTGATCTGTATGTCAATTCAGCTGGACAAGCTGCTTGACTGATACAGAAAAATTGCAGTCATTTACTGTCAGAATATCTTTTCCACCCTAAGATTCCCTTGGACTTTGATAGACTTTGAATCAGGCCTACATAGAAATGCTGGGAAAGCAGTGAAGTTAGATCATCAGAGGCTAAGAAGATATAGACATCACACAATCCCTTCCCCTGGAAAAGAGGTTTTTCCTGTGGGAGTCATGAAGAAATGTCAAGTTTGCAACTATTTTGCTCTTTTTACATTACTAAATGGAGACTTCCTTGCTTTCTAGCCTAAGTTAAGGAATGCTGTTCATGTCAGCTAGGCAGCCTGAAAGGTTTTTACCACTTCAAAAGCAGCTTGCAAAACACAGAAATTATAGCATTAGTGTTGAGGAGAGGTTCAGATATCTTAACTACATCAGACTTTAGCACTATTCTGAACTGAAAGAGAAATTTTCGGCTGAGCCCCTGGATAATACATGTGAGCTCTTATTACCTAATAGCTTTGTGTGGAAAGGGAGATTGACTGAAAMATTTGGGTAGCATGGGAGCAAATGACAACTCCTATTTACATTTCCATAAATACACATATTATCTATATTCTTTCTCACTATAGAAGCAAGGAGAAGTTTCATTTTCTGTTGTTACTGGCTCTTTGTTTGAGCTGACAAAGCATCAGTTATCATGAGAGCAGTGTGGGTTGAAAATTGATGTCTTTCTTATACAGCCTAGCTTCCTCGTGTGAATGTTACCTGTTTTTTTCAAAGGAGACATGGCAGAACCAAAAGTCCCTGTCTGTTACATGTGACAAGGTTTTGTTTTATTAGAAGAGTGGTTGCCCTTAGCCAGCATATGGCAATCTCAACAGCTGTTTGCAGCCCAGTGGTATTATATTGCAAGCAGGAAAGGAATGCAGTGATAGTATAGTCCAGATTTTCAGCTGGTATAAATCTACATAGCTGTCTCAACTCAAAACAGATCTCCGTTGTTTTATGCATTTGGAGGACACATCAGCRCTGCAAGTGTGATTCAGAAATCACTGAAGAGAGGGAAATCTGTGTCAGTAAGTCCACACAGCATGGTACAGTCCTTTGTGGAATGATCTGCTAAGCTTCATAATCAGGATAGTCCTGATCTCACTAAACCCAGCTTAATTAATAAGATCGGCCTAGCTGTAATATATCACGAATGTTGCTATCAGGTTCAGACAAGTTAAAGTTATAAGAGATAGTTAAAGATATAAGAGATAACCACAAGCATCACTGAGGATCTTCTTAACTTTGTTGCAGGTTGGAGCAAGAGTAGGGTCCATGTTCTCATAACAGTGTCTTTTTCTTATCTGTTGAACTCTAGTTCTAGTCATATTTTCCAGGTAGCTTTCACAGTTAGTTTCTGCTAGTTGAGAAGAAAGCACTCTGTCTTTCAGCTCTCCACCAGAGCAGGCTTCATATCACCTTGACTTAAGCTCTGTGCCGTTCAACCCCTTCCTTTCTAAATGAAGGTGTCACATTTCTTTAGACTTGTGGTTTTCCTCATTCCAGTAGCCCATTACTTTGCTCAGGCTTATGTTTTGATTCTTACAGTAACCTTTGCGCTAGGCACTCGAGCACTTTTCCCTGATTTAGACTTTTCAAGTCAAATACTGAGCCCAGATCCTGTTTTATTCCACCAGACAGCTTGAAAATTGTTCTATGAGAAGACTTCCTGAGGGCACATAATTTCTGAGGATGTTTCTACAAAGCAAGAATATGGCTTTATGTAAGACCTGAAAGAAAATCAGTATTTTTTCCAGTCTTAGGGACTAATGGATAACTCCTACCCTTCTTTGTTTCATTTCCAACTATTTTGGACTCTACTGTAAAGAGTGGAGTCTGGATTCCACATCCGGCTTCTAGCAGTTCTTGGTAAGTGGAATTACTGCAGCTAAGTTTCTTAACTGGTTTTGGCTGTGTGGCCCTCTGTACCCTGAACTGTGGAAGTTAAGGTTTRACACATAGCCACAAAGGATATTGTTGCTCAGAATAACCTGATCTATTTTTTGTGGCCTTTKTGCCTGCTAAGAACAGAATCTACATGGGCAGCACATAGCCAAGAACCACAGCTCCCACAGGATGATCTATATGTCTGCTTCTGGCAGCAGTCATCTAGTTAYGAGGGTCTGCTGGGAGGCTCCTGTGACTGTTCCAGAGGTGCTTGGTACAGTTTGTGTTTCATTATTATGTCCGAGTTTTTGGAACAGGTGGGATTTATTTTTACAGTCAAATCATCAGCTAAGAGAAAACAGTTGTGCTCTATCTTTATGCATTTCTTTTTACTGGCTCTGGCTTGGAGCTGCCATACTGACATCACTGCAGCAAGCCCTGGCTTCCTGCAGCAGCTGCCAATTAGACACAGAAAGAATGCATCGTTCCTCAAACGGAGGAAGTTAGCAACTGGCCTTTATTATTATGGAATTAAGTTAAGGATCTGATATTGATCTTCAAAACCTTCAAAGCTCAAACTATTTCTGGGATTGTCTTTCCTTCCCTAGCCAGTGACCACTGCCATCACTGCTTTCTGAAAGAAGCACAAAAAGAAGTTTGCTTATTTAACTTGCTTTTCATAGCATCAATAATTCAACAGACTTGTAAGGCACAAAAAAATGGAAAATAAACCTGACATATATAAGATACTTAAAAAGCCACAAGCCTGCAACAATTTCTCAGGCACTAGAGACAAGTGAAAATTTAAGTAGAAATTCAGACGTAAACCACACTGGGAAGGCTTTTGCTCAAAATGTTTTATATCCATGCTATTTGTGTGTTACCTTGGTCTTTTTATCTGATGCACAGGGAGATAGGTTGTGCCCCCCTTCACATTTGTACATCCCYACTGGGACTGCGATGGATGTGCAGCAGAATAGGCTGGTGCTCTGTTTACATTTTCTGTTGCTGAACTGCGACTTCTTCATAGCACTTGGGCACAGAATTACGTTCTCTATTTTTAGATTCTCCGATTAATCTCTTTTGAAGAGCAGCAATGCATTGGGCATGTTCAGTTTCATCTATTTATCTCTCATCACTTATTAATGGTGCATAACACATGTACATGTCATTTAGACTCCTGTATTTATCCTTCATATTTTTAAAATTATGTAATGAAGACTCAGCAGACTTGGGATGATTCTGTTAATGCTTTTTCTGTGCTGACTCTGTTCTGCTCCCTTTAAAAGCCACCGGGAATTCTGCCACTGACTCCAATGGGAACTGAAATGTTTCCCAACTGAAATTTATACTCTGTGTTCCCCCATCTTCACCTCAACTCGCTATTCTGACACATATGACAAGTATTTAAACATGACATTAGATTGCACCACTGTCTGAAATACCCACAGGAGTCTATGTGGAGTCTATGTGGTCTTTTTGATTACATTATGAACGAAAACTCCAAAATATATCCCAAAACATGAAAATACATTTTCTTGATGTTAAAGACTTTAGCGGAACCAAGGCTAAACTGATTATATTAACTATATGACACAAAACTCTATCCAATCTATATAATTGCTTCCTACTTTCAAAGCAATGACCCAAATCTCTGTTCCATTATGATCTTGTAAGATCAAGCCTCAGTTCAGGATTTTCAGCTTTGGGTAGGCAAAATCATTCATACGTACCTAAAAAAAATGAACAAAAAACTCGGCTGGATTTCCAGTTACTGAGCACCAGTAATTCTCACTGACTTTGGTGCAAACTGTGGCTACTTGGCACTTTTGAAAATTAGGCCAGCCTATTTTGGTTCTTTATATATAGCAATGTAGTGACCTGATTTTCAAAACTGGTGAGTGCAAACACATTTCAGTAAAGTCAAGGTCTCTGCAGGTGCTTCAGGAATTTAGATATTAAGCCAATACTTGCATAAAATTAGCCAGCATTTGCCAAAGTCTCCAGAAGTCTCCAGAGAGAAAACAGAATAGTGTTTCAGTCTCTTGGGTTCATTCCATAACACTGGAGATGATTTATGCATGTGGATCCCAGAGCAACATTGTTAGGGTTTAACCACATCCTGAGCCTTCCTTTTAATCATTTTTCTCAATGAGTGTTATAATATGCAGTAACATTTTGGTACAGAAAGCAATGACACATCCTGTACCAGAACAGATATAGCACTGATAATAGAACAGAGAGGTCTTTGTTCATCTATTTTAAAACAAACAGCTAAATTTTTAATCTCTTTCTTTGAAAAAAACCAAACCAAACCAAAACAAAAACTATTTTGTGCTTCATATACAGTACGTAAGGAAGTACATTTGGATTTGAGGCAAAATTCCTCATTTTTCACATGTTGCTCCAGAATCTGGGCAGATAAGTCTCTATTCTCTAGTCCTATTGCATATAGGTGTTTACATAACCCATATAGAGGTCAGCAAAATTATTCTGCAAACTGGATGAAGATTTAGTGAATGTTAAACTCTGCTTCTCCCTCCTCCGCTCTAAATTTGAAGGATTTTCTAGAGTATCAAAACCCCCAAAATTGAGTCATCTTGTTCTGCAAAATCCTATACAAGAAATGTTCACTTTTCTTTTTCTCAGTAAAGTCTTTTTATGTTTTAATGTATCCAAAATAAGTTATATGGAACTACCCCAGGTGCAAAGATTTTTTCCGATCTCTTTCATTAATAGCACTTTTTTTTTTCTTTTAGGAAAAATAAAAACATTTGGGGTTTGTCCTAAATCAAGGAAAATGAGCATGTTTTTGTCTTGATATTTTATTGCTCTGACTTCTGGGCTACAATCAATACTGTCATTTTTTTCCTGAAATCCACAGAGCTCAGAATTGCTATTTTACTTTCCTTAATATTTCATTTGATGCATTTTTGTTATTACTGTATTGGTCTTTGCTTTCCTATAAGACCTATTCTGCAGCAATCATAGTGATTTTGACAAACACATCTAGCTTATTTGTCTGCTAAAATCTTTAAAGCCAATAGAAAACACTGAGAAAGGGGGCAGGGTGGAGTGTTTTTGCCACATTCTGTCTTTTCAAAAGCAGCATTCTTATATTGATTTTTAAAATTTAATTCAGTAATTAACTTAATGTAGTGGCTTTAGCTGGTTATATTAGCCATTTCAAGGTTGTTTCCTATAAGATTAAGAACATTCATTCTCTTTTATTTCCACTGCTCAGGTAGTATGCAGGTCACATATAACAGCTAAGCTATTCAGAAAGATTTTCTGTSTTCTGCAAAATGCTGCTTTTTGGTCTGTCTCAGTATTGCTTTGGGTGTTTTACTGGGGTATAAGTGCATGGCTGTTCCTATGCCTTTTTTTAAAACTTGTTGTTTACATTTTTTTTTAATTTTAACATCTTTAACATTATAAGACTATCTATAACATATATAACATGTCAACTGAATCCCCAAATTTGAAGTTTAATCATTGACTTTACTGAGCTTTTAGTTGGGCCCTTTAGAAGAGAAAAGGAGCACTGGAATAAATAGAGAATTTATGGTAAATGTGGGAGAGCTGTAGCATAATTTTTATGTGAGACTACCATCTTTTAAAATTTGCCCTACTTGTTGCCTGGTTAACTAAGGGGTTAGCATCTTCCAGTGGATGAGAATTGGAATGAGATTCAGTGTCTGGTTTGAGTGAATAGAGTTGTACTGGGCTGGGTGACTCCGGGTAGTTGCTGGCATCCAGTAAAGCTCTCAAGATGTTACAGTGGAAATGCTAGAAAGYGGCTGCAAACATATTCCTCCAAGTGAGTAGCAGCTGCATGAGGTTATCTGCTGGGAGAGAGTCCACGGGGAGTCTTTGATGGGTTAGGGGGCCATGTGGTAGGATGAGCCAAAATTATTAAAGGCTGAGAGAGGATCATGTTCATAGGAGAAGCCAGTAGGTAGGATAGGATAGGATAGGATCCAAGGGTAGGATCTCAGCCCCTTTAGAAGACTCTGAACCAAAAGTCAGGTATTCTGAGGTGAGTCTCTATGTTTTTACGGTTTTATCTAGATTTAAATATAAACTCCAATTTTGCCTTGCCGGGTGAGTACTTATATTCCTGGGCATGCTGCCATGCTATGTCCTGCTGTCTTCTTCTGATCTTGGTCCTATGGAT
The DNA here is from genome assembly GCF_003343005.1 of Rhea americana. Taxonomy (NCBI): domain Eukaryota; kingdom Metazoa; phylum Chordata; class Aves; order Rheiformes; family Rheidae; genus Rhea; species Rhea americana. The sequence continues at coordinate 1,210,606 of NW_028185694.1, read as the reverse complement.
TTTACATTTCTGTCTGCACAGCCACCCATCTTTCGCATGCAGGAGGGAAAGCTTATAAATCTAGAGAGAGAAAGCAATTCCCACAGCCTCACCACTTTGCTGCACCGGGAAGTGGTGCTCCCTGTGGCCGGGGGAGAATGGAAGCTCCAGGGATTCTCCATCCTCCTTGGGTTTTCAGGCTGTGAGTGGGGAAATAGTCTGTCATGGCCATCCCAGATGACTTCTGCAGGAACAGAGGGAGATGTCCCTCTCTCTGAGAAAGAAGTATCCTAAAAGGACATATTTGGTGCTTAGATTCAAGATACAGAGTGCCCCAGCTACAGCATAAGGCTGTCATACTTGGACCTGTTTTCATAGCAAGAAGAGAGACACTTTTCCACTCCCTTCTGCTTCCTTGGCCCTTTTTCTGCAGGCCAGTAAAGATGTTTTTTTGCCATTACAAGTAGGTCAAAGGCTTTCGATTGACCGGATGGTGCAAGGATAAAGGATATGCCTAGACTTGTCTTGGCCTCAGCTGTTTCTAGCTTCTTTTTTTTTTTTTTTTTTTTTTTTTTTTTTTTTTTTGATGTGATAGCAATAGCCTAGCAAGACACTAACTGTTGCCTAAATCTGTTTTAGTTTAGCTTTAATTTTCAGTGATAACAAGTAGTTATTTCCTGCGGACTGGTCTGACTGTGACTCTAGACTAAAATGTGGAGTGGAAGAGTGTTGGTTCCTGTTCACAGCCACCCACGGCACTCTGACAGCATTTGCCTCATCACGTGGCGGACTGAATTGGGGAACTGATTGTTGCAAAAATAGCCTTTTTTGTCAGGCTTTTTTCCTTTCCAGCTACATGCAGTTGAAATAATATTGCTGTCCAGAGAACAACCACAGCTTCGGTTGGAGGAAAGGTGAGTATTTGAACATACCTCTCTCTCTGGTATTTCCATCTCCTGCCCCATCCAAGCAGTTGGTGATCTAACCCTAAGCTGAATTTCTACAGGATTCAGGCACTTCAATTCCTTTGTAGGTCCAGCCCAAAGATGATTGTCTAAAATCCCCAATCAAATTCTAGCAAAGTAAGGACCAAATAGTACCCTGACCAATAGGCTACAGTTTTCTTCTGTATTGTGTAATGTATTTACAGTCTTTTTATTATTCAGAGAACATTGGTTTGAACAGTAAGCCTTTGCACAACTTTTCTTTTAGAGGCAAAGTTTCAAAATATATTTGTTCTTACTATTTCAGAAGAACTTGCATTATGCTAGGAATAGTTGCTCAAAAAACAGAAAAAAAAAGCTGTCAGGAAGCCAAAACTTTGGTAGTTTTTCTTTGAATATAACCCCCACCCCAAATTATTCACACAGTTCTATTTCTAGACAGAATTTTAAAGCCTTGACTACTTCAAAAGGAAAATTCTGCAAAATTCTGCTAATAGGTTATCTCAGTGAAAGGGAAGAGACTGCTAATGAGTAACCTTTTCTCTTTCTTTTGCTTTAGAACATCTTAATTGTGTTCCAATTGCTTCAACATATTTAATATACTTCCAATATGTATTTATACAGTATGCAGGCAAACGATTTTCCAAAGCCTTATACAATATAGTGAGTCATAAATGATTGCTGTTCCTACTCCCCCCAATCAAGCGTGAGTCACAAAGTGGTAAAGTCTGTCTCCCCGGAGCGCTGAGCGAAATCCACCTGATTTCAGGCCGTCGGTACAAGGCTGACAGCTGAGTGGCGTGCGGAGATCCCTCGGCTGAACGGCTGTGCGTCTGCCTACGCATCCCTACCTGCTGATCAAAAGGGGCATATCGCAGTCTGCTGGGATGTGCCACGGGGTAGCGATCTGCGGATCTCAGCACGTCCTGCTGCCCGGTGCGGAGAGGCTCTGGCGCCGGCTGCGCTCCAGCTGTGCACCCCGTCCCCGCGGTACGGGGGTGGATTTCCTAACCGCTCATCATCTGGCACCGCGATTTCCAAGTTTCTGGGCTCTGTGCACGGATGGATTCCAGTTTGACTCAGTACCTCCTCGTGGTGTAGTCACCCCCTCAGCTACGTCAATGGGGTGGCAGCAGTCTACGAGTGGGTTTTGGCAAGTTGCTTTTAGCTGTGCATGCACACAGCCTTTCTTCCCCAGAAACACATGCTACTTGCAGCGAAGTCCCTTGAAGTCAGATGCCTCGAGGTGTGTGGGATTCTTTTCCTTCCTTCCTTGGAAAAAGAAAGCTATTTTCTCYCCACAAAGGGAGAAAATACTCATGTTCTGAGACTTGATAGTGCAGAGAGGAAAGCACACCTTTTAATGTTCATCCCACAATCCATGTTAATCAGGGCACAAAATGGTCTTCAGGCCTACGAGACTAAAAAGTTCTTATCTTCTGTTGATAATGTTTATCAGAGTATTCTTGAAGAAACTTTTTCACTCTKGATAAACCTGATACAAATTTATGTCAATAATCAACCCAGATTTCCACCAGAGATATTCTTGATTGGAATTTTCAGGATGCAAATGCACCATTTTTGCTGATATATTAGAATAACAGGTTCTTCTTAATTTCTTTACTCCCAAGCACACCTATACCACCATTTTTAATAGCTGATATTTTCTTTTTTCAGTCTGATCTTTGTGAAGAGTGACATTTGGGAACAGATTGGCCATCTCTAATAATGAATTAAGGATCAGGCAGGGTATTAAAAGTTATATTTTAAAACACTTTGTAATGTATCTCTAAGTATTTCTGTGTTTGAGCTTTCTTAMTTGCATTACTTAATTAATACTTTAGCAAAGAAATACTGGTCAGGGATCAAAACTCTATTCCTCTAAACACATAACAGGCAAAAAGCCTTTTCTATAAAAAGCTGAAAGTATGAATTCTTTATTACATAAATATTTTAGCATGTACACAACTTTCTTCAGAGGAATAGTTTCATTGGTTTTGATGGAACTATTCGTGCACTTCAAACGTAACTTAGGTCACTTAACTTTTATCATTTAAATGTTTGTTAGTTACTTTCGTAGGTTCCCTGTACTCAGTGGAAGGAGATCTTCACCTCTAGCAGTGAATTCCTACTTTTCATCTCAGACTTCTACCTCTCTCCACTGGCCACAGAAGCGTAGCCTAGAAAACTGTGTAGATTAGATACCTACCTCTTTGATTAGGTGAGATAAATCCTATTCTTGGTTACATTTGTGCAGGAGCTACAGGATTGGAACTAATTTGTTAAAAAAACTGAAGTATCTTTGGAGGATGATAGACTAGCTGACTTAGAAGATTTCCAAAAACTGAAAGTACTATAACCAAAGAAAATCATCTAGTTCTCTGATGAATAGAGAAAAAAAGTAGAAAATTTGTTTACATATTCCTTTCAAACATATGAATATGGTAGCAATAAAGAGTAACAAAGAAAAATATCTGTACTGCATAAGTTGGTAACATAAATTGCAGTCAAGAGGTAAATTTGTTAAGTTTGCTTAGGATATACTTCAAACATAGCCTTGAATTTGCAGCAGTGCATGGGTTTAGCTACATTTTGATATAGATGAGGCAGAATTCCTATCTCTTCGCCTCCCAAATTACTCTCTTTTTTTTTTTTTTCAGCTGCCTCCCTTCAGGCAACAAGCAGTATGCAAACCAACAGAAGTGACCAACCTTCCATATATCAAGAGCTGTGAAAATACAATGTACTATCAAGGGCCACAGGCTTTAAAATGTGCTCAGTTTAGCATTTTTTTTTTACAGTGAGTACAGATTGAATTACCTAACCAAGGTTCTGATCTGTGCATTATCAGTCTACCTGATAATAAGCCAACAAAAGAAAAATGCATACAGACTAAAAAAAATCACATCCCTCAAATTCAATTATTTTTCCTCCTACCATCTTTTTTCCAGCTCTGGACCTCCTTCCTTCCTTCTTTCCTCAGTTATTCCTCCCTTCCCTTTCTGACTTTCTGGCTCCTTGATTTTCTTAGTTTCCCACAAAGTTTCTAAGAGCAGACCTCATGCATTCAGATTAATTGAACTACAGGTTTGCCAACAAAAAAATCATCTGGCTGGACAGCCACTGTTTATTGTTTTGACGGAAAGATGCTGCAGCTGCTGCCCTTTCTTTTCCACCTTTGCTTCCATCTATTTAGYAGCTGGAAAAACATCTGCTGGTGGGGAATCTTTGCAGAAGCTGTCTGTAATGTAAATGAGAAATGTTTGACCTGCAAGATGCCATTTAACTACCATATAACTGCATGGCTATAGACCTTATACTTGAATCCATGTACCTAAAGTTAATGTGACAATCTCATAAGAGACCTATTGATAAGATAATTGTGATTAATGATAAGATCATGATAAAAGTCCTAATTGTGGACTCAACTCAACTTAAAAATGCCATGGTTTTTTTTCTTTAAATATTGAGGTGTTTACCTTGCACATGGATGATCATATCACATATACAGACTTCTTCCATAGTATCCTGGCTGCTGAAGAGAAAGGGAATGGAATTTATACTTTTAGTTTCATACAAGTCAATTCAGAGTAGCTCTTTTAGGTGCGATGTGACTGAAAGCCTTGGCAAAGCAAAAAGTGAGACTGGGTTTTGTGATATTAATACAAAATGTCTTAGTAARCTGTGATTTACTCACTGTGATCATTCAGACCTTTGCTGCAAGGGTTCTGTGTGTATCTACTGTATGTACAAATCATTTTATAAGTCAGGAAGTCCCACTTGATTTAGTGCTTGAGACATTTCAGCTCTGCCATGTAACCCAGTACTGAGGAGAAAGTGTTCTGCTGTAGACCTCCACACTTTTAGTGATTACCTATCAAAATCTTGCATAAGTGGAAAGAAAATTCCATTCTGTCTTTATTTTGAGGTAAGGGAAATCTTGTGTTTATTTATTTTTGTAAGTGTACTTGGTGTGTAATTGGGATATTTTAACAAAATTTAACAGTCCACTGAAAAAATTCTTTCAAATAGAATGCAAAGTGCATATATAGTATCTTTCACTAAACTGTTTGTCTTAGTCTTGACATTCTCTTGCTTTGAAATGAGTTAGCATCCTAAAAAAATGCATTAATTGCATATCTGGTATTTTCCTGGGAATCAAAATCCCTAGATTCTACTTCCCTCAGCCTTCTTTTCAGCATAAAATATGGTTTTCCTTCCTTTCTCAGTCTTAATCTAACAGGCAATGTGTAACAAGATTAGGAGTGCACATTATTTCTGATTTTGTTTTGGGGAACAATAGTATAACTAGAATAATTTGGAAACCAAGTAGGAGAATTCATGCCAATTGAACAGGAAGCTGACATGGGTTAGGCAGTCACTGTAGTTCAGTGTTCTTAGTCATTCCTTGCAACTTCCTCTTTTGCTCTTTTTAGGGAGCTCAGTCTCCTGACACAGGCAGTGCARGTATGGGGGCAGGTGGATGTGCCACGACACCATTAACTTGATTGCCTCCCTATCAAATGTCATTAGACTCAGCTCACTTCCTCCAGAGGGACTTCTTATTTCTGCTAGAGCTGATCATTAGGCCAACTGTGGAGTATTTGATACACCTTTTTGTGCCACGAGTCTCAGCTAGTTGTATTTGAGTCATGTTATTTCCTACCCAGAAGAGAGGGTGGATCCCTCTTCTGTTGATGAAAGAARTGTGCGAGGAGTGTGGAAAGAACCTCAACTTGAGGTGACATGTCTTATGCCTATATTTCTGCTTTAATCCTAGAGTTGTTAAACTCCTCCCCACCCACTAGGGGAAAAAAAAAAATCTGAAGAGGAAGGACTGCGAAGTGATTTAGACCCTGCTTTGGGGATTTGGGAGACACATGTTCAGTTACAAAAGATCTGGCGATACGACTCTTGAGTATTTCGTGGAGATTTTCGGGAGATAGCTCAGCTAGTTGTACATCAGAAGCAGAATAGCTGTATTAACATAAGATTATAAATCTTGCTTCTTAGCTTAACAAATTGCCTGGGTGGGTGGAGTTCTGCTTAAATGCAACTATTTTGCTTCTGGTACTCTGGTTAGCTCTTTCAGAGATAGTGTAGATATTTCCACATTAGCACTTCACTGTGCCATTGTAGAAATAGACTTTGTTTAATTCTCCATTTGTAGCATAAGAATAATGTTACAGTTTGTCATATTGATTTTAATAAAACCTTTGGGGTGCAGGCAAAGTTTCCCTGAAATACCAGTTGGAAAGTGCAGTTGTCAGTATGGTGTCAGCACTGTGGTTAGCCGGGGAAGGTTTCATATTCTAACTACTAATAGGCAGGCTGCTCCTCTGCTTGTGAGAATATATTTCTCTGCATGCCAATGCTTCCTGTGCACAGCCTGTCTTGCACCAAGGGAAAAGGTGCCTTTCCCATCTGCTGCTCATCCCTGACCTCATGGAAGGCACTGGTCCCTGGAGGTCCTCTCTCCCAGCTGAGTCCTTTCCCTCTGGTGCCCCCCTGCTCAGCTAATGTTCCTCTGGCTGGGCCTTTGATTCATCAGCTGTCTTTACCACGATGATGTTCGTAGCTTGCTCTACTTCAGATCTTATCCTCCCCGGGCTTTCAGCAAGTCTGAGGGATAGCTGTCCTCATTCTCCCTCCATATTTCTCCATAGGTTCCAGATCTGATGCTGTACCTCAGAAATGCCTGAACAAAAATCTCATTCTGGCCTCTTTTTTTCTGTTCACATCATTTTCATGCTTTTGAGAAACTATCTGCTGCCTTTTTTTCCTCTCTGTCATGTCCAGGTCTCTTATCTGTTTGTTAATTTTTCTGAGAACTCTTTAGCACCRTCATCTATCCTGCTTATGCTTTCTTTATAAAGATCCCTAAAGTTGATACCATTTTTATTTCAAGTCTTCCCTGAGAATGGTTCTGTTTTAAGATTTTTACCATAGAGTTTACCAGAGTCCATAAGAGCACACATGAAGAGCAACACTATCTTACCATATCTTCTCTGCTTGCCCCTGTCATGCAGTTGCCTCTTCTATTTAGATCCTGACCTCTTCTGAGCAGGCACCACTTCTAATTAGTGTTTTGTATAGTGTTGAGCATCACCATAAAAATCATATTTAATACTAAAATGCTGGTATTTCTCATTATTCTTGTGTATCAGACAGAATATATTTGTATAGCGCTTTCTTCGCCTAGCTGGATGGGCGCTCAGGGTGGACAGCATAAAATGCTGGAAAAAAATCCCACTGGTAGAAATGATGGCTTCCTCACAGGGAATAAATTCTTTTAACCTGTCTATGACATAAGAATTAACATTTTTTGCCTCTTTTTGTTTTCCTGAGAGGAGGAACGAATAAGAGAATTAATGTATTTTTTTGTTGTTGGCTTCAGACAGCCGGAGGCAAACGAAGCTGACTTTCCTAATCACCTAGATACAAAGCGGGTAGTTTCCCACACAAGAAAACCACCTATATGACTCAAAAGTGCTTTCTGTTAAAATGCTTCTATTATTGCTTGTTTAGATAAGTAGGAATTTCAGCAACATTGACTATGATTCACCCATAATAGGCAGGAGGGCAGGAACGTTGTGGCYGGCTCTGCACCATTCTGGCGATGGTCACGTCTCATGGTGAGACGTGGATTACAGCGAATCCAGCTGTGACACCCAGCTCACATCACCAGTGTGGAAGTTTGTGGGAGACTTAAGCCTCTGTGCAGGCTACCTCTTACTTTCAGTTCAGTTAGGAAACTGTGGTCTTAATACTGGAAGTGCTGAGTTCCCTGGCTGTAGCCCAGACTTGCATGTGTGAGTCAGACCATTTCTTTGGAATTGATGATGTGCTTAAAACTTAAGCACATGCTTAAGTGATTTACTGAATTGGGACCAGAAACCTTGGCAATTTGCAGGACTGAGTCCTAACCTAATCCAGGCGTGTCTTTTTTTAGTTAAAAAAAAAAACAAAAAAACAAAAACAATCTTCCCCTCCTACCAGTCCTAGACCATATCTTTAATATAATTTCAGCTTTTTTAAAAGAATTGCCTGGAATAAAAGTTTTCCTTTAAGGTTTTAATTCAGAGTTTATTTATTTTTGGCCAAGTTCTGCGTATGCTATCAGATGTCTTACACATTTTTTTTTCTGACTGGCTTGCAGAAGCCATACCATATCACAGACATAGCTCATAGCATAGATTGGTAGTATATGTAACTCAAGTCAAAATACAGTAGCTTAAAAGCATGAAGGACTTAACTGCAGCTACCAAATTGAGAGAAATCTTTGAGATTGCCACCTTGCACTATATCTGGGTTTCTGTTTATCTCAATTTCTATGCCCCTGTCAAAAAGCTTTGATACAATCCTAAGCTACCTTATATTATCGCAATTAAAACAGAGGTAGTGAGGCTGATAGTAGTCTAACATTTAGAAATTCTGACACAATAGTATTTGATGCAAAGCATTTCTAAGAGGATGGTTTCCATTCAGAGTATAGAGATGGTTTAGCTGCTACACAACAAATTCAGCATGTTTAACTGAGAGTTAGTAAAATATGAGTATATTCAGTCAATGTTCCTGTGGACCATGCTAAGAAATTTTCCCTGAGAATAAATTCGCTTTGTAGAATCATTTGCAATACAGGAAGAGAAGCACAACTAAAATGATCCCTGTGTATAGCATTATGCCTACTGGTCAGTGCCTGTTTGTCTGACTCTGTTAATTCCCATGGTAGCCTGAATTATCTGCACTAGAGTTTCATTTGTAAATGCTAAGGACAACAGACATTTCTGGAAGGCTGGGAAAATTATTATATTGAAACCCATAGACTGCCCTGTGTATCAGAATTATGGTGTAGAAGTAGAGTACATAATTTTGTCTTTGAATAAGTTATAGGACATAATCTTTAATATCAAATGCTAAGAAAAGATATTTCTTTCCAGAAAAATAAAGACCCTTTKGTTGCTTAGAGACAGTATAATTTTTCAAGAATGTATAGCATTAAGTAGTCTTGTGATATTATCTGATCCATTCTGTTGTCATAGTGTAATGACTACATATTGCTACATCTTTAAAGACAATATTCAGGCTTGGGAGTTAGTGCTGTACAGAGTATCTTTATACCCATATGAAGAGAATGAAATGACTCTTTGGAAGGTATAGCTCTGGAAATCTTATTCTTTTTGTGTCAGATGGAACAATGAATACCATAGTCTGAAGTAATTGGCCAGGTTTCATTTCATTACCGAGCTATATATATCACCTGAGTACACATGCAGGAAATCTCTTATCCTAAAGCCAGTTTCATTTGGATCTGTTTATTCAGTTTGAATTAAARTGGAAACAACAGTATTGAGCAATCGAATTTTCCTGCCTTTAGAGTTGAACTTTTCTCAAATTGTGCAAGTGAAGTCCATTTAKCTGTCCTGGAACACTTACATTTCGTACGGTTATGTGTTAGCTTGTCATGATCTGCAAACAGTTGTGGCAATCAAAGGCCCTCTCCTAGACATTTCATTTTCTAATACTTGCAAAAGCTGATTCACACAGTGAGATGAATAAAATCAAAAACTGAGTCTTAGGTTGCTCAGCTTCTCACTTGCACAGCTCAAAAAGGGCTGGATGACACTCAAAGTGGACCTTGCAGACCTCAGTGAGTTTATAAGGACTGCTGAGCTGTTGTATCAATGAAAAGTTGTACAATCAGACTCTGAAGCTCTCTTGCCCTGGAGGCTCATAAAGGAAACCAGATTTCCTTCACACAGCATTCCTCTGCTGTGTGCTAGAAACTGTCGCACATCTATTTGGCTAGGTGCCAGGCTTGCTATTGTACCTTATCAGYCCTGCAAGGTAGAAACAAGTGCTCCTGGAAATGATGCTCCTGCTTCCAGGGCAAACCTGGAGGCCATCCCTCCAGGCTTCCAGAGCACACTGAAAACCTTGTTTCTGAGACAATTAAGTGCATAAAATCTGAATGCTTACCCATAGCAAAACCCCCAATCTTTTGCTTTGAAATGTAGGTGAAAAATGATGCCTTTGCTAATGGGAAGGAAGAAGAGAATGTTATAGAGGATTGGCTGCTTTTTTAAGTATATTTTTTTTTGTTAGATACAGGGTGTATCTTGTCTTTCTTGGGGTCTTATGGCATTCTCCGTCATCAAAGTCAGTGATCCCTCCTTGCTTCCTTAGGTCAGGCATATGAAATGCGAAGAGACAGAAATAATGCCCCACTTTATTTTTTTCTTATTTCATCTTTTTTGAAGACAAGTGCAGCTTATAGAAGCACCAGTCACTGTGGTCTTTCAAGTTTTTGGACAACAAAGATCTTTGACCTCCACTATGGCTGTTATCTTAAGAAACTTCCTCAGAGCTTTTCCCTTCTTTGTGTTCAAAATCCATCCAGCACAACATCATCCAGAATGAGAAGATAGTACTGAAAAAAAACTCCCATTTCCTATGTTCTTTTCATACAAATTTCAGGATACATAATACTTGTAATTTGGAGAGCCTGGAGACGTACCACTGAACCATACACTGAAATTTGCAGGCTGTACAGAACAACACTCTTTCAACATAGTGGTAAAGGTTTTGTGGGTAGCTGTAGTCTATTGATATGCATAGAGTTACACCACTTCACAATAAAAAATAACCTGGGTCGGTTTCTTTTGCCACTGAATGCTGCCAAATATGATTCRGAGGAAATCTGTATTCACAAATATGAATATCACAAAAGTTTGACAAAGGAATGAAAAATTTAAGGAGCGGTGGATGGGGTACAGAGGGTGTATATACTGATGTGGGACTTGAGACTTCAGCGTGTGGCTACAAAAGCACCGGTGCTCAAAGGAAATTCCTTTCTTGTCCTTTCTTTTGAAACGTGCTACTACTGCAAAAGAAGTATCACATCCTGCAATACCTACAAAGAGCCTGACTGTGCTCTCCTTTGCTCATGTCAAGTAGTACCTTATGCAAGAATTTCCATTCACTCCAGCTGAAATTCTGATGTAAATAAAGATTATCCAAAGCAAACAAGGTCTGCAAAAGCAGGCTATACAAACACACACACACACACACACACACACACACACACACACACACACACACAAATGAGTATAACAGTGACTAAAGTATTAATTTACAGCTGGCTATGTTCTTTGAGAGAAGTGAGATCTTTGAGAGGAGTGAAAAAAAGAAAGTTTTCTCTAAGTGACAATTGAAGGGAAATATCCTTGAAGCTCCGAAGTAAAGCACTCTAGCACTATATATGACTTTGTATTTACACGGTACATATTCACTGTATGTGAATTCGTATTTACAATCGAGTCAAAAGCCAGGGATATTTTGAATCTATTGTAGAATAACAGGAAAACAACTTCATTATGGAGCCTTAGATTTGTAGGCATTCTTGAAAATATTGGAAATGGCAGCTTGGAGATTTTGTTAAGCTAAGTAGATCATGGCTTTCCTTGGAACAGAGACTTTACAAATTCCTTTCTGACTATCATCTGCAAATCATTTGCCTCCTAGTAAACAGAACCCTCTATGTTGTCCTGATAACAAGGGAAAGGCTTGAAATAAGGAATTCAACCCTTAAAGCTGTTAAAGTAAGTCTAAAATTGATGTCTAATGGATCAAAGGCTGGAATATTTTCCAGATGATCCTGTGTTTTTCTGAGAAAATGAAAAAACACACCAAAGACTAAAATTCATTTCCAAGGTGTTAAACTTTAGTTGCTGAGCACGGAGATTCAATTTGAAATCTTGTATCCTGCTATGATGAGACCTAAATTTGCCAGTTAACCCCCCCCAAACAAAAAAACTTGACTACTTCAAATTACTCACTTATTCTTTTACTACAGATGAAATGTTACAGTCCATCAACAGTTATAGATGTTTTATTTGGAAGGAAGAGTCAAATAAGAATACTAATTGAAATGATTTTTTCCTTAATACATTTGTTTTACAGCACCCTTTTATACTAAAAATGACAAGACCAGAGAAGGTTCTTAATTTTAAAAAAGTCCTTAAATTTTATTTTTGGCATATGTAGAAGCTTTTACTGTAGTCAGAGATGATACTTCTACAGAAGTACTAGTCATTACAGCACTGGAATGTCAGCACAAATCAACATCCATTTAAACTTCAGTATATACATGTCACAGAGGAAGACTTTGCTGGTATTTTCAGCTTCAGCCCCTAAGAATTTATTGTAAATGTGGTGAGTTCATTGGCCTATGTAAAGTGAATGTTCTTAGATCTGGTCCTAGGAAGCAGTAACCACATCAAAAAAAAACCCGACAACAACAAAAACACCGTTACCATCAGTGCTGACCTCTCTTCTGCCTCAATAAAATAGTCCAAGTATAGGATTATCATGGAGTGGAAACTATATTCTACCTTACGGGCAGTTCCTCCATATCAATCCAGAACATAAATAAATTAATATAGGAAAGCGGATGGCAGGGAACATTATCCACAGCTCRTGGTGATGCGAGCACTGCTGGGGGTGTGACACCAGAGAGGGGAGAGGTGCCGATGGATAAGGCTGCGCATCATTCCACATCCTTGTTCCCTGTGGGACTGCATCAGCTTCTCCATGGGAGTTTGGGAGGTCTTTTTTGATTAAAACTAATATTTTGTCCTGAATGTTTAACCTCGGTAGATGCCTAACTGTGGTCAACAGATTTTCTGTCATTTTTCTGTAAAACTCCAGCTCTAGCCTCTCCCACTGGTCCTCTTTCCTCTCTCCTGTGCTTGTTTCTGGTCTCTGGTCCCTCTCTTCATCCCCTCTAGCAGTTCCCTCCCCATAGTATACCCTTCCATCAGGAGAGGAGTACTGAAGGCTGAGGAAAGGCAGCTCTTTGGAGAATTCCTTGACTTTTTAAAAAGACTGACTTATGGCTTGGCTTGTTTAGGGTGGGTTTTCATGGGAACAGCAAAGGAGATGGTATATCTTATTTAAAAAAAAAAAAAAACAAAAGCTGCTTTTCTATCACATTTCAAGTCTATGATCCAAAAATTAGGGCACTAGAGTTTATCAAAGGAAAGGTCACCAGAACTCTTTTTATATAGTTTAAATGATATATTTTGTTCACCATTATTTTTGGAAGGGGGCACACAGATTTTTGGCTGAAATGATACTTAATTCGCCAAATACATAAATCCACTGAATCACACAGATTGTAATGAAAATGGCTAATTAGCAATAAAGACAAAATAGAGCCTTTAGAATGGAATTGTTATTGAACCTCTACTATATACAGTGCTACCATCTTGTTTATAATAATCGTATTTCCCATTATGAGTACAGTCTCAGAACTTAACTCATAATATTTAAGTTATAATAGATTATATATTGAGAAGAGTACCTTCTGTTCCTAATCCTGCATATAATTAAATTAACAAAAACAACCCTCCACCCTCAAACATCTAATAAAGATTTGGAACTGCAGTGCTCAGTGAATCCAGAGAAAAAGTCCTTTTCAAGATGGGAATTTTTTATCGTTCATTCTGGTAAGTTCAGTCTTCCCTGAAAACATGGGAAAAAAGGAATTAAGGACTCCAACAACCAGCCAGCAGGAAATACAAAAATAAATCTAAATTAATGGCTGTGCTCTGTGTCTATATGGCTTCCTTTGCAGAGAGTATTTCAGCCTGTGAATTCTCCAAACTCATTAGTATGGAATCCTAAATTCCAGTAAAATTCCCCCCCTCCTATTTTACTTGACCTTCTGCTACTGCTGACCTACTGTAAAACTCATCTCACGGCTAATTCTGAATTGGATATAAATGGGACAAAATTCTTCAAATCTGCTACAACCAGTGCCACCTTTTCCAATTTTAAATTCAAGCTGCTGGCACAGACAGTTGCAGATCTGTAGTTTCAAAATAAGTGTAGGTCATGCTCTTTCTCCTTATTGTGAGCAAGAGAGTAACAGTTATTTTCATAGTTATTCCCTGGAGTCCATTAGTAAATCTGAATATCTCTGTGTTGGGGTCATAGGAAAGATACAGACTGACATTCCTGATAAATGCGTCACCAGTGAGATCCAGTGTGTTTCTGAAAAGAATCTCATGACCAGTATTTAAGGTGATATTCAGGACACTAGGTGTTGGCTAAACTTAGTGTGCTATCACTATGTTCTTTAACTGATTAAAAAAAATGCCTAAGCATTTCCTAAATGACCTAGGGACAGCTGCTGAGACCATATCCCATATTACTATATTGCAGGAGATTTGCTGAGAATCATATCTTCAGAAATTCTAATTAGTGCATTATAAACCCCAGYGCTGATAGTGCTGTTTATAGCGGTGATATCATTCAATTCCCACTCTCAGATTCATGATGTTCTCAACATACACTTATATTCTCTCTGAAGTCTGTTAACCCTTTTAATGAAAATATCTCATTTTATTTTGTTCTTCAAAATAAGGTCAAATTGTTGATTTCTTTTCAAAACTCCATTCACATGATCCAGATTTGGACTTCATAGTTTCAGATGTATGTGGTCCTTTTCATTTCCTCTTAAATTGGTGATGTTATTTTTATGCAGTAGTGTGTCCTATGGTGAAGTTACATTAAAGATAAATATTCTTCCTGTGACAGGAGAATTTATTGTGATATTAAACATTGTATAAATTGTTGTAGCTAGTTTAAATGTAGTCCTGTTTGCATAAGCGGCAAACTCTGGTATGGTAATGATTATAAAGATTCTTTTTCCTCCTTAGAAAATGTTATGAGTTTAGGAGGATTAAATACAAAAAAAAAAAAAAAAAAAAAAAAAAAATAAAAAAAAAAAAAAAAAAAAAATTTAAAAGGATAAAAAAAAAAAAAAAAAAAAATATCTGGAACACTTATGATGATAAAAATGTTTCATAAAACATTTTTTTTTTCTGGCAGATTTTCACATTCAGACTTGGGGAGTAAATCATATAAAATTAACAAATTGCAGTTGAGAGTTTATTTCAACCAATCATAATTTACAAAGATGAGCTTGAAGGAAACCCAAAATAACATTTTAAGCTACTGCTCTACGTCCTTCGGAAAACTCCCCCCTAACTCTGACTACATGCTTATGCAAGTCTTGCTATCATTGTACACGTTTGTGTGTGTATGCATGTGCATATGTGTGTGTAAAAATGTGTATTAGGCCTGATTGTCTGCTTTCTTCTTTCAGTTTTGCCTCATAATCCCAAGATGATTGCTGATTGAATATATAGGGTCATAGAGTTAGATAAATTTTAGTGGTAAGGAAAGCTTTAAAAGAACAGCCTAGTGTTATGYTTTTTCCTATTGTGAGAACAAACACATCTGGCATATAAAGTACCTCACAAAACACCAGCGGCGTATCGCATCTGGTTGATTGGGGTTCACGTTGTTTTGACATATCATAAAGAATCAGCTCTCTCATTTCAGCTGTGAAAAAAAAATAAAGGCCAATATGTGTTGCCTTTCCCTGCACAATGATAATTCCCTTCTCCTCTATACTGTTCCCCATCATCCGACCCCAAGTAGTCCTTATCCTTTCGGAAGGTCACTACCATCTTCCTGCAGAGATGGGGGGGGGGGGGAACGCACCTCCAAAGAAGCTGAACAGCAAAGAGGGTATAATGGATATTCCCTATAGATGTAGACACTACAGATTTTTAGAGACTAAACAACAGGCAGAGAATATTGCAGAGAGATGATCAGCATCTAAAGCGTTAAAAGCAAGGGATGGTGCCAGGCTTGGTCACCCAAGAAATGACATAGAGGGAAGTCATGATGTTAAAAACATGGGCCGAAAATGCCATTTTCATGCATCTCTCTCTCTCTCAAAAAAAAAATAAATAAATAAAAAAGGCAAAAAACAGCAAAAACCTACATATCCACAACTGGCCAGGGGCCTGCCGAAGAACAAAACAACAAAAGAGAGAGCTTGATGAGGTGAAGGTAAAGCAGAGATGGGCAGACCACCAGCACCCTGACAACACAGGTTCCCTTAGAAGAATAGAAACCAAATATTTCTAGTGGAAGCATGAATTTATCACTAAATTTCCTGATTGTAGAGTTCTGTTTATAAGCAAGTGGAAGGTAAGCACTGCATAGCCATAC
Source organism: Rhea americana (assembly GCF_003343005.1). NCBI lineage: Eukaryota > Metazoa > Chordata > Aves > Rheiformes > Rheidae > Rhea > Rhea americana. The sequence goes on along the minus strand of NW_028185694.1, from coordinate 1,194,593 downwards.
TATATTAAAAAAAAAAATAGTGAATTAGCTCAATAATGGTACTTGTATTTAGTTTAAGGACCAGAAGTAATAAAAAAAAACCCCAGCTGAACTACATTATCAAAATGTTTCAGCATTCTCAAAACACTTTTGTTCCTTAGTTAATACCTGCAACATCCTTGGAAGCTGGCAATCATTTTTTAAATTTTTGTGTTAATTATATCATATAATGTTATCTATTTAAGTTATTTTAAGCTTTTTGTCAAGACATCTGTAGTCAGTAAAGAAAGACAAGTCTATTGGCCTAGCTACATTTCTCCAGTGACTACGGGGGAAGTTTAGATGACTAATTCTGACTAACTGTCTAACTTTCTGATGAAGAAAACTCAGAGATAGAAATTGCACTCTTAGTAACTGGTGAAGCATAAGAAGTTGAAAGGAAAGGTAATGAAGTTTTTTCTGAAAATGAGATTGGAGAACACATAGATCAAGTTAAAAAAGAAGWCTTACCTATTAGCAGCTAAAGGATGTTAAAAAAATTCAAAACTCAATGAGGAAATAGATAATCTGAAAGGCAGAAACAATTATAAAGACCATTAAAAAATTGTTGGACTTCTCTGGCTGTCACAAAAAGTTAGATTCTACAAAGAGTCAAAGTGGAGGTGACTGAAATCTCAGCATCTTACATCAAACTCTCCTCTGAACTGCATTCACGTGACATTACAGCAATTACAAGGACTGCACAAGTGTGAGAAGAGAATTTGCATCTTGTGTAGTGCAATGCAAGTTCCGACTGTTTCTCTACCTAGAATCTGACATGATGGGAATAAAATTAGGTTAAACTGTGTGATTCCTAAAATTCTTGGAAAATATGGAACATGGCTTTTCTTCAAGAGTTGTGCAATGTTTGCTTGTTGGTAAAAGAAAAAGAAATGTGCTGAAATTCTCAAAGTTTCAATCAAAAGGCAAACAACTTTTAGTGCATTTGGCAAAGGCTGTCTTTAACTGTTTAAAATGAAGTGCACATCCTTCTGTTTGGACAGAGGGAATTGTCAGAGCTGTGGAACCGAGTTTCCAGTCCTTGCTAGGACTTCATGCATCTCAAAGTGCAGAAGCATCCTCTCCAGCAATTTTAATTCATTAGGAACTGTTATTAGGTGCTAGACAAAGCTCCGATCTTCTTTCCATTGAGTCAATAATAATTTAAATATTTTCACCAGCAGATGAAAGGCTTGGGCCCTTTCACAGTATGGGTAGGCTATGGGTCTTTATATTCTTTTTATATCTTACTTCCATATTTTTTCTCTCCTTCAAAAATTAACATTTCTCCTTTAAGCACTGGAATCCTGCTACCCATTACTATGGTTACTGTTGTGAATCTTGACCCATTTCACTTTCTTTTGAATGTAGAAGTAATAACATTAGCAAATACCACTGTGCTGAGTTCTCATCAAACAGGATACAACATGCTAATTCTAGCTGGGCTGTAAGTGATATGTGTGCAATACCACTAATTAGTCTCTTTTAATGTATCTACAGTAACTAATTGTGTCATTCATGGCACAATAAATGAGAAAAAATATTTATTCAAACCAGGACGAAAACTGTATTTCAGATAACACAGAATCTACAAGTCAGGCTAGCAATAGATTAATACAAACACATTTCTGTATAGGTACTTGCTTTTTCTTCTCAAAACAAACTGCAGACTCTTAAGCACTTGTATTGATATTAACAACAGACATATATTATCATTATTAGCAGCATCAAACAAAAAGAAGACATTTATAGGAAAATGGCACCCGTATTCCCGGACTAGAGCTGCACTGTACTGAGCAGGAAAACAAGGTTTAGTCATCATATATTGCCATATATTTCACTTTTATATTTACTTTCACCAGAAGATCAGAGGGCATGTATCGAGTGAAATGCACTTAACCATGCTGAGATGAATTAGACCAATATAACACCTTTTTTTTTTCCATGAGTTATAATTTGCTTTTACAGTCACAGAAAGAGCAGCAGAGTAGTCTGTAGGGCAATGATATGCGGTGTTCTGACTCAAATATTACGAGACAAAAGCAGTAGATATTCTGGTTTTGAATGGTAACACTTTGAGAGGCTCCTGCTTCACCCCGTGAGCCCTCGCTCCTCCTTTTCAGTCCGTGCTGTCCCTGGGCACAGCAGGGATCCCCTACTGGAAGCACTTTTGGTTTATGTGGCAAAACGTCTCCATTCAGCTGTATCCTTTCTTGAAATGAAGTCTGACAACTGTGTGGAACATTATATGATTTTTTTTTTTTGACAAGAGTATTTTAGACTGTGAAAAAGACAAAAAGGTTTTTTATTTAAAGCTGTTATTTTATATCACAGTAGAGCACCTTGTTGTGTTTTTTTCTCTATAGTTTTCCATCATATTATAAAATAATGGCTTCTGGGGGAAGAAAATGGTTAAACAAATGCGCATGACAAAGTACACTAAAGACCCTCATGTTTCACTTATAATTAACTTGTTGTCAGTTCTAAATTGTGAGTGCGATAGGGTGTGCGTTTGTGTTGTCTTAGTGGCAGAGGCAGTGCAGAGTTGTTTGATAAGATCTACTCGCGTGTTCCTCAAATACGCTGACAGTCCTGGATTCCTGCTCCAGTAGCTTCTGTGCCAAGCGTACCGCACCTTCTCACGGCTTTGCCCTGCTTTCTCACTGCAGCAGGCGCGTTCCCATTTCAGCGACACAGTGTCATTTTCTTCCCTCTCCTCCCCTCTGCACCACTGGGACTTTGCTGAGAGAGCAGGGATGGAGTGTGTGCGTACACAAGGGATTGATTAAAACACAGAGGTGTAACACTGCTAAATCAAGCATGTTACATGACTGCTCTGCCATCGGTGAGGTCTAGAAATGGGTCGATGAGAAGCAGCACAACAGGAAGATTGGTCTGAAACTTTTTTCTCTATAGCTGTGAGAAAAAAGTGTTGCACATCTGCCCCACAGATGGCCACTGCTGAAAGACCATTTCTAAGTGTGAAGTATGCATCAATGCTTCAGACTGGGATATAGGGAGGCATCAGGTTGAAGTGTGATTGTAGTGCGTGCAGATGTACCAAGCTAGTTTTAATCTAAAACGGCATACCACAGGGTACAACTGCCAAGTAAGTATTCAGGCTTATGTACAAGCATGCTTTACTCACAGTAAAACTAATGCTCTGATGGGTTTTCTGCCATCAGTACAGGAACGAAGTAAAAAAAGGGCAAGAAGGAGGACCAAGGCAACTATAGGCCGGTCAGCCTCACCTCCTTCCATGGAAAGGTGATGGAACAGCTCCTACTGGATGTCATCTCCAGGCATATGGAGGAAAAGCAGGTGATCAGGAGTAGCCAGCATGGATTCAGCAGGAGGAAATCCTGCTTAACCAATCTGATAGCCTTCTATGATGGAATGACTGTCTGGGCAGATGAAGGGAGAGCAGTGGACGTTGTGTACCTTGACTTCAGCAAGGCTTTTGAYACTGTCTCTCATACCATCCTCCTAGCTAAGCTCAGGAACTGTGTGTTAGATGAGTGGACAGTGAGATGGCTAGTGGAGTTCCCCAGGGCTCAGTACTGGGTCCCATCCTGTTCAACTTTTTCATCAGTGTCCTGGATGAGGTGACAGTGTGCCTTCTCAGAAAGTTTGCTGATGATACCAAGCTGGGAGGAGTGGTTGATACACCAGAGGGCTGTGCTGCCATTCAGAGAGACCTGGACAGGCTGGAGAGCTGGGCAGAGAGGAACCTCCTGAGGTTCAACAAGGGCAAGTGCAGAGTCCTGCACCCAGGGGAAAAATAACCGTAGGCACCAGTACAAGCTGGGAGCTGAGGTGCTGGAGAGCAGCTCTGCAGAGAAGGACCTGGGAGTGCTGGTAGATGACAAGTGGTCCATGAGCTAGTAATGTGCCCTTGTGGCCAAGAAGGCCAATGGCGTCCTGGGGTGCATTGGGAAGAGTGTTGCCAGCAGGTGGAGGGAGGTGATCCTGCCCCTCTCCTCAGCCCTGCTGAGGCCTCATCTCGAGTCCTGTGTCCAGTTCTGGGCTCCCCAGGACAAGAGAGACATGCAGGTACTGGAGAGAGTCCAGCGTAGGGCTACAAAGATGATCAGAGGGCTGGAGCACCTGCCCTATGAGGAACGGCTGTGAGAGCTGGGCCTCTTCAGCCTGGGGAAGAGAAGACTGAGGGGGGATCTTATCAATGTGTACAAGTGCCTGAAGAGAGGGTATCAAGAGGGACGAGGACAAATGCTTTTCAGTTGCCCCATGTGACAGTATAAGAGGCAATGGGCAGAAACTGAACCATAGGAAGTTCCACCTGAACGTGAGGGGGAATTTCTTCCCTGTGAGAGTGACGGAGCACTGGCACAGGTTGCCCAGAGAGGTTGTGGAGTTTCCTTGTCTGGAGATCTTCAAGGTCTGCCTGGATGCAACTCTGTCTAACATGCTCTAGGTGACCCTGCTGAGCAGGGAGGTTGGACTAGATGATCTCCAGAGGTCCCTTCCAACCTTACCGATTCTATGATTCTCTGATATTAGAGCTAGCCTATTTAGTCTGTATGTGCACCAATTCTTCCTTCTGAATCCAATGTAGATCTAGCTTTACCTGTCTGTTAGCACACGATGTTGGGTTTTCCCAAGCTGAACTTAACATAGAATATCCTCCAAACTGTATCAATATGACATTTATGTTTATATTGAGTGAATTCCAAGGAAACAAAGCAAAAGATTGTTCCACAGTAAATTATTTCACAGAGGGGCTTTCCAAAGTACGTGCATATAAAAAAAAGGAAAAAAAAAGAAATTTTTACAGCATAATGATACTCTTTCAAATTATAATTCTAAGAGATGACCTTATCAATCATAAAATGAACTGGGACATACTATCTATATTAGCAAAATAAAATATTGTGTTTACTGAGAAAAGAATATGGATGCCATTGTTCTCATGAAACAAAGAAACACTTTATGGGTGCAAATTTTGGGGAGAGATAGGAGACACAATAGTGATGAACATAGGTTTCCATATTTTTACTTTTGAACCACTTCAGCATTTTCTACGTAATTCAGTATTTGATAGCCACATATTAAAGTGGATACTGACAACAGAAGTATTACGCTCATACAGGCATAATATGTTCTTTCTCTAAAGGTATTCTAGTGAAACTTAGGGCTCCCTTTCCTTTATCTATTGCATGTACATCACAGTCATTTATAGGTACCTGGCCAAAAAGTCAAACCTAACATTTTGTCATAATTAACATTTCCCCTTGCTTCTCCTGTTCTTCTGGATGTTGGAAACACTTTCTAAATGTAAGAAGAGTTAAGCAGTGGTACAGGCTTCATAAACTAACTGAAGCATCCAAATTTTCTCCTAAAAAGAGAAATTCATTCTATTTTAGGAATGGGCTAGACAAGCTTTTCACGGATAGCCTAAGCACATTTAATTTTTCCTCAAAGCAAGCAGATAGACTACTTGATCTTTGAAGTCTCTCCTAGCCCTGTGTTACTATAATTCCTGTATTTGTTTTTATTTGTACTGAAGGGATTAAGGCTGCTTTTACTGAGCATTATACAGACTCTATAACAAAGAGGGACCTTTCTCTGATGAGTTAAGAATTTCCTGCCCTAAGGTCTTAGAGTTCAAATACAGACAAGACTGCACAAACAAGAAAAGCATAAAAAAAGTTCATAATGACAACCACAATGCTCCATTTGGCTTTTTATAAGCACMAGTTAAACAGTTTTCCTTATCTTCTGTAAGGCCATTTCTCATTTAGCTGCTGAACGTGGTTGTTACTATAAGAAAACTATTATGAAGACATTAAGATTAATGATCACTCTCATCATATTTGGGACAGAATTTCATAACTTTGGCTGAAATGATGAGTAACTTTTGTCCCTAGCATGAACCTCTCACATTTTTATTTAATAACTATTACTGTACCTGTGGCTGTAATTGTTAACATAGGTCCTAGCAAGGTGAGCCCATTTTTTGAACAGTTGAATTTCAGGGCTGGCCTCTCCTTTTGATCTTGTACTGCAGGTCTGCCATCAGTTCCTGGCCTATGGCCAACATCATTGAACAGGAAATGATGTAGAGTCAACATTAAACCTTTTTCTCTCTGTCAGCTGGTGAAACATGTAGAAAAACAAAATACTGGACTGCAAGCAAAATTAGAACAATTTATTGTCTGTGTAGCATGAAATGGGGATTACGAGAGGTCAGGCATTATTACGGACAGAGGGACATCCACCAGCAGAGGAGGACTGCAGGGTTGCACTCTCTTCACTTAGTGCATTAGCTACACGTTAAAGCAGGCAGTTGTTGGGGAGACCTGCGACTCCGGTCCAGAGGGAGAACAGGATCACTGCTGCCCCTGAGCTGCATCACCTGAGGCCAGCGATGTTTGACTGGGGTGTAACCTTCTGCCTGGCAGAAACTGGAGAGGAAAAAAAAAAAAGAAAGTTTTTGCAACACTGGTACAGAGAGTTTCTTGGACTCCTACAGAGAGAAACAATTTAAGAGTCCAATTTGATGGTTTTTCAGAATGTATGTGCTTTCCTGACATCATCAAATCTATTTTGCTAAAATTTAGTTTTCAGTCATAGCTCTTCACTGACATTGTGTGGATATCTGCATTGGATATGAGGTTGAGTGTCCTCTGCACTGATATGATTTAAGGACCTGCTTCTCTTCAGAGCTGTTACCTACCTCTTGTATAGAACTGAAAAAAGTACTGAACCTCAACAAGACTCCTACATTTCCAATTTTCTTGAAAATAGCAAGGAGATAGCATAGATGAACTTATTCAATCTATTTTAAAATCTTAATAAAACTGTTGTTGCAGTATAGCACACTCCACATGGACACTTGCAACTTCCTTCCTGTGCTAGATTAGACATTGGGTTATTGATATGAAGTGTTATGGCACGAAACATTGAATGAATTCTAAATTAAAAATATATTCCCCTATGCAGATGAGCAAACTGATATTTTGACAAAATAGATTAGGAGTTCAACTTAGCATCACTAAAATAGCCCCACCAATTCTTTTTCCTCTTATAGTCCCTTGAAACACAAGAACACCTTATATTTTAGCTGTCATCTTAATGGTAGATATTATTATAGGGGAAAAAGAGCTAATATCAACTGCTTTTAATTTAGGCAGGATTTCTTTTACATGAAGACAGAGAATTTTGCTTCTATAACCATTTTGACTGGAAATCAGAGGGCCCTTGCCAAGGAGTTTCAATTATGCTTTTAAAATATAAATCCTAGGAGTCTTGAAATTACAGGGTGTGGGTAGTGATATGTTAAATGTTTTACAAGTGAGGAGAAATTAGTGCGTTTTGGCTTATCCTCGGTGCTGTTAAGAAACAAAACTGTTCTTTTGTTGTAGGTAGAAGCAGTTCCTTCCAAAGAAGTATGTAAAAACTGGAAGGTGCTTTCATATAATTCTGTGAAAATGACACACAGATAAGTGCAGAATGTGGAAAATAAAGCCAGCCGCAGAGCCTCACCCAGGACACTGTTAAACAAGAGGACATGGTGTAAACACACCGTAGGATGTTTTGGCTGCTAGAGCAACCATGGGATTATCTGGGGTGTGTTTTAGCTCTACCCACCACACACATTTCCCATGAGATATTAGGGTGGGGGAAGTGAAAAATACCCCCCACCCCATACCAAACTATTTCCTTTTTCAGTTTGAGGTTAAGTGTATGCCTTGGTCGTTTGGGTGGAGAACACTAACAGCTTCATTGAGACCTGAAGGAAAGCTCATTTCAGTTGAGGAAAGGGGGATTTCACCACACAAGCTTTTCATATCAGTCCTGATAGGGACAAAAGATTTTGTGTCATGAGATATGAAGAAACAACTGATAGAGCTACCCTCTAGAGAAGTTATTCTGCAATTCTGCAGTCACTAATACTATGTTTATTAGTGATCAGTAATAAAAGCACTCCTATATGAAATAAATGTGAGCCAGATCAGCTGTAGATAGATTAACTGTATTCCTGTCACCTTAGCCAGTGTATATGCATCAGAGCTTATTTTGGCATTATACCTTTATACCAGAGGTAGATGAACAAATGGTATCAGCTCTAGTATTAAGCTAGAATGGTAAAGATGATCAATATCTTCTCTGGTATAATGTCTACCGGTATGATTCTAACCTTTCAAGTATTTTTGAACAMTTTTGAATTAGATGAATGAGATTATGTAGCATCAGCCTTTTGCATCATGTGGTTTTTGGCTTTTTTGAACTGATGCCAGGAGTCCTAAAGCCAAATTTTAGTCCTTTATGGAATTATGGCATCAAGCAGTAAAACATGCACAGTTCCCAGTGTTTTATTACTATGGGTACAGAAATCAGTGCATTTTAGAATTACTTACAAATTTACCAGATAAATRTTGCAAAAGTCACATTAAGGAATGATACTGACGTGCACTGAAATGGAAATACAAAATCTTTCAGATGTCTCAGTCTTTTGAGCTGGTCAGTGAATTTACCACATTTCATTACCTTTCCCTGTTTAACCCAAGTTTAAAAACAGAATGGATTAGAAAGTGCGAGGTCTTCATTACATACAGAAATTGTTTTGACTCTTTCACATTTATTTAATTAATATTAACAATAGTAATCCTATAGTACTTTTCTAACCAAGGCTTTAGGCTTTGGGATGCTATAAGCATGTAAGTGCTCCCAGGAAAGTTATTTTAGACTGTAATCTGTGGGAGGCAGGCAACAAATTCCTGTTGCATTTCTGAACACTGAAAGCAAAATGGTCCATGACTAGGATTCCTAAGCACAACTGCAGGATAAAAAATTAATAACAACTCTTAATATAGCCATAGCCTAATTAAAATTAGTACACAGTGGACTACACCACTGACATGAGAGAAACTAATGAATAGTGACATGTGGATAAAATCACCTTCTTCTATCAAACAAATTATTGAGCTCAGTTCAGGGGTAATTTGGGGAAATATTAGGCATCTGTAAAAAACAGGAGATGAAGATCAGTTAATTTAGCAGTCTTTCATCTAAAGTCTGATAGTCTAGGACTGAGTAAAGAGAATTTGAGTTGGATACCCCAAAAGTTGGATACCACAGTCATCCAAAGCATGATGTTATTTTCCCTTGAGCTTTCTTTTTCGTAGTGGTGTTTTCTCGTTATTTATAAAAGCACTGAGAATTTGCTGGGATGTGTTTCGATCGCCCTGTGAGGCCTGGCCAGCTCCCCTTCACAGTTCTAAGATTTCATTGAAGTCAACTGGTGCTAGAAGTGTCATGCATCACCTGTGAATTGAATGCAGACTGCGTCAAAGAGCATAGCTGGTAATGCGAAATTTTCATCGTTGTTTCAGAATACCTTCTTTCCCCTTCCTCTCTCCAAGGTCGCTCAGAATTAGACTTCAGTGATTCCTGTTTGCTAATCTTCTATTCAGTTCAGTAGGGCATGCAGTCTTGCTCTTAACATTTCATAATAATTCAACAGGATATAGCAGCTATTATAAAACCTAACAAATGAAATTTTAAGATAATCTGAGAGATTTCTTTAAACAGGTAAGATTCTGATCTTGCAATTTGTTTCACACAGCTAGGGCTCTGCACAGGATACCACCCATGGGGAATAAAGGAATAGGGTTCATTAATGAATATGAGAGCTGTAGGGTATTTAAGCATCACAGCTCTTCAGTATGTGATCCTTATCTTTTGTCCCATTATATCTATTTTTGATATCTGCTAAGAATACCATGGTACTAACATAACAGAATCGTCCATCAATTGTATTTATGAGCCATTATCAGATTTTTAGAATCTAACACATCAAAATTCTCTTCATTTTATTTTTTCATACCATCCGTGCTAAGCAAGGAACATCTGTGTGTATGAAAGCTGAGCTCATATTTAAGTATATAGCTAAGTAGGGGAATTAATTTTTCACTTCCTTTATGAAATGGTTCAGAATAAGTAAAGCTTACATATCCAGAAATAACTGGGATATAGAACTTGAAAACTTGGTCCAATTTATTTCTAGGATATAATAGATAAACCTCTGAATCTGAAGTTGCTTCCCACCCTTCACAGACAAAAAGGTCAGGACACATCCTTTCATTCTGTAAACATACTGATCCAAAGACAGAAATGCTTTAAAATTTGAAATTGAACCAMTACTTTTCTTGGACCATACACCCAGTTTTAGGGAAGTGTCAGAATATTCAGATTATCTGACAAAAAAGTGACACTCTTGCTAATGGAAAAAGTAGTTTTATTCTGTCAGATGGCCAGTGTCATATCTTCCATTTTTCTGTTGATCTGTGATATATATTTTTAAAATCAACAGAAGTYGTTCATACACTGAGCAGATACTCTGTAGAGAATTTCAGCAAAAAGCTTTAGGGATTTATATTTAAGACTAGGGCATCAGTCTCATATTCTATTGAGGCTTCTTATCTTTATCCCACACTACCTAGTAGCATATAAATCTGTAACGGGAGAAGTACCACAGATGCTGTACTTTAAAATATCAAGAAGAAACAAGAGAGGCAGAGGAGACATAAAAGGATAATTTTGCTTATACAAAATAGCAGCCTGAAAAATAAAACCAAGAAAACAAACAAGCAGATGGAGAAGGCAGAGTCTGCAAGACACAGCTGTGCAAAGTATTTAAATATCCAGATGCAAAGCAGTTTAAGGGTCAGGGACAAGGAAAGACATAGAATGCTTTTAGCAGCTCCATGGCACTATTGAATAGCCCACTTTAAAAATTCAGACACATTGATGAATGTTGCTTGTCCAATTTTCTGTCAGTTTTAACAGGGACTTTAGGTTTTGTTAGAAATCCTAACTCTTGAGATACCTGAGCTCCTTTTAATATGAGTTTGTTACTATTTACACAGGACTAAAAAAATTAATGAGTAGAAAAAAGCACTTTCAATTAGTCTTTACTCGATTCTCTTCTAGAAAAAGGAATAATAAAATACTTTCTTACAGTAGTCAGAATTGTTTTCTGAAGCAGTCACTACTCAATAATAATTTGCATTTATGCTGTATATTGACTTTCATCTAAAGGATTCAAGTGCTTTATGAATGTTAATTAGACATCTACAGGCTTCTATTAGGCCCCACTAGTTGCTAGATGGTGATTTTGGTCTGTCATTAGCTCAAAAGGCTCCACCTGCCTATTTTGTTTAGTGTGCTCTAAAGGGGCCTGGGGGAAGTGTTGTATCTTTATTATTTGCTTGATACTGAAATGTAGGACAAGAAGTTCTTTCTCTAAAATATAGCTGCTGTGGAATGTGTTCACCTAAAATGAGTTCCTGAACAAGATTTTATTACCATGTCAATTATCTTGCTAAGCCTCAGACTCCCTCCTGAGCTGGCAGATGTCCCCCTCACATCAGTGGCTGAAAGAGAGACTTTCGTTCCTGCCCTCGGTCATGTCTCAGGTGCTTCAGTCATTTCAGGATCCTGTTCAAAGCTACAGATCCACCCTATAATCCCTCTACAGACATTTTACAGTCCTCTCAAATGCTTGCTCTCTTGATTGCGCTTCCTTCTTCACCTCTTCTGGTGCCTTCTTGTTCAGCCTTCATTCTGCTCCAAGTATGGCAGGGCCATTGGTGGTGCTAAGGGTCCCTTCAGCCCTGTGAGGTTCAACTCAGCTGACTGCATCGCCTCCTTTGTGCATTGAAYAACTGTGTTTAAAATTAGTGTTATAATGACCGTATTTTTGATAAAGGCTTCTAATCTCCATACAAGGAACTTCAGAAGCTAGGTAAACAGGGGAAAAAAAAGAGCCAGGGGTGATGAAAACTAAGCTAGTGAGTCATGTGTGAGCTAAGTCTAGTGTAAGCACTGTACTTAAACAAATATACTGTAATAGTCTGCATTCCGCATAAGGGAGAACTGCAAAGCACAAAGAATATTGTTTTCCTAAATTGTGATTTCATAATTAAGGAAAGAAAGTGCATTTAGATAGTGAAAATCATATTTCCTATGACTAGAGAGACAAAAAAAGGAATGTAAAATCATTTTGATAGTGCTATAAAGACAACGTTCTCATTACTAACTAGAAATTTTAAGGGTTTTAAAAACCTATTTCAGTGAGATGGCTGGTTTATGGTTACAAGCTCTTTCTATAGGACTTTTAGATACCAGTTTCTGTGCACACTCTCAGATGTTTATATTAAACAAAGAACTATGTTTTCCAGTTTCCTAAGGATTTCTTTTTTTCATACTGCCATTACAGATGGGCTGGACATTACAAATCTGATTCTGGTTTTTCAGGATCTTTCAGTACATAAAGACAACAGCCAGCTCTGAGTCTCTGGTCACATCTTTTAGTCCTGACTCTCTAGAATTACCACTGACATATACAAATAGATCTATGATCARTCATGATCCTGATTTATCAATAGATGTGTTTGGTTTAGATGGATCCAACACAGCAGCATCATTGTACTGTGGACGATTGGATGGGCCATTTCATTAAAAATATTCATATGTGTAACAACTGCAGAATTAGACCCTCTTCTATAGTTTTAAATATTGATTTTTAAACTTATACACCTTGATAGACTAGAGGAGAGTATCTCTCGATTCCTCTTTGTGAGGTAGCACTAGTAGTGTCTTAGAGGCATAGGCATATCAGCATAGCAGATGGGCTGTCCTGTATCTCCATAAGGGCAGTGGCTTCTGAATCTGTGCTGGTCTGTAGAGATTATGTTAAGGCTAAATACCAACAAATGCTATTCCAGAAAACTGAAAGCTTCCTCCTGGTTTAACATAATACAGAGCCAATGCTATGTCTGCAGAGGAGGGCTGGTGGAGCATACTGGACAGACAAGAGAAAGTGATGCTGCTGTCACACAGTGTGCAAAGAGTCCCCTCTTACCCACCAGGGGCCAGGCTGGTCCTGGTTGGGTCCTGCAGTATTACTCATCTGTCTTTGCATTGTACGTGGCMGCTTTCCATGGCCTAACTTGCTCAGACACAGGAGGTGACAGGCAGTGGCACAACCCAGAGCACTGGGGAGCACAGTGCTGTTGGAAGCTACTGCCACATCCTTTCCCCGGCTTCAGATCTCTGCCTTATCTCTGTTYCTTTGCTTTGGGGTTGCCCTGTGCCCTTCCTAAGGCTTCTGCTGACTCCTCCTGACCCTTCTGCAGCCACTGTGACCACCAGCTCCATACCCAGTCAGCCTCAGCCRGGCTTGTCTCATGGCACCTCTGTTCCTGGAGAGGGACATGAGCATCCCAGTTCTCCTGGCWACCCGCACGCTTCCTGCCATTGCTCATGGTGGTATTCAATGGTATGCAAGCAAATTAAGTGCAAGATTACCCCTGCTCTACATGTAGCAGCAGCAGCATTTCCTTGTTATGAATCATGCTTTCATTCTTCAGATGGTGAACTTCATTCCTTTTTCCTTACATTCAAGAACAGAGGCTAAAACCAAAGCACTGTTGAACATGGAACTAATTATTGTATTATCAGCTACCCAAAGAAAATAAATTCACCAACGGAAAAAAGTGCTGTATACTAGGCAAAGCTACTTCAAAATCTGCAGACTTCTTTTTAAATTATGAAAATTCTTTAGAGCCCACCTCTTTTTCTCCTGTTTCCTGTCATTGCTATAATGAACCTTTTTGGCAAGCAAACAAGATTTCATTTGCTGCACTCAAAACTTTATGAGTGATTCATTTTTTTTCTTAGAAAAAGCTTCAAGTCAAATATTGTTTTCAGTCTTTTCTTCCTGCATTCTCTCCCCTCCCCAAATCCTTTTCCTAAGGGATATCCTTGTTCATGGTAGCCTACTGTAAACAAAAGAGAGATGATATCAAAGTAATTGCTTCAAATGTAACTGATGACAGACTTTTTCATGTGCAACACTTAGCAATGTCTTTGCATGCACATAATACATTTGCACACTTTGCTAATGCTTGGAAACGAATCATCCTGGGAGAAAAAAAAAAGAAAAAAAAAGAAAAACACACGAGTTCATTACTTAAAAGGACTTGGAAGCTTGTAAGGTACATCCGGTGCTTTTCCAAACATGGTCTGTGTCTGCATCTCACCAGTTTCTTCCAGCAGATTTTGGTATCTTGCCCCTTACAGATTTTGTGTTTGAGAGGTTTTATCATCCACCTCTCCATATGCTGTCACATATTTTCTGATAGTTTTTTCCACAGCATACCCAGAAGGCTGCTTGGGGGCCTCCTGCTTTTTGATCAATCTGTAATATGTTTTGTTTTCATCCATTCCTATTTGGAAGTCTGTTTTCTTGTTCATTTTTTTATTGTTTCCATTCACGCTTTTTAAAATTGAAATATGTATTGTAAGAACAGACAGTAAGGAGTATTTCATCAGTTTGGAATACCTTCTCTCTCCCCATCCAGTTAGGATCCATTTTAGCAACCCATCTATCCAAATCTCCTCTAAGGGTAGGCCAACACAATTTGCAGTTCCAGCAAAACTAGCTAACTTCAAATTTAATACTTTGTTTACTATTAGTAGTCTAGATGAAGCAAACAGACTGATTAATTTTTATATATCATGCAGGAGAGATAATTCCAAAGTTTTTTTCAGAATTTAAGATTAGAAGTGGCAAAAACACACCACGAGAAAGAGGGAAAAAAAAAGAAAAAAAAAMCAGAAGGATTTTGAAACAATTTTGCTCTCTCTCTATATATATATATGTATTTTTTCAAAATGTGACTGTGTTATTCTCCATTAATATTTTTACCTCTGTTGCAATCTCTTTGCCCTTGGGTAAGGTTTRTGTCTTCTTTCTCCAAATCCTTCTTGCACTATTTTTTCTGTGAAGTCACAAGGAAATCTTGGCCAGATAAGACTTAGTGAAGATTCCTATTATCTCTCAAATTATAGATCTGTAATTTATGATGATTCATTGCGGAGAAAATAAATGATRATTTTTGCTTGAGTACATAATTTCATGGCTAATGTATATAGTCACATGATGTTACTATTGTACTTCACTTCTTTTTCTCGTTTCACTCGTAGTCGGTCTTAAATTAAACTGAAAGTCTGATGGTTTGAGACAGTGTTTGTATAAGCCTAAGTACAATGAGATATCAACCTTTATCCAAATCCATTTGTTCTGGCTCACTGTGAATAAATAATAATAGCAACAACAGTAGTTTAAAGACAGTGGGTGGGATCCTGACCATGTAATTTAGGAATATAATTGCACTTTAATCATAGACCCTTAGGGTGGAATTTCATTTCATGTAAATTTAATTGTTTGCTACACAGATGTCTACGTTTCAGCTATTTTTTGAGGCTCTCGTTGTATTTATTGGAGAGAAAGAGGCACTTAGAGGCACAATTCTGATCTATTTTAGGATGAGCTACATCACTCTCTCTAAGGGAACAAAAGGAACTTTGTCATGATGTAATATAGAGGAGTTCAAGGGTTTCTGCCTCACTAAGATCATGTTGTTTACAAATGGAAAGCAAGTGTCTAGAAGAAATGGAGATACTGCTATGTGGCTAGTGTGTCAGATAGAGATTTCAATAAGGTTATGAGAATGAACCTATGATTCCATGATAACAGTGGCTTTAGATACTGATGGGAAGACTCTTATAAGCCTTTTGAGAAACCTTTCTGTGACTAGATGTAAGACTCTCACAAACTTATAAGCTGAGGAATGGAAGCTATTTAATAGATGATAATGCTACTCTCAGAGAAATTGGGTTCTCTGGTATTCCTGGCAACACATAATCTAATACTTCTACTAATGCTGAATGCAGAAATAATTATTTCATGACTAAAATAATTTTCCTTTGGAAATGTATGTCTTTCTTACAGATCACTTTCTTCTATTGGATAGGAGAGAGAGAACTTGTAATGTGCACAATCTTTGAAAGTCATCTATCTAAGCAGTATATTGTTAAATGCAAAGAAAATATGTTAGGTTTACATGAATTTTCTTTCCTCGGGGCAGAGGTCTGGCTCAAATGTAAATGCATAGTCAGATATCTGCAGAAGCTGGAAAAATCAAAATTGATGTGACCAAGGGGTGCACATTTCTAGGAGAATTGCCTTTTGTCCTTCAACCTTTTTCATGCTTTTGTTGCACTTGTGGCAAAGTGCATATCAGCAGATACATCCAGAGGATCATTAATTATCCTTTGGCAGCTTGTTCCTGGAATAACATCTTTGACTCTTCTTGGTCATGTTCATAGAATATGCAGAAGGTCATTTCAGAGTTACAATATCAAGTGTACAATTTAGCTTCAGACTTGTAAGAATSAATTAAGAGTAAGTCTGTGAGTTCAATAAAGTTACATTATCATAAAAAAACACTATAAGAGAAAAAATTATATATTGATTTTTTTWAAAAAATATAAACATTAGAATTACTAACATTTTCACATTTGTGTGGATTTAAAATATGCCATTTTGGATTTCATACCCCTAAATGAAARCCCTGATATTAGTTGGAAACTTTTGAAAATTTGCTCCTAAATAACAGTGAATTGTCTGAGTATATCTCTCCTTTTCCTAGAACTCCAAAAGCCTTAATGGCTGTACTGTGGACCATGCAGAGCATCAGTTTCTTAAGGACTTCTTTCCTCTTATCTACAAGTGACACTCATTCCTTTTACTTATTAATGCATTTTTCTTTGACTGTTCATATATTATTTGGCACAAAGAAAGGAATATGGGAACACTGATGGGAAAGATGCAGTTTAATTACATCTAATATATTTAGAAGGACACAAATGCCACATAAAGACAGAGAATAAAAATCACACAAGAGAAGAAAGATACATGGCTTTGATTTCACCCTCTAATTAATTGCATTGCCCAAACCACAGCTGTATGCCATGAAAGAAGGTCTAAAAGCAATTGTGTGATGACAGATATGTAGCTATTACTCATTTATCCCAAAGCAGAGAACTTATGTTCTGCAACAGCTTTTTCTAATATATTTTTTGTTATTTCTTTATCTGTTGTAAAACAAAATAAATACAATGGCAGCAAGTTCCAAAATACAAGTAAAAGCTTTACAGCCGTATTTTCTTCTCTCTTAAGAAAGAGTGCAGATGTTCTTTCTATAATACTTCATTAGTTCCAGGCCTGGTCAGAATTTGTCAAAGAAAAAAAAAATACTCATTGTTTAAGAAATTATTTAAAGTACTTTTTAGAAAAAAAATTGCAAATGAGAATGATTCATTCTGAAAATATTTCTTAGTTTGAAAACATAATTATAAAAGATAAATGTTTGATTTTTTATGTATATCTTTTTGTGGGTCAATTTTATTTATTGAAGATTGGATTTAGAACAGCTCAGATTTTTGCAGACATACAGCTTTCATTCAAGGGGTTAAAACAACGTCAGACTCCTCAGAGTCAATGAAAAAGGGTGGTCAAACAAGCAATTCCTTCCTTATGCGGGATCTGTGAAACGGAGCACATTCCTGTTTAGAGTGGTCAGGCTGAATATTGGAGATGCACGTAAACTGCATCCTAGGCATACCCCCTTATTTCTGGAAACAGGTGGTAAGTCATGTATACCAGTCGCCCCGTGACTTCAGTGGTAAAGCCATTATACARGCTACCTTTTCAGCTTTGCACGTACCCAGAGAATTGGAGTCATTTAACATCATTCATAGTTACAATTATATGTGTACATAGGTTTCTTAAGGTATTTGGCTACCCATGCTCTTCTTCTGCAGTTTTCAGGAGACTGTTTATGGTGCTAAGGCAATTTGTGAGGAAAGTAAATTATGTAAGCCATTTAGCTGAATTATCCTTATTTTTTTTCTCCCTCTTATTTCTTTAATACTTAAATCACAAAAGAGGTGTGTAGTATGTACCCCAAAAGAAATTAAACATAAAAAAAGAGAGAGAGAAAGCCAAGATAAGATTCATTCAGCAGATCCACTCAAAAGCAAACAACTTTTTTTCGCAAAAAGTTTCATTTTAGGGGTTTTTCTTCAAAATATTTGATGAGGAAATATGAACTTTCTTTTCCTTTTCATCTTTTCCTTTCCCCCTTAAGGTTTTACATTTTATTTCTCTAATATTTTACTGCAAAAAATTGATCATATTTTTGACAGCAAAATCAATTTTACAAGATAATTTTTTTTCGGTCAAGAATAAAGCAGTTAGATGAGATGCCAAAACTCTGGACCATCCTTGCTCTATGGCTTCCCTTTAAAATTATCRGCAACAGGGAGAGGGAGAGCCAGGCAGCCACCAGCTATCTCCAAAGGAGCAAGTTAGGTCTCAGTGAGAGACCTCACCATGACTCTGGAGGAAGCTTGTAGCAACTACGCTCCTAGCTCAGATGATACTTTGGCTGTGCACTTGCAGTTCAGCAGGATGCACCTGAACCTAGTGCCACATTGCAGATGGGTTAAAGAACACTATGGCTCCTTTTCACCCACCATTGCTGGTGAGTGAAAGCAGCAAAAACCGCTTATGTTCACTTATCTAAAACACATACAGCATCTGATATGATGATGATAAATCCTTCTAATCCTGTGTCATAACAAATACATTGCACAGTCATGCTCGGTACTTCAGCAAAGGATTCTGAATGCAATATCATATTACTTCAAAATCTGTAAAGATACCGAAGTTCAGAAGATTAGATTTGCAATTTAATCTGTTAACAGCTCAGTTAAAATGTACATCCATTCAAATTTGTTTGATAGAAATACTGAGAATGACTCACTAGTTCCATAATTTGTATTTTATTAAACCCTGTCAAAATACGATTTATGGCTAACCCAAGACAGCCTTGAGACACGAAAGCAGAAATCTTTTGTAGGTGTTATATGACAGATGTTAGTCTGAGTTTGTTTCTTGTGCTCGCAATCCATAATTTGCATAAGAATAAGCACTCTGATTTCAGCTAATTGATATGTGCCTCTAACTGTCATGTCAATCTTCTCCCTGGCAGGGCGGATGTCTTCGATAGTGCGCTTGCTATCCAAAAGTAACATTCCTAATACATGTTCGTGCTCTAACTTGCTATCAGTTTCGGTAAATTGTTGAGGAAATTTTAAATTAAAAGGTTCCCTTTTTATTCTCTCAGCCCTTATAATAACTGTACTGACCCAAACATGAACTAAATACTTCACTGAACATAAGAACAGGGTTTGCTAAGATATGAATAGTAGGATGAAGCCTGAAAATAGAGAAGGTAGGATGTTCCAAACTCAGGTATTATTCGGTAGTGACAAAAGGACCTTTTTGAGCATCCAGGGCATCAGTCATCTCCAAAGTATACAACAAATGGTAGTCTGATTTTAATTACTGGTACTCTAACTATACAGCATTTGAAATTTTCTACCTGTTGCTTTCTAAAAGTGGGTTTCTGAAAGGATTATCCCGGTAAGGGCCATAAAGATCCAATTAGAAGCAATTGCTTGATATCAGAATCCTTTTGATCAATCTTCTGTAGTGGCCCACTTCTAAATTCCTCAGGAGCTTTCAGCTTCATTGGCACTCCAGATATAATACCTCGGTAGGATGCAACGCTAGTGCTCTGAGCTCTGATACACCCTCTATTCAGGCACCTGCACTAGACATTATCATGTCACAGCACGGTTCTTTTGCTAACAGCAATAAAGCTGGCCAGAAAAATGGGAGGACTGGAATTGTCAGGCACTTTCCAAAGCTTCAGCTTTTCAAAGACAAACAGCGGAGTTCAGTCTTCAGGTAATTATGTTATCTCTCACTGAAATCTACAGAAAACTCCATTTTTTACCTTTTTTCTATGCTTAGAGATTAAAATAAGCAGTATGCACCGTGTAAGATAGATACAGTTCTCTTTTAATAGGAACATACACAATAAGCACCACACATCTTCCTAGAAGAATGTGATTTACATCATTATGTTAGAGAGGAGTCTTGTGCTTTACTTTTTAGCTACGAGGCAAACAGTGGGAATAATCTGAACATTTTTTATAATCAGATGATAGAATCGGTCAATCTAGTGAAATATTCTGCTATGTTCACAAAATCCCATTTCCTACTTTTTCATTGTGTAGTTCTTTCTTTATTCTGAAAGAAAGTGGTGATAGAGAGGCTAGGAAAATATACAAAGTATATAATCACGGTTTCAAATGAGCAATATTGGGCTAAATATAGCAGCCCACAAATCATAACAATCGCAGGACTTCTGTCCGTAGCCTCACACTTTCTTGTGGCTTCAACTGGTAACACAACACTGCTTGCAGCATATTAAACACCCTCTAACTTTGATATAACGCCTTCACTGCACCCTCACTATCGCACATATCTGAGATTAGTTAGTGTTTGCAGGGAAAGAAGCAGATCTTGTGTARAGTCAACACTACAACGAGCACCTTCCCCCAGCTGAGGCCAGAACTGTCTATGAGGAGCACGGTGTGTCTGGAGTCCCACTGTGTAGCTTTACTCTGCTCAGTTGCAGCTCAGCTTTTTTGAATGAGTAGCGTAGGAAAATCTGCATATGGAATGGTTAAGCCCTTTCCTCTGGAAAAAGAAAAAAACCCTGTTGTGTGTGGCAACTACTGCCTTGTAGTATGTGCTTGAAAATTAAGACTAGCTAACTAACCATCCTTTGAGAAGGGAATATATCTTTTGAATTTCATGTTCTAGAAAAGTAGTTTTTAGAACATAGCATTTTTTTTTCACTTGCCTTATTTTACTGCTAAGTCAAACTAAAAATCTTGTTTTTCTAAAGTGTTGGCAGGATTCCTCAATGCCATAGTTCTTCAGCAAAAATACATTTTCAGCAATGTTTTCCTTCAGTTTTCGTTAAGTGTGAATGCAATACTATGTAAATTTGTGAGGTGTTTGTGAAATATGTGTTTTCAATTGCTTCCCTTCTGTAAAAGAATAGATTATTTTTACAGCTGATAGTAGCTTTGGTTTAAGGATTTTTTAGTTCTGGTGGGAATGAAAGAACATGTTAGTCAGACAAATTAATGTTGTCAATATTCCTATAGCAACTGATTTTAATGGGAAGAGCTCCTGCAGAATTGATAACAGTAATAAAATAAAACAGTTAACATATATAAGGCTATAATCTTCAGCGCCTACAATAGCTAACCTACACGGAATTCATGAAGATCCATGCAAGGGAGAGGACCCATAGCAATCTGCATCAGCTGAGAATCTCATAGCTATACTTTTAACTCACATTTATAAAACAAAGATTAATTTGTGGAAAAACATTTCTAAATACAATCACAAAATGTAACTCAAACACACTTTTAGGAAAAAAATATGAGTTAGAATATAAAACTGAGTCAAAACTTTCTCTTTAAATCAGTCTATACTGACTTATCCATCATATCTACAAAATATGTTTAAATAYGGTTAATCATGCTTTAAGTTTGTTGGAMCAGGTTGCCCAGAGAGGTTGTGGAGTCTCCTTGTCTGGAGATCTTCAAGGCCCGCGTGGATGCAACCCTGTCTAACATGCTSTAGGAGACCCTGCTGAGCAGGGAGGTTGGACTAGATGATCTCCAGAGGTCCCTTCCAGCCTTACTGATTCTATGATTCTATGGTTCTTTCTTTGTGAACTAGTGACAATCTAATGTTTAAAAACAGGCTATATTATAAACCAGCTTAACTACTGAATGTTGGTTTTCAATGCAACTACCAAGCTAATATGAATGGACCCTTCAACTACTTCCACAGGATACTAGTTTGTCCCAATTATGATCTTATTTATATAAATATAATTGAGAATAATGCATTGCTCGGGTATAAACATTGCATAAATGAGGATGAAATCAAGGTAAAACTTTTTTTKGGGGGGTGAGGGGAAAGATGGTGGTGAATAGATAGAAATATTATCTTTTTCCTAATGCAGAATTTTAGTGCTTTGTTTTATTGTTGCTTGCATGTTTCTAAGGAGAGTGGAAGTTTAATACTGAATATTGACTCATGAAAAAATTACATCCATGTGAGACTCTGTTACAGTCTATTTTTCCTAGTGCTCTTGGATCATCTCATCCCAAGCATTAAAAAAAAAAGGAGTCAATAGAATTGTAGTATAGTCTTTGTAGCAGAAAAGTACTGAAGTACATAAGTAGTCCCATCGATTCTAGGAAGATGATTTCCCTGAAACTTTCTGCATTTCCAGTGGGACTGCCTGTGTGTTTAAAATTATGCATGGATATAAGCACTTTTCAAATCTGAGGTTTGAAATATATATTTTGCATTCTATAGACTGTGTCTACCATTAAAATATTTCAATGAAATTTCCTGAATTTGTCTTTTTAAAAAAGTTGTTTTCTCTCTTTTTTTT